>NC_060124.1:371875-698750 GCF_021461395.2 Schistocerca americana
TTGTACGTGGTTGAGCTCAGGTAATGGACAGTTTGATGTTTCACATTGTTTTGTGTGCAGAAGCATAGCGCACTGAGTTATGTTAATTTAAATATTTGGTTCCCGTTAGTACAGCTAACTTTGACAGATCCGAAGCTATCCTGTCATAAGGTATAGTGATAGAAAAAGACATCGATAGGAGGAGTTTCGGCAGAAGCCATAAGCAAGGACTATGCGAGAAACTGTGTCACCTGTAGGACAGTAATCATACAAGCATGGAATATTGAATTTTAGCGACTTGTTTTATGTTGATGCGGTGTTACCAGTAACACTAGTAATCCAACACTGTATACAGTTAAGGGATGGTAGTACATTTTATAGCGAACAGTATCGTGTGGAGGCACACTTACAACCATTAACAGAAGAGATAATTGAACAGCTACTACGAGATGGGACCAAGAACCTAGTGACAGTTACTGAAGCACAAATATTGTAATCATCCCTAAGAAATCATTGGATAGGATTGAGAAATATAGGTGTTTCTGTGATTATAGATGCTTATCAAATCCTTAATATTACGGAAATCTTGGATAATTTGGCTGAGTGTCGTTTCTTTATCTCAGTTGATGCCAGAACTGGTTACTATCAATTAAAAATAGCAGCAGAACATAGGCCATAGACATCATTTACCGCGCCTTGTGGACATTATTAGCATATGTGGATACCATTCGATTTAAAAAATGCACCTACAACTTCTTCTTTTTTTTTTTCTCTTTGTCATCAGTCTACTGACTGGTTTGATTAGCACTTGCAACCTACGTCCTCAATTATTTGCTTGACGTATTCCAATCTCTGTCTTCCTCTACAGTTTTGCCCTCTACAGCTCCCTCTAGTACTATGGAAGTCATTCGCTCATGTCTTAGCAGATGTCCTATCATCCTGTCCCTTCTCCTTATCAGTGGTTTCCACATATTCCTTCCCTCTCCGGTTCTGCGTAGAACACCCTCATTCCTTACCTTATGAGTCCACCTAATTTTCAACATTCGTCTATAGCACCACATCTCAAATGCTTCGATTCTCTTCTGTTCCGGGTTTCCCACAGTCCATGTTTCCCTACCATACAATGCTGTACTCCAGACGTACATCCTCAGAAACTTCTTCCTCAAATTAAGGCCGGTATTTAATATCTCTCGGCCAGAAATGCCTTTTTTGCCATAGCGAGTCTGCTTTTGATGTCCTCCTTGCTCCGTCCATCATTGGTTATTTTACTGCCTAGGTAGCAGAATTCCTTAACTTCATTGACTTCGTGACCATCAATCCTGATGTTAAGTTTCTCGCTGTTCTCATTTCTACTACTTCTCATTACCTTCGTCTTTCCCCGATTTACTCTCAAACCATACTGTGTACTCATTAGACTGTTCATTCCGTTCAGCAGATCATTTAATTCTTCTTCACTTTCACTCAGGATAGCAATGTCATCAGCGAATCGTATCATTGATATCCTTTCACCTTGTATTTTAATTCCACTCCTGAGCCTTTCTTTTATTTCCATCATTGCTTTCTCGATGTACAGATTGAAAGTAGGGGCGAAAGGCAGCAGCCTTGTCTTACACCCTTCATAATATGAGCACTTCGTTCTTGATCGTCCACTCTTATTATTGCCTATTGGTTGTTGTACATATTGTATATGACCCGTCTCTCCCTATAGCTTACCCCTACTTTTTTCAGAATCTCGAACAGCTTGCACCATTTTATACTGTCGAACGCTTTTCCCAGGTCGACAAATCCTATGAAAGTGTCTTGATTTTTCTTTAGCCTTGCTTCCATTATTAGGCATAACGTCAGAATTGCCCCTCTCGTCCCTTTACTTTTCCTAAAGCCAAACTGATCGTCACCTAGCGCATTCTCAATTTTCTTTTCCATTCTTCTGTATATTATTCTTGTAAGCAGCTTCGATGCATGAGCTGTTAAGCTGATTGTGCGATAATTCTCGCACTTGTCAGCACTTGCCGTCTTCGGAATTGTGTGGATGATGCTTTTCAGAAGGTCAGATGGTATATCGCCAGACTCATATACTGTACACACCAACGTGAATAGTCGTTTGTTGCCACTTCCCCCAATGATTTTAGAAATTCTGATGGAATGTTATCTATCCCTTTTGCCTTATTTGACCGTAAGTCCTCCAAAGCTCTTTTAAATTCCGATTCTAATACTGGATCCCCTATCTCTTCTAAATCGACTGCTGTTTCTTCTTCTATCACATCAGACAAATCTTCACCCTCATAGAGGCTTTCAATGTATTCTTTCCACCTATCTGCTCCCTCCTCTGCATTTAACAGTGGAATTCCCGTTGCACTCTTAATGTTACCACCGTTGCTTTTAATGTCACCTAAAGTTGTTTTGACTTTCCTGTATGCTGAGTCTGTCCTTCCGACAATCATATCTTTTTCGATGTCTTCACATTTTTCCTGCAGCCATTTCGTCTTAGCTACCCTGCACTTCCTATTTATTTCATTCCTCAGCGACTTGTATTTCAGTATTCCTGATTTTCCCGGAACATGTTTGTACTTCCTCCTTTCATCAATCAACTGAAGTATTTCTGCTGTTACCCATGGTTTATTCGCAGCTACCTTCTTTGTACCTATGTTTTCCTTCCCAACTTCTGTGATGGCCCTTTTTAGAGATGTCCATTCCTCTTCAACTGTACTGCCTACTGCGCTATTCCTTATTGCTGTATCTATAGCGTCAGAGAACTTCAAACGTATCTCGTCATTCCTTAGTACTTCTGTATCCCACTTCTCTGCGTATTGATTCTTCCTGACTAATGTCTTGAACTTCAGCCTACTCTTCATCACTACTATATTGTGATCTGAGTCTATATCTGCTCCTGGGTACGCCTTACAGTCCAGTATCTGATTTCGGAATCTCTGTCTGACCATGATGTAATCTAATTGAAATCTTCCTGTATCTCCCGGCCTTTTCCAAGTATACCTCCTCCTCTTGTGATTCTTGAACAGGGTACTCGCTATTACTAGCTGAAACTTGTTACAGAACTCAATTAGTCTCTCTCCTCTTTCATTCTTTGTCCCAAGCCCATATTCTCCTGTAACCTTTTCTTCTACTCCTTCCCCTACAACTGCATTCCAGTCGCCCATGACTATTAGATTTTCGTCCCCCTTTACATACTGCATTTCCCTTTCAATATCCTCATACACTTTCTCTATGTGTTCATTTTCAGCTTGCGACGTCGGAATGTATACCTGAACTATCATTGTCGGTGTTGGTCTGCTGTCGATTCTGATTAGAACAACCCGGTCACTGAACTGTTCGCAGTAACACACCCTCTGCCCTACCTTCCTATTCATAACGAATCCTACACCTGTTATACAATTTGCCGCTGCTGTTGATATTACCCGATACTCATCTGACCAGAAATCCTTGTCTTCCTTGCACTTCACTTCACTGACCCCTACTATATCTAGATTGAGCCTTTGCATTTCCCCTTTTCAGATTTTCTAGTTTCCCTACCACGTTCAAGCTTCTGACATTCCACGCCCCGACTCGTACAACGTTATCGTTTCGTTGATTATTCAATCTTTTTTTCATGGTAACCTCCCCCTTGGCAGTCCCCTCCCGGAGATCCGAATGGGGGACTATTCCGGAATCTTTTGCCAATGGAGAGATCATCATGACACTTCTTCAATTACAGGCCACATGTCCTGTGGATACACGTCACGTGTCTTTAATGCAGTGGTTTCCATTGCCTTCTGCATCCTCATGTCGTTGATCATTGCTGATTCTTCCGCTTTTAGGGGCAATTTCCCTCCCCTAGGACAAGAGAGTGCCCTGAACCTCTATCCGCTCCTCCGCCCTCTTTGACAAGGCCGTTGGCAGAATGAAGCTGACTTCTTATGCCGGAAGTCTTCGGCCGCCAATGCTGATTATTTATCAAAATTTAGGCAGCGGCGAGGATTGAACACGGGACCGAAGACGTTTTGATTATGAATCAAAGGCGCTACCCCTAGACCCGTGTTAAAATGGACCCTGGTACTTTACAGGGGTTATTTGACTGAGTTTTAAGAGGGTTAAAGCCTAAAGCTTATGTCATCCATTTAGATGACTTAATTGCCTACTCAACCGTTATACCAGAAGATGTTTTTGATAGGCTACAGTCAACAAGTACCGGTTTGCTCAAACTCGAGTTAAGAATCTGGGTCACATAATTCGGTAGAGTAGTGTGCAGATTGATCTTACTTTTACAGATGCAATTCAAAGTTTTCCAGCACCATGGATGACAGAACAGATGCAGTCGTTCTTCGGTTTGTTCAACTACTACTTTAAATTCGTAATGGATTTCGTGAATTTGTTAGTTAGTTAGTTAGTTTCATGTTCACGGGTCAAATAGTACAATAAATCGTAATGTGGAATGAGTTATTTTACATACACATCGTAAACATGGCCACAGGCTGAACATTTATAACTTTATGTTTTTCCCTAAAGTATAAAGATGTGAGTTAGTAATTCCTACCCACCACCTTTTACACGTTACAATAGAAATTCTTTATCCGAAAAGATGAAATTTCCAACAAGAAAGTTTTTCAGTTTGTTTTCGAATTTTATGTTGGATTCTGTCAGACATTTTGTATTGCTATGCAAGTGAGTATTGGAACACGTCAGGCAATACTGACCCTACGACTTATCTTAGAAGCTAGATTAAGGAAAGGCAAACCTACCTTTCTAGCATTTGTAGACTCAGAGAAAGCTTTTGACAATGTTGACTGGAATACTCTCTTTCAAATTCTAAAGGTGGCAGGGGTAAAATACAGGGAGCGAAAGGCTATTTACAATTTGTACAGAAACCAGATAGCAGTTATAAGAGTCGAGGGGCATGAAAGGGGAGCAGTGGTTGGCAAGGGAGTGAGACAGGGTTGTAGCCTCTCCCCAATGTTATTCAATCTGTATATTAAGGACGCAGTGAAGGAAACAAAATAAAAATTCGGTGCAGGTATTAAAATCCAAGGAGAAGAAATAAAAACTTTTGCTATTTGGGGAGCAAAATAACTGATGATGGTCGAAGTAGATAGGATATAAAATGTAGACTGGCAATGGCAAGGAAAGCGTTTCTGTAGAAGAGAAATTTGTTAACATCGAGTATAGATTTAAGTGTCAGGAAGTCGTTACTGAAAGTATTTATATGGAGTGTAGCCATGTATGGAAGTGAAACATGTACGATAAATAGTTTAGACAAGAAGAGAATAGAAGCTTTCGAAATGCGGTGCTACAGAAGAATGCTGAAGATTAGATGGGTAGATCACATAACTAATGATGAGGTGTTGAACGGGATTGGGGAGAAGAGAAGTTTGTGGCGCAACTTGACTAGAAGAAGAGATCGGTTGGCAGGACATGTTCTGAGGCATCAAGGGATCACCAATTTAGGATTGGAGGGTAGCGTGGATGGTAAAAATCGTAGAGAGAGACCAAGAGATGAATACACCAAGCAGATTCAGAAGGATGTAGGTTGCAGTAGGAACTGGGAGATGAAAAAGCTTGCACAGGATAGAGTAGCATGGAGAGCTGCATCAAACCAGTCTCAGGACTGAAGACAACAACAACACAACAACATGCAAGCGATGAAAAACTTTTGTTGCAACATTCTGCACCAATTTTTATTCTAAAGGCAACCTTAACATGGAATAATAAATATCATTTTTCCTTCTGACATTGTAATTATGTACATAGTTATTCCTTTTGAAGTGTAGTCAAATATTTACAAAAGTCTTGAGGAGGGAATAAGTAAATTGCGCACGAGTAGTCACAACGCTCAAATCCTTAAACAGATGTCTAAAGGCGATCGTGGGTGAGCGCCACATATTATTTTTACAAAACGTTTATTGAGCAATGAATAGTTCCTTTTTTAAAGATGACTTACCACAGAACATTATCCCATATGACGTTATTGAGTGAAGACACGGAGAATACGTCGAGTTACTGATTTGCCTCTCAGCAAGGTCTGTAACATTTATAATTGCAGAAGAGTCTGAACTAACTTTTTTAAGGAGTTCCAAAATGTGCTTTTTCCAGGATGTATTCTCATCACTATGGGCATATAAGAATTTTGAAGTTATCACCCTATTCATTATTTACTTATTGTGTGTTACCGTTATCATTGATGTAGTACCTCTAGATAAGCGGAGCTGAATATGTTGTGCCTTTTTAAAATTGAGGGTGAGACCATTCGCAGAAAACCAGTGAATGACACTTTTAAAAATATTGTTTATTCTATGTTCTTGTTCTGTATCTATGCTTGGACTGATTTCAGTACCGGTGTCGTCTGCAATAAGAACTAATTCTGTTTGTTGTATATTAGACCAAAGATCGTTCACATTTGTGGGGAACAATAGAAGACCTAAGTCTGCGCCTTGAGGAATCATGTCCCTGGCCTAAAATTCTTGAATTATTAAGTACAACGTTCTGCATTTAAGTGGTTAGATGTGATATTATACATTGGTTGGCTATACAATCAATCTCACAAAACTTCAATTTACCTAGGAGAGTATTGTGATTCATGCGGTCAGAAGCCCTAAATAGGTTGCAGGAAATACAAGCCGATGCTGTTTAGTTTTTAAATCATTGTATAACTTGGCGAGCACCGCTTCTGAAACGCAAACTGTGATTTTCTGAGGACATAAAATTTATTCTAGAATAAATCACCTTCTCAAATATTTTTTTTTCAAATGATGTCAGCAATGAAACAGGTTGCTTGCTGAGTTAGTGATGCAATATATATTTCGGATAAGACCGGATTTATTATACGGAAACAAATATGTAGTACACTATTGTGAGCAGCATCAAAACCTGATGATCTTTATTTTTGAGATAACGTACTATTCTCTTAATTACATTACTCGCGAAGAGTGCAATGTTTTAGTGGAAGGAGGAGTGGCAAGTAGTGTCAGAGAAACTAGAGGAGGCTATGATTTCCGATACCGTATTGGTTATATCAGGTGTTAGAAAATGGTTCATTGTCTCTTATGATGTTTGAAATGGGTCAATGGGATGTATTTTGTGTCAGATGTTTGATGGACAGGAGCAGGAGCGTGAGCATAAGACCATTTCTAAACTGCTAAGTTTTTACGAAAATGCCACACACGACCACTGAGATATGCATTTTCCATATGTACTTTTTCGAACAAATCAAAGATTCATACGGGAATTGTCATGTCACTATTTGAAGTACAGGATGAAAATGTCAACTCATTTTGACTTTTTAGGACCTAAATCGCTAGCGAATTTCGAACCAACGAATAATTTTGCGAGAAGAAACGTGCAAAACCCGTAGGCAAATACTCTGGAACCCAAGGAACAGCGAAATAGGCGCACTGGCAGGCTGCCGTAGTATCGCAGAGGGCAGGGTGTGTTAATTACTATCCCGTATATACCAAAGAGAAAGACAAATAAGTTCTTCACGAAATATCACGAGCCGTACCAGTTCGTGGAAATGATCTCAACTGTTAACGGAAAGGTACCAAAACGTCTACCCTGCATGTAAGTCTGGAACAGTTTAAGAGGACTTTGGTTGCTTTGATCAATTAGGTGCAGCTGGTGGAAAGAAGGAACCTCAGCGTTTAAACAGCTTAAGCACAAGTCCTGCCTATGGTCTGAGGTAACTGATTTTACACTATTTGAAATATTATGCTGGTGTTAGATTTATTCTTGATATTTGTGTTATGGGTATTTTTTACATTGTGCTGTGTTCAGGTGGATTTATTGATTTGATGTCATTGCCTCATGTGTTTCTTTTTATTACTTCATGGTCTTTGTCTGGTATTTGCTACTGTTCATCTTGTTGCTATTTGTCGTTAGTTACTAGTTTCGGAAGTAGGATGGGGGTGAGAGATGGTTCCTTTCCTCAGGTGGCGACTCTGTATGACATTCTGAATAATGGGAATGGTCCTGGGTTTGCCGTACATCATCTGGAGTGGGGCAGAATGCTTAGCTGTCGTTCAAACATTTTGGAGGTATGTTTTTCTCTAGGCAGTCAGATGCCTTCCTTATGAGACATCAGTGGACATTGAAATCAACGGATCAGAGAAATGAAATTCCGAGACTGGTAGATTTTGTTTCGGATTGATTTAGTGAGGCACAGGGAAGTCACGTTTTTTAGGGAGGTGCTGAAGGAGTATCGTAATCACAGTTTAACTACGGTAAATTAAGAGCACTCTTATCACAGCTAGTATATATTGTCCGCAACCTGTTGTTTGTAGGAAGAGTAGTTGGTTAAATACGGGAGATAAATTAATAAAAACGTTGTCCGTGACAACGGATTAGGAGAAGGTTCCGAAATTAAATGATGCACTATGCACTTGGTGATTTTCAGAAAGTGGCAATTTCTATGAAGAGTGCCGTGGGATGGCATTCATCTTGTGAAGGGTTTCTATCTTTGGTGTACACTCACTTGTACGTCTGTCATTACACTAACGCGGAATTCACTGCATAGGCCAGAAGGGCCATTACGGTTATTACACTTGCTGAACTTAGAGCACTTTTATGCATCCCTTAACACTGAACTTACTCATTCATTAGATTGATTAATCGAATCACAGCAGGAGAAAATGTCAGTGGAGCGGATGTTACTTCTTGTCCAAACCATTGAAGAAAATCGACACATCATGATTACATAGATGATTTTCATCAAACAAGATGTCGTGTCTTTACTAGGTATTTGCCTATTTTATTCATGCAATAATCGCAGAAGTGCATAGCCTACAGATCAGTCGAGACACCCGTTGCCGGACGACTGTTTAGCCGGCAAGGGCCGTGGGAAGGTTTGATGGAAGTAGGAGTTTTGTCTAAGGCAGTATATACATTACATTCAGGACTGTTTTGTAGTAAGGTCCTGGAGAACGCACTTTGAGAGTAAGCTCATGCTGGAAGTGGATAAGGATGACCCATGTGGGACACCTCAGGACTGGAAGGCTCGGTCCTGGAAGATTCGGGACGAATCTCTCGAAAGAGGGGATGTGTGTTGCACCCCGAAAAAGTTGGGAGTGCGAGTTGCGAATGTCTTAAACGTGTTATTCCCACACGCGGCTAGGCAGTAGGGGCAAGCGTGCCAGAAGTGCTAATAGAGTAAGCCGTTAGACTGTACTTTTGACATTACGGCAAAACATTTCGGCCGGACAGGGTTGCTACTCTAGGGACCGGCGTGCCACGTAGTACCTCAATGCCACATCAAATGGTTCAAATGGCTCTGAGCACTATGAGACTCAACTGCTGTGGTCATAAGTCCCCTAGAACTTAGAACTACTTAAACCTAACTAACCTAAGGACAGCACACAACACCCAGCCATCACGAGGCAGAGAAAATCCCTGACCCCGCCGGGAATCGAACCCGGGAACTCGGGCGTGGGAAGCGAGAACGCTACCGCACGACCACGAGATGCGGAATGCCACATCACAGAGTGACCAAGAGTGAGGTGATGTTTTATATCAGACACTTGCCCACTACCGAGAAACTCACGCGTTGCAAATTTAACTGGTTGTAGGAACCCGTGCTCGGGGCACAGCGAGCTAGGAGAAGCTGAAAGCCAAGTAATAAGAACCAAACATACTCGCCTTCCTGTAATAGGACTGTGTTGAACGCGTAGTTGTATGGGATTAAGTAGCTGAGTGCAGCAGTTCAAAGCATGAAGTAATGCCTCCATTCCGTCTGCTTATTAAACTGGAGAGAATGATGGCCTTTTGAGTTTCAGAGAAACCACGACCCACCCTTGGTGATGGAAATCTGCTGGCAGCCTGGCACGAGGCACACCATGTCTGTGGCCTGATGGCTGCGGGATTTGCGGGAAGTTTCGATGATGTGGGGAGCTTGGGATCAGCCAGTCTCTACCTCCTGAGCTACTTCGGTCGATGGAATGGAAGATGTCTAAAGTCTGGCTGCGAGAGATGCGCACTCGCGGCCTCCTAGAAACCTAGACGTCTTTGACCACCAGCCAGGCGGTATTAGCCGAGCGGTCTCAGGCGCTGCAGTCGTGGGCTGTGCGGCTGGTCCCGGCGGAGGTTCGAGTCCTCCCTCGGGCATGGGTGTGTGTGTTTGTCCTTAGGATAATTTAGGTTAAGTAGTGTGTAAGCTTAGGGACTGATGACCTCAGCAGTTATGTCCCATAAGATTTCACACACATTTGAACATTTGGCCACCGTCTTCGTCTATCTATGGCGGGTGCCTAGGGCATCGCTGGTCGTCGTCAGGACATCTACCGTCAGCTGCCACTCCCAAGCGCTCGAGTGGGGACGACGAGTATGGGTGGGCTGCTTAGCGGACACACTCCGGAGGGCCTGGGCAACCAGCGCTCATCTTTGTCGCAGGCGGCTGGCGGCTGCAGCCACGGCGGCCCAGGATAACAGGCGCCACAAAGCGTGATAGGCGCGTCAGCGCATTCCGCAGTCGGCTGAGTTTTCAAGCACGGCGGCTGGTGTGGCCGTGCGGATCTAGGCGCTCCAGTCTGGAACCGCGTGACCGCTACGGTCGCAGGTTCGAATCCTGCCTCAGGCATGGATGTGTGTGATGTCCTTAGGTTAGATAGGCTTAAGTAGTTCTAAGTTCTAGGGGACTGATGACCACAGATGTTAAGCCCCATAGTGATCAGAGCCATTTGAACCATTTTTCAAGCACCAATTTCGGCCCTGAGGCTAAACGGAGTGCTGTGTAAAACTGCTTCAACAGACCTCCGTCTGTGGTATGACTGTTTCACTGCAAGTTCGGGTGTGAATCTGCCCACTCCCTCACCACTGCTCTCACCCGTCCTGATACATAGCGACGCGGAATAGGCCGGGTCATTACAGTACAGAGGCCGTAGTTTTCGTTGAATTTGTTGTGGTGAGGAGGACATTGTTCTTTTACATTTTTGACGTATACTGCAGTATACAGGATAATGTTTTTAGTTTTTGAGGTCTTTATTCTCGTGACATGTAACAATTTTTATTGTTAATTCGCGTACACAATTGTCTGGCATTTACGTTTCACGATGTTTTTGCTTATTGATTAGAACCATCTTCGTAGGAGCCAATAGTTCTTATGCAATTAGAGGGAGTCTTATCTGGAGTACGTATGGTACTCTAGAGCAAATGATTTCATTACAGTGGGAAAAGTAACATGGGTTTGCTTAATAAATTAGTGTTTGAAAACTAAAGGTTTCTTCAAACTATCACTTCTACACTCACCTGTGTTTGAACAGGGTGAGGTTGTGAAGAAGTTTGAGTCTTGAGTTGTTTTTGTATTGTTAGAGCGTGTCAGTTATAATGGGATATAGAACAATTTTTATTTAATTTATTTGTTTAATTACTGTTAGTATGTATCTGGACTTTAAAAATTATATTTCTGGAGTGGACATGAGGTGGACTGTGCACAGAGGCTGTGAGCTAGGGCTGCTTGTGCTTCTGTGATCATCAACGCAGGTTTTCCAATGAATAATTAAACTTTGTGGAGCGATAATGTAACTTTTAGTACATCATTCCAACAGAGATTTCATGTTTACACTGACCTCTTTAGTTTGATACAATTTCCAAGTCTAGTACTACTTGTGCTATTCTGTAAATGATTTATAGCTCCTGTTGATGAGCAATAGAGAAGTAATTCAGTTTCAAAACACAATTATGAAATGAATAATATGCTAATGTTCCAAGAATTATGGGACAATTTGGAGTCTAATGTTAAGGGGCTTAATTAAATGTTAGCAACAGAACTAGTGGAAAGGAGCTTAGAGTTAAATTATAGACTAGTACCAACTGGTTTAGTGATAACTTGCTGGCTGTTCCCAGTCAACAACAAGGTAGTGCTATTCTGCAATTTAGCGCAGAAGTTTGAATTCGCTGTGGAAGACATTTCGAGGAGATTTAGTGCACTCAGTTAAGGTAAGAGCTGCAGAGAGGCTCTCTGCTGTGAAAAAAATAACTGAGTGGTTTCTGTAGAAGAGAGTCTAGTAATCCTGCAGTGATCTGTAAGTGAGCAGAAGAAGTTGTTACAGGAAAATTTACAGGTTTCAAAGATTCAGCATGAGAGAAAGACTGGATTGACAGAATGTTTGATTGCTCTACCCAGTTAAGAAGTAATTAGATTAAAAAATTTATTTTCCCTCATGCTACATTAATATAAGGTTTAAAAGCAAATTTGAAAGTACGAAATATTATTGCAGAATCAATGTGCAAGAATTAGAAGGAGTTACATAAGACAAATAAAAAGGTGGCTCCTTACACTATTGTTGTTGCACAATCACCTCTTAATGCTGTTCAGAGTTCAACTGGTACTGTATCTTCTTGTGTAAATGATTTTGAAAAAGTTAAGACTTTATTCGCACTCAGAGTGTTTATTATCCATACAACATTTAGTGAAATGTATTTTGTATTCATGGCATGATCCAGTAGTAATCACTACAAAATTATTCTTCACTTTGAACATACAAATGATTTATCCTACATTAACCAGTTGTACAGAACTGTACTCACAATCCTAAAACCCAATTTCTACACTACTACTCTCAAAGAACTCCCTTGAACTGTAGAATGGATTGTTTATTAACCAGTTATACAACTTACTTCTAAAATTGTTGAAACATGTATTGATTGGAGAGTATGACAGCTTATTCAAAATGTTCAAACAGTTTACTATCCGAAAGTTACCTATTGTTGTGAGTCTAATCTAGGAATGTCAATACCCTTTTTGTTTCTGGTATCATGATAGAGTATGTTCTCTCTGGTTTCAGACTCTGCTATGTTGTTTTCAATGAATATCAATGACGAGAAGAGAGAAAGTTTTATCATCGTCATTATTTTTGTCTTAGTGAACAAAGGACTGCATTGTTCCCTTGGAGTAGCCTAGTAATTATTTGTAGCACCTATTTCTGAATCAGTACTACGTCACTGACATGACATGAGTGACCACATAACAATTGCCCATATATGTGTGAAGCTGAAAAGGCCAAATTAAGCTGTGCCAAGATATTTATTTCTAACTGGATCAGATAATTTCCATACGAGGTAGCATAGCCTTGATATCTTTCTAAGGCATGATTAATGTGAGGTTGCTAGTTTGGTTTGGAATCAATATATTTCCCAAGCAACTGTCCAGACGTCTGGAGTTTCAGAGAATTTCAAATGGAGAGTAACAGGAGAATAAAGAATTAGGTCAGTACTTGAATGAGAGAGTTCGTAAAATTGAAATAAGTTTGGGGGCATTGTTACAGCAGAGGTCATGTGCTAGATCATGATGATTTATATTCTGTTTATGAAGATGAATGAGATCCTACAGCTCTTTATGAAAGGAGGAGAATTCTTCACAACCATGGTCATTTTAATCGTGATGCTGAAAACTGTGAAATGAGGCATCGTTTTCAATATAACCATTTCTTGCCTGTTCTAAAATTTCAAATTTTTATAATTATATTAAATGCTACTTATCTTCATGCTTGTCTAGAGCAGTTTGATGTTGTATTTTCTTCCCGATGTCCAGCTGATCACAGAACTGAGTTTGTATGTGGCTGATTGGTAGGTGACCTTAGTACATGAATACTGAGACTGACTAGAATCTGTGAGCCATATGACGAGTTTTATCAGACATTCCTGTTAGAAGATTGGTCTGAGGCAGCGCAAGACATAATCATTGGCATACTTGTTTATGAAAAATTCTAATAATACTGATTTTATAAATCCTGCTGCATTCCTTGAATGCATGGTGTGGAAAATTAATTTTTTAACTATAGTCACAGTCCTACTCAATTGAATTATAATTGACTTATAAAATTTACTCCCAAGTTGAGCCAGATTATTCTTCCTGGTCAGGTGAAAAGGTAGTTAGTGGGTTTTGAGACTTTGCTCCAAGAATTGGAATATGACAATACTGAAGGGATTGGTTGGGGTAGAAGCAACAGTAAGTTTTGTTATCCTAGTTTGAGGCCACGGAGGAATTGGAATAGTGGTCACCGGCAATGTGATACATATTGTCATAGATATGGGAACGGAAAGTGGAGGCATCAGAGGAATTACGTGATTGTAATGAAAGCAACAATTTTAGGAGTGGTAATAGTGATTGGATTGGAAGACTTTCTCGTCATATCTAGTTGGTAAAGGGAATGGTAGTCACTGGCATTGACAAGATAGAAACTAAAGTTCCTATTTCGTAGAGATACGTTCAGATTGTCCACAGAAAAATGTTCAAGTGGATAGCCCATAGCCCAATAGCCACATAATTGACAACTGATGTGTTTAGCTGATTTGAGTGCTGAAAACAGGATGAAAAATGCCTATGAGTAATTGAATGTATTTAATTTTGTATGCTTGAGTTACCTGTTGATAAGTGATAGTCAAGGAAATTTCAATTCTCTGAAGAGTCCAGCGTTTCAAATATATTTTAGCCTGTGTTCCAGATGTTGGAAGCCAGTCGTCTGGGTTGAGTGAGTCAGCATATCACAGATTTGAAGGTGTAGCTTTATGAACTATGCCTTCTTTACTGTGGACTCAAGTGAAAGAGATGATTACCAGAAAAGGAGCAGAGAAGAAAAGAGACAAGTAGGTATCAATTTTCTTTGTCAGGGTTATAGCTGCATCCGAATTCAGTAACTGTGTGGAATTTAGCTAGTGATACGATTGTAGGGCCTGATTATTTGTTGACATACCAAGAAGTGATGGCCTTGGGATGTGGTGTAGTGTGTTTTAAGTATAATGATGGTGTTCAAGCAGTCCTGTTACATCATTTGCCAATGAGGTCTTTGGAATTCACAAGAAATATGGAGTTGGATTATCTGTGCTGAAGTGGTAGGCGAATTAATGAGAGGCAATTTATTTAGTGTACTGCTACATAATTCTTCAATGTTTTCAGTGCATCCAGGGACACAAAGTTCTTCTGTGTGTGTGTGTTGTTGCATGATGAACAAGATTTCCCTGGCTGTTAGCATGTTTTCGATTAATTTTTGCTGTACTGCTAGCTCTCTTTTTCTACTTAGTGTCGATAAAGGGATTTTACTACGAGCCACAAATCTAGCACAGAATTTTCGAAGACGTTTTGTGTATCAATAAAAAATCGTTAGGCATAAAAAATGCAATTCATATAGTAAAGCTGGAAATGAAGGCCATACAGGTGGTCCGATTGTGGGACGTGCTGAGAAGTGAAAGTGATATCTGGAAAACCTCATGACATGTATGTAAATAGTGTGATGATTATCCCTTCATGCACTCCGCATATAGCACTAATTATTGTTTAGAAGGTGATGTATATGTTGGTATTATATGTTTATTGATCAACTGAGGTGATGTATACTGTGATTCCATTCATAAATAGTTTGAAGTGAATGTATTACAAGTGGATTATGCGCTGAAGAGCCAAAGAAACTAGTACAACTGCCGAATATAGTGTAGGGACCAGCGAGCACGTAGAAGTATTGTAACACGATGTGGTATGGATTCGACTAATGTCTGAAGTAGTTCTGCTTGGAATTGACACTATGAATTATGCAGGGCTGTCCATAAATCCGTATGAGAAGATGGAGATCTCTTCAGAACAGCTCGCTGCAAAACATCCCATGTATGTTCAGTTATGTTCATGCCTGGGGAGTTTGTCGGCCAAAGGAAGTGTTTAAACTCAGAAGAGTGCTCCTGGAGGCACTATGTAGCAATTCTGGAAGTGTGGGGTACCACACTGTCCTGCTGGAATTACCCAAGTACATCGGATTGCACACTGGGCATGATGGGCATGAATGGATTCAGGTGATCAGACAGGATGCTTACGCGTTTGTAATCTGTCGGAGTCATATCTAGTCGTATCAGGGGTTCCATATCACAGCAACTGTGCAGATCCCACACCATTACAGAACTTCCACCAGCTTGAACAGTCCTCTGCTGACGACCAGGCGTAACTTTTCCAGTGATCAACTGTCCAATGAGGTGTTGATTGGTTTAGCCAAAGCGTAAAGTATTGTGTCGTGCAGTCATCAAGGGTACAGAAGTAGGCCTTCACCTCCAAAAGCCCATATCGATGATGTTTCTTCGAAAGGTTCGCAAGCTGAGACTTTGAAAAATATATTTTTGTTTTTAAGGAATTATTCTACCAGGTTCCAATATGTGTGGTGTGAGAAAAAGTAATGTCGCAGACAGCACTGTGAACGATCTGGCAGTGCTATGTACACTGGCGTGATCGTCCCTTTCTGGCAGTCTGAGTTGTCAGCTCTTTACATCAATCACGTGATTTTTGAGAGCCACCATCAGTGAGGTTGAGTTTTCGTTTTGTGTTTACAGTAATGGAACAGCGAAAATCAGAACGACGTCATTCAGTCACGTTTATTGTTAAACGTGGGTAATCAATGAGTGTGACCTTTGAAAAGTTGAAACAGGTCTATGGGAATCATTCCTTGTCAAGAGCACAAATTTTTCGCTGGCACAAATCATTTTTGGAAGGCTGTTAGCACGGTGAAGATGAATCTCGCTCAAGGAGGCCTTCAAAATCAAAAACCGACGAGAACGTCGAAAGTGTGCATGGTCTTTCGAGACCAGACGGACATTTAACAATAAAGATAATAGGTGACCTGTCAAACTTGACCACTTTCACCTTAAATCAAAGATCTGACTGTAGATTTGCACATATGGAAGGTCTGAGCCAAAATCGTGCTGCGAAACCTCACAACTGAGCAGAACAACAATCAAAGAAACACGTGTGTTGGTCTTCTTGAGAAGACTGCCATTAACTGCGAATGTTTCAGTAGTGTGATCATGGGTGATGAATCCAGGATTATTGAGTATGATCCTGAGACGGAGGGGCAAAGTGAGGAGTGGCATACTGAGAGATCTCCTCTACCAAAAGAGCCCCGAATGAGTAAATCAAAGATCAAATCAGCTCGTATTTACTTTTTTGACTGTAGTAATATCATGCACAATGAAATTGTTCCTTCAGGATATATTGTCAACCTTGTGTTGCACAAGAATGCCCTTCAGACACTCGGGAGAAGATTAAATCGAGTGAGACCGGCGGGACATGCAGACAAATGGACGCGGAATCGTGATAGCGTTCCATTTAACAGAGCCATTTCCATCACGGATCTTTTCACCACAAAAGGCATTCCTGTTGTCCCACAGGCACCCTATTCACCTAATCTGAGTCCTTGTCTTGCATTTTCTGTTAGCGAAACCAAAAATTTCTAACAAGGACGTCGTTTTGCGACTCTGGAAACATTCGAAAGAATGTGACTGACATATTGAAGGCCCGACGACTTAAAGCCTTTCAGCGTTGCTGCCAAGCCTGGGAACAACGATTATACCGACTTAAAGTTGTCGAAACAAACTACTGCGTAGGGACCAATACTGTTGATCGAAAAAAAACCTTAGGCAGATAAAAAATCAGTCACATTACTTTTCTCATAGACGTAGCATATTTTAAATTTTTCATTTAATCCCAACCGAAAAATTTAAGTCTCTGTAGTAGATGCCAATTTCTACAACGAAGGTCGTTTTCAGTATTTCCAAGTTGAGGGCCTTAGTTACACATCAGTATCTCTTTAAAAGGTATATTGAGAGAAAACATCAAAAACAATGAGCGAAGTTGGCTTTTTATATTTTTTGTGGTGTTCATAAAACCGGCAGTACAACTTATTGAAACTGTGTTGTTATTGCTATGACTGTGCTAAGGGTATTTTCAATTTCTGGACAATGATCGCCTATCAGTTGCCCTTTAAGAAGCATGTTATTAATATCGTTCAATAAGAATTGACGAATTTTCTTAAAAAAATTTCAGAGTGGATACAATGTCGCCCCACCCCCTCCTCTTGGTGATGCACATTATGTAAAATGCTCCGGCATTACGGGGGTTAATCGGTCTTTTAACTTAAACATTAGTGTCTACATTCTGATACTGTACCTTTTAACAGTTCTATATGTAACAGTTAAATAAAATCTTTTTAGATATTTATCTTCGAATAATTGTTTGTTTTGAAATATTGTAAAAGTGACTTTATTGTTACTGTGGAGACAAAAATTTGGTACTCATGAATTAGATTTAAATAACGTGAAGCATGCAGTCTTCACCATGATGTTACCATTAATCAAACTTAGCTTCCGTATTGTCACACAACTTAATATTCATTGCTAAGTGGCTTCCTTTCTTTATGTGAATATAAAGGATATTTTTTCTTGTTTTGCATGAGTTTATGACATCCTGAAATGAATCTTTTCAGAACACATTACAGAAATGCTGCTGTTTATAAGGAGAAGTCTATGAAAGTTGTACTTTAAACAGTGCTTTTATTTCTTCATAGTTTTTTCTTCTTTAGACAGTGAAATAAATATTGCATGCATTTCAGAAAGATGTTTTATAGTTGGTAACGATAGGTCACGAAGCTCTTTGAGCAATATATTTGCGAAACACTGGTGTAGTTCAGTGATTCTCCTACAGCTACAGCCAGTTACGTGTTAGACAAATCACTTGTGTCATTTAGCCAATTCAATTTAATTCGTATTTGTGTCCTGAACGCGGTGGTCATGAGGTCTAAAACTGATCATAGTATGATATTGCAGTTAGGGATTTGGTGAGACCGTTACAGTTGTTTGTAGTGCATAGTAATACACAATGCGTTGGATATTTACATATTGTGATGTTTACATATTTAAATTGTAATCGTTTTCTGTCCTGCAGTGATGATTAATTCCGGCACGGTTTAGCGTTCAGTGAAAATGTATTGCAGAGCCTCAGAGATCGATTATTTTTCGCGTGTTGCAACATGACTACAGGAAAGTATTTTAATTGTTCTGTGTAATGTTTGATGCAGTCCATTTCATCATTGTCCCTTGCATTTCAAGTTAATTAATGCACTGCTGGAATATGTGTATAGGAACCCTATCTTTTTGTGATTTTTAAAAATCGGTAGAGGTTCACACTTAGTGTAGAACCTATGTGATGTATATCTATTGTTTGATTATTTCAACCCTTGTAGGGTGTACTTCCCACTGTAGCATGTATTTACATTGCCTAAAGGAATATGTGTTACCACTTCTGTACCCTCCTGGCACCTAGTGGCAGTCCGCTGCACCATCTGTAGTTTTAGTTTTTTGTGAAATACTAGCCTTCAGGACTGCGAGAAGTACGTATCCCAACAAAAAGCGGTGTATTAATGGTTATTGGGAACTATGGTAACCACTAATATAGTTTCTGCAAGCGGATTGGGAAGTATACTTCCCGCAAAATTAATCTGTCATTTGTGGTCGTTAGGGAGCATACTTAGCACCAACTATGGGGTATCCAAAAACTTTTGGGAACAGTTCTTACCACCTCTGTCTATGCCAGACATGTTGTGGTAGTACACTGCACAAGGTGTACGAAAACTGCTACAACAATTAGTTTCTGTATGTCGTGGGATTAATACTGTTGTCAGAATACATTGCTTCCCTCCTGCAATATACTTTATTGCATCCTGTATCAGCTCGTAGCTTTATTCAGTGACAAAATTTTCAAGGATTGTTTTCAAATTGTGGTAAGTATACATTGATATCGGTAACAAACATTTTCAATGTGAAATAAAAGGAAATATAAGATAAAAACAGAAAACACTGTTCATTATTTTATTTACATGTAGTGGCAACACATAACAGCACTCAAAAGGGAAGTGGGAAATCCATTTACAACCAATTTAAATTCCTCACAAAGATGGCGTGGTGAAATATGTACCAACATAGTTTTGGTCCTATATCTCAAAAATAGAGTTATTCAAAAATATATACAGTAAGTTGATCACATTTCTAATAGACTAGCAAAATATTATGTTCGCTGAGTTGCTACAAAAAATGTGCCCGCGAAAGAGTTAACACAGTGTATCAGTTAAATTTTATGGCTACTCATTTACACTCCTTCAGGCATTTATTTAATTTTCGTGAGTGATTTTAGAGCATGTATGTCTGACGCTATCTGCAGTATACCTATTGCCAATATCCCCTTTGTGAATTTAATGATCATCTGTGATACAAATAATAAAATAATTCAGCTACATACTTGCTCTTTTTTACTGTAATGTTTACCATAACAAGCCTCTTATAGAAAATAGTATAGATGACAATCCAATATGGTGAAGATGTGATGCACGTGGTGGATACAAGGAAGGCTATTGAAACACGTAGCAAGATGGACACATTTCTATATCTAGGTTCTCGACTACAGGTAAGAGGATGAGCAAGCAGGAACCACAGTGATCTGGATCGATTCAGACACATCACTGATATTATTTGTGAGAACGAGATGCCCATCTCCATAAACTAAAATATATAAGGCACAAAGGTGAAGACAGTTGCATTATGTGGTACTGAGCGTTGGCACACACCCAGGAGTTTTGGAGTTTCACTACATTATGAAAATCCGGATGCTGAGAAGACCATTAGCCATTTCCCGCTCGGCCACAGTAACAAGACAACGATCTGACAACTAACTGGAGTGGCTGCAATCAACGAAAAGATCCAAAAATGGAGCGTTCGGTGGTATGGACACTTCATATACCACATACTTTAGTCATCAGCTTAGCCTATCGTCTCACTCTTGAAGACCACTACCAACACGGAAGACCTAAACCCACAGATAGTGTTAGAACGTAAGAAAAGGTGTACATTGAGCAAAAAAGCAGACCATGCTCCAGTTTGTCTACGCTAAGAAGGAGAGGAAGAAGCTGATGATGATGTTGGAAAGAGAGCACAACAGGAGGGTCTCGATATTAATGAGAAGAACAGGGGCCTGAACTAGCGAAATCACAAAAACAGGTTGTGAACTGCCAGATCCTCAGCGGCGCGATAACGTCCTCCCGCAGAAAAGTTTAATTATGGGCAGCGAGAAGAATGGGGTAAGTGTGCGAGGAGATTCCCAAGGTAGAAGTACGGGTCACAGAAGTTAAGAAAACTTCAGAGGTGGCTTTTGCACGCATGAACAGGTGACGGGACAACTGGTGGGCGAAGGGACGAAGGGAGTTTGGAAGAGCGCCACCAGAAATGAGGACGAGGAGGGGGGGGGGGGAGAGATTCCAAAGGTAGCGGTACGGGTCACAAAAGGTAAGGCAACTTCAAAGGTGGCTTTTGCACTCATGAACAGGGGACGGGACAACTGGTGGGCGCAGGAGTTCCGAAGAGAACCACCAGAAATGAGGACGCGCCCTCGACGAGAAGCCATACGTCACACCGAGAGTGTACGAAGTAATGCAGCGTATAATACGCTTCGAAAACAGTAGAGGGAGATATTGTAACCAGGGAAACAGAGTAGTTTCAGCTCCACCCCGCTATGAAAGTATGGTGAGGGGGAAAATCTGGTGTGTACTAGCCAAAATACCAGAAGAGGTTCTGTGCTGTCGCCTGAGGGATTATAGAAATGTAATAGGTGTGAATCCTCTGCAGCATGATTTCAGGAAATGGAAGACCACACATGATCGGTAAATCAACCAGTACATGTTGTGAACACCTCAGACGACAAGTACATTATAGGCACAATGACTGGTAAAGCTATGACTTCTGATAATTTATGGTGGCTTGTCCTGTTGAAATGAATGAAGCAGATGGACTGCCTCATATGTCCCTATAACAGTACGAAATTATTCCACAGAAAGTCAGATGCAACTGGAACGTTCTTGAAACAAAATCGTGACAGATATCACCAAAGGCCTGCCTGAAGGCCCCTGTTTGGGCCCACAGTTCTGGAATATTTGCATAGGCTCATTACTAAACCAGCTTCAGGGTACAGCAGACACTAGAGGCTGCATAGCCTACGCAGATGATCTGCTAATTACAGTACCTGCCAGCACAAGTGCTAAATTAGAAGAGGATTTTAGTGAAATTCTTGAAAGACTAAGTAATTGGTGCACAGAAATCAGTTAACGGAAATCACCGTACAAAAGGGTTTTTACGTTAGCCCTCTAAATTTTGGACATGCAGCCGCGGAAATAAAATGTCTTTCGCCGATAGTTCGGGTGAGTATCGTCCGGCTGTCCACAGAGCGTGCGGTAAGACTGACGACAATGTGCTATGTGCGGCCTTATATGCTCCACCGCGGCGGTGTTGCGTATGAGGTTCACAGACGCTGGTCAGCGGCATTAAGATAAGCTTATATAAGTGCCGCCTGTGACGAAGGCGTACAAACATTCGATTCGCTTATTGATGTATGTTCGGTGGAGATGAAACCATGACGACTTGTCTGCAGTTTAATTACCCCAAGAGCAGGGTTCAATGCTTGTCCAAACAGAAACCACTATCTCTGTTTATTAAATTATTAGCTAATCTACGTCGGGTAAAGCAGCAGTCTTCGTGAGAGGCCGGAAGGTAACGTTAACTCTGTTTCTCTCAAGAATGTGACGGATCTTCGAGGAGAGAGCACTCACATAGGGCAAAACAGTAATTGATCTAAAGGAATTACTATCTTTTTTCCCATCACATAGTAAGGAATATGGATTGGGGGTAAGAAATGAAAGAGGAAGCCGTCTGGTAGAATTTTGCACAGAGCATAACTTAATCATAGCTAACACTTGGTTCAAAAATCATAAAAGAAAGTTGTATACATGGAAGAATCCTGGAGATACTAGAAGGTATCAGATAGATTATATAATGGAAAGACAGAGATTTAGGAACCAGATTTTAAATTGTAAGACATTTCCAGGAGCACATGTGGATTCTGACCACAATCTATTGGTTATGAACAGTAGATTAAAACTGAAGAAACTGCAGAAAGGTGGGAATTTAAGGGGATGGGACCTGGATAAACAGACTAAATCAGAGGTTGTACAGAGTTTCAGGGGGAGCATAAGTGAACTATTGACAGGAATGGAGGAAAGAAATACGGTAGAAGAAGAATGGGTAGCTTTGGGGGTGAAGTAGTGAAGGCAGCACAGGATAAAGTAGGTAAAAAGAAGAGGGCTAGTAGAAATCCTTGGGTAACAGAAGAAATATTGAATTTAACTGATGATACGAGAAAATATAAAAATGCAGTAAATGAAGCAGGCAAAAAGGAATACAAATGTCTCAAAAATGAGATCGACAGGAAGTGCAAAATGGCTAAGCACGGATGGCTAAGGGATAAATTATAAGGATTTAGAGGCTTATCTCACTAGGGTTAGATAGATACTGCCTACAGGAAAATTAGGGAGACCTTTGGAGAAAAGAGAGCCACTTGTATGAATATCAAGAGCTCAGATGGAAACCCAGTTCTAAGCAAAGAAGGGAAAGCAGAAAGCTGGAAGGAGTATATAGAGGGTCTATACAAGGGCGATGTACTTGAGGACAATATTATGGAAATGGAAGAGCATGTAGATGAAGATGAAATGTCAGATACGATACTGCGTGAACAGTTTGACAAAGCACTGAAAGACCTAAGTCGAAACAAGGCCCTGGGAGTAGACAACATTCCATTAGAACTACTGACGACCTAGGGAGAGCCAGACCTGAATAAACTGTACCATCTGGTGAGCAAGATGTATAAGACAGGCGAAATACCCTCAGGCTTCAAGAAGAATATAATAATTCCAATCCCAAAGAAAGCAGGTGATGACAGATGTGAAAATTACCGAACAACCAGTTTAATAAGTCACAGCTGCAAAATACTAACGCGAATTATTTACGGACGAATGGAAATCTGGTAGAAGAAGACCTCGGGGAAGATCGGTATGGATTACGTAGAAATGTTGGAAAATGCGAGGCAATGCTGACCTTACGACTTTTCTTAGAAAAAAGGGTAAGGAACGGCAAACCTAGGTTTCTGGCATTTGAAAACTTAAAGAAAGCTTTTAACAATGTTGACTGGAATACTGTCTTTCAAATTCTAAAGGTGCCAGGGGTAAATACAGGGAGCAAAAGGCTATGTACAGTTTGTACAGAAACCAGATGGCAGTTTTAAGAGTCGAGGGGCATGAAAGGGAAGCAGTGGTTGAGAAGGGAGTCAGACAGGATTGTAGCCTCTCCCCGATGTTATTCAATCTGTCTGCCGAGCAAGCAGTAAAGGAAACAAAAGTGATTAAAATCTATGGAGAATAAATAAAAACTTTCAGGTTCGCCGATGACATTGTAACCCTGTCAGAGACAGCAAATGACTTGGAAGAGCAGTTGAACGGAATGGACAATGTCTTAAATGGAGGAAATAAGACGAACATCACCAATAGCAAAACGAGGTTAATAGAATGTAGTCGATTTAAGTCGGGTGATGCTGAGAGAATTAGATTAGGAAATGAGACACTTAAAGTAGTAAAGGAGTTTTGCTATTTGGGGTGCAAAATTACTGATGATGGTCGAAGTAGAGAGGATATAAGATGTAGAGTGGCAATGGCAAGGAAATTGTTTCTGAAGAAGAGAAATTTGTTAACATCGAGTATAGATTTAAGTATCAGGAGTTCGTTTCCGAAAGTATTTGTATGAAGTGTAGCCATGTATGGAAGTACAACATGGACGATAAGTAGTTTGGACAAGAAGAGAATAGAAGCTTTCGAAATGTGGTGCTACAGAAGAATGCTGAAGATTAGATGGGTAGATACGAGATAAATCAGTAAAAACAAATAAATAAGTGTCACTTTTGTACTTTTGCGATGAGCAAGTGGTACTCAGTGCTGACGCAGAGCCTACTCCTTCCTAATACCGCCAATATGACAGCAGTGGTTAACGTACGCAACCGCCATACGGTGGTGACCACAGCGCCATATGCCCTCACTTCATACCACTACATAATGTTTCACTTTCTAAACCTTTAATCTTTACTATAGAGGGTAATTCGCATTCGGGACCCAGTATTTACTACCGCATACGAATTTTGAAACAGTTTTGAACCGGAACTTCACCCCCTACTTGAATTTGTTCTTAGAATCTCCTCATTTGTCCTGAAAGAGTCGTCATTGAGAACTACAGTGGCACTTCAAACCATTACATCCTTTTCTTAGTCTCTTTTGACGCCCGAATGATTCGGACATTACACTGACTTTTTTCAAGATCTATAAGAAGCATCTACACATCGCACGAACCACAGATGCACTAAGTGCGTCGGCCAACAAATCTAAAAATGTCGTAGAGAATGTCTGATGCAAATATACTTCATTGTACTAGAAATTAAGTGTTATCAAAGCTTCAAAAGAAGCGGATGTTTCAGATTTGTGCATTTTCATAAGTGGCCCCCACCATCACTACACAGCTCATTACAAAATGATCTACCGTAACAGTAAGGTAAGCCAAAACGACGTCTTGTAGTCAGCGACAAATAAAACTATAGCGATAGTGGACTACGTGCCATTGGTTCAAATGGGTCTGAGCACTATGGGACTTAACATCTGTCATAAGTCCCCTAGAACTTAGAACTACATAAACCTAACATACCTAAGGACATCACACCCATCCATGCCCGAGACAGGATTCGAACCTGCGACCGTAGCAGTCGCATGGTTCCGGACTGAAGCGCCTAGAAGCGCTCGGCCACCGCGGGCGGCCTACGTGGCATTAAGAAAAACTTATTACCCCAATTCTTCGCACATATGGTTGCAGCTGTCCTCGTTTATAGTAGCTTATATTACATCATCATCTTCACTTCGAGGCTTTTCAAAGAGAGATGATTAATAAATTTTACTTAAGAGGAAAACAATAATACTCAGAATGAACTTTGCAGTAACTTATTTTGTATAGTTAGTACGATACTATTGTACTATCAGAAGAGGTCGTCGCTCTTTAGCTTGGGTACCAGGGGAATTTGTCAACAGTGAAATATCCTACGTCATCAGGCGGGCAGTTGCGTAGCAACATTGCGATTCCGAATCGTGTTGCGTAAACACATTGTCTGTGCTTGCGTGATTTTCGTTGTGCTATTCGTTGTGTTCTAGAGCGTCTTCTTGGTGAGAAAAGCTCATTAACTGAATATCTGAAGTGCTTTTCGTGAACAGTCTTCCAACAGAAGAACTTCCAAAGCCAGCGTTGGGTGTGACGCAGTACGGAACGGTAAGTGAACATCGACATCTTCTCTTCTTCATCTCCTATCCACACTAACATCCTTTGCCGTTAATGTCACTCTAAATTACTGCTGCTGAGCGCTTTAGCACACACATGAAATCGCTTGTATTTGATTTTATTTGGATGTTTAATGACACCAGCTACATTTTAACGAAAAATGTTTCCAGTGATCCGACTTGAGCTTTAGCCTATGAGAGCAGTTTTACAAAATCGTGGGCATGATTTCGGTAACCGATGTATACTGCTGAACTCTTTATATCCTTCAATTCCGAAAGGTGTATATGTCCATCATCAAGAGTTTTTAGGGGCTACGTGACGGCTACATACTGCGTCATATTATCATAATGTTTGGCTTTGCATGTCCTACATGTTCTGGAGATTGCCAAGGTTCTTTATATTGTTCATAGTCGACGAAGACCAAAAAAGCGGGGTGGAAATTGATATTGTTAAAAATTTGTGCTTCGTGATAGCAGGGATTGATATGAATGTTATACTTAAAAGTCCAGGCCGGCGAGATGTGAGCTATAGCGTATGGGAAGGAGATGGGATGGGATGTGGTGAGGAAGAGGGGGGGTTGGGTTAAAGATGAATTTTTTATTTATCTTAAACAAATCGAAATGGGTTGCTTCAAGCAAAAATGTATTTCTGTAATCAGTAAGCTACATTAAATTTGTTAGGAAAATTGTCCTATTCAGTTCTCTGTAGCAGGATGGTGGTGGGTGCGTGGTTGGCGCACACGTAAGGGAATTCAGTTGTCTGGTATTTGATCAAACTCTTCCCTCTTCGTTAGTCTGCATAGTGAAGCGCTAACAGGCAAACCGCCACATTTGACCACGGTTTTATTACGTCGCTTTCTGGCTCTCTATCTGTCTGTTTGTCTCTCTCTCTCTCTCTCTCTCTGTCTCATACACTTACTCGAATTTCGTTGCAGAATGAGAGTGAGACTTTTATTTAGCTAAAAGGGGCCTTGCCGCGACACGCTGGAGTTGTATGTACTGTGTAAATGTAAAATCAAGTCAGCTAAATAAATGTCTCGCTCTCATTCTGCAACGAAATGCGTGTAAGTGTATGAGAGAGAGAGAGAGAGAGAGAGAGAGAGAGAGAGAGAGAGAAAGAGAGAGACAGATAGAGAACCAGAAAGCGACGTAATAAAACCGTGGTCAAATGTGGCGGTTTGCCTGGTAGCGCCAAAACGAATATACCTAGTTTCGAATCTGTCAGCAGTGAACAGCACATTGCGTGCTACTGTAATTGGTCGCACAGGTTCTGATAAAGTGGACGAGCATGTGTTCTCCTTTAAAGGGTCTGTCTGTGTATCTACATTATCTGCCTTGTTTGGTACAAAAATACTCACAGTGTAGGTAGCTCTTTCATTGGGTTGAACATAAAGTCAAAAAACCTAAAAATTTGTGAACACGTAATCACAGATATTAGCAATACAGTAGTGAACAAATTTCCATTAATATGGATCAAATATTTGGCTGGCGTTATTAATAAATTTACCCCTCTTTGTCCCTGGTTTTTGAATATTTGGTACACGTAACTGACCTACGAATAGTGTGGAAATCCTCACGTCTCTGAGAATTTCGTATCATCGCACAATATTTCACGTTCTAAACATACAAACATGTGTGTACATGTTCTTTAGTAAGGACCTTAATGCTCTTAGGCGACGCAATATTTTCTGCCGCACGCGCATTTCGATTTTGTTTCGAAACGCAGCTGCACCCTCTTCATGTCTGTCATTGTATTAAATGTGTCGTCTTTGAGAATTATAGTTGCCTCTTGAAATCATCGCATCTTATTTCTTAGTTTCTTTCGACGCTCATCGTATTCGGACTCCATCTTAATTTTATTCAGGCTTTAAGGAAGGGTCATCTGCACATCGCAACGAACCACAGACGCACTCAGGGCGTCGGCTTATAAATGTCAAAATTTCGTGTTTAGTGTCTGATGAAAACATATTTCGCCCAACTGCTTTCCCAATGTTATTCAAACTTGAAAAGAAGTGAATTTTCGGATATGTTCGCATTCATAAGTAGTTGCCACTATCATTTCACAGTACATTAAAAAATGATTTCAGGTACCCCTGTGGCCAAAGAGACACGTTGTAACCATGTAAATAATGTGTGTAAGTCAACTGCTTGTTTTTGAAGCAAAATTATTACACAGTTCTCCAGGCACCAACGCGTAGGTGATCGGAAAATTAGCGGCTTCTACCAGCATGTTAGCTTCAGTTTGGGATATTTTCAATTTTTTCAACATTTCGCGGCCCTGTCAGCAACTGTATAAATATTAAATGTGAATTAACAACAGCCTCAGTTGCAGTGTTTACCTAGATTTACCGAGGTTTCAGTTGCGATAATCCAACCTTCTTCAGAATAAAAGTAACAACCATTTGTCCATAAAGGACAACGTCAAAAACTAAGCACTATAATATAGTAATACATCGTCATTCTTATCCGTTGCTGCCGTACTGCGATCGCGAATTGGGGCCGAAGCTGTTTCCCAGATAAGTTACTGCAATAAGACGATGTATTACTATTTATAGTTTTTAGTTTTTGACTTTGTCCATTATGGTCAAATCGCAGTTCCATTTATTCCGAAGAAGGTTGGGTTATCCCAACTGAAACATAGGTAAATCTAGGTAACACTGTAATGAGGCTGTTGCTAATTTAAAATTAATATTTTCAATAGATGCTATTCCTTTATCTTGCTTAATAGGCAACAAAGAATTTTAGGGTAGAGGTTTAAAGCCGATACTAACATGGTCAGCTGATAAAGTGACAAAGTTCATAGTTTATAGTACATGCCCTTCTGAATTGCAGTTGATCCGGGAATTTGTGCTTGGAGGATCAGTCACGTATTACACTTATGGTTAGTTAACTGTCCGGTTACAGTCGGAAGTAATCGTCACCATTTGACTTAGGTCCCAGATTAATTTGTCAACAATGAAATGTCGCACAATATTAGGTGGACAGTTACATAGCAACATTGCGATTGCGATTCGTGTTGCGTAAACATATTGACTGTGCTTACGTGATTTTCGTAGTGCTGTTCTTTGTGCTCTAGAGTTTCTTTTTGGTGGGACAAGTTCATTAATTGAATATCTGAAGAGCTTGTTGAGAAGAGTCTTCCGACAAAAGAACTTACAAAGCCAGCGTTGAATTGACGCAGTACGGAACCGTGAGTGATCAGTCAACATCTTCTCTCGGTCATCTCTTATCCACGCTAACATCCTTTGCTGTTGACGTCACTGTAATCTACTGCTGCTGAACGCTGTAGCTCACGCATCAGATCGCTTGTATTTGGTTTCATTTTGGACGTTTAATCACACCAGCTACATTTTAACGACAAAGACAAAAGAAATCCTTTCCAATGCGACTTCAGATTCAATTTACGAGAGTACTTTCACTAAATCGTGGGCATGATTTCGGTAACTCATGTAACCTGGTGAGTTCTTTACATTCTTTAAATTCGGGAATTTTTTTATTTTCATTTTCGAGATGCTTTATTGACTTTGTGCCGACTTTATTCTGCATCGTATTAGCATAGTGAATCATGGTATGTCTTACATCTTCTATTTATTATCAAGATTGTGTATATTGATCACAGCCCAGCCAACGAAGAACTGATAGGTCGAATTAAGAAAAAAATTGTCATAGTTGATCATTTTTGCTGATTAGTAGCAGGGACTGACATGAATATTATCCTAATGGTCCAGACAGGCGGACTGCTTTGAGAAAAAATGCAATCCAGTTTTCAGTTAAGCTGCATTAAATTTCCTAAGAAAATTGTCCTGTTCAATTCTCTGGAAAAGAAATATTCTTAGCGTTGCAGCAGTTGGAAAAATCGTAGATTATTGAAAATAATATTTTTCGTTGTAAAATTAATGTTTATTGTTAAACGTAGGTGGTAAAGGAACTTTTTAAATGGATGTCGCTAGTCAAAGTGCATTATAACGTTGTTAAGGGATAAATTATGTTCTGGTAGTGTAACAGGGTGGAGGAGTGTGGGCGGATGGTACACACGTGAGGGAACGGAGGCCGCTGCCATGTGGTCAAACTCTTCCCTCTTCGTTAGTCTGCAAACTGAAGCGCGGCCAGCCGATTCCCCATTCTCTCTCTACTCTACTATGTCACGAGTCATTACACTAAAAGCCGCCACCTTTGACGGAGGAGGAGGAGATCAGTGTTTAACGTCCCATCGACAACGAGGTCATTAGAGACGGAGCACAAGCTCGGGTTAGGGAAGGATGGGGAAGGAAATCGGCCGTGCCCTTTCAAAGGAACCATCGCGGCATTTGGCTGAAGCGATATAGCGAAATCACGGGAAACCTAAATCAGGATGGCCGGACGCGGGATTGAACCGTCGTCCTTCCGAATGCGAGTCCAGTGTGCTAGTCACTTTTAACGATGGTTTTACTGGGTCACTTGCTGGCTCTCTATCTGTATCTCTCTCTCCTCTCTCTCTCTCTCACTCTCACTCTCTCTCTCTCTCTCTCTCTCTCAAACACATTTTGTTGCAGGATGAAAACTTCATCCTCGTTCTTACACTCTTTCCGTCTGACGCTAATGCAGTTAAGCATTTATTGAACTAACAGGGGCCTTCTCGCCAAAAGTCATATATGTGGGAATGAATATGTCAGCAGTAACCAGCTTTAAGACTTTTTCCTTCATTTTACATTTACATATTCCTTTCAAGTTTAGCATGTTGCTCAAGTTCCGATAAAGAGGACGAGGATGTGATCTCCTTCAAAGGGTCTGTCCGTGTATCTTGATTATCTAGCCTCTTTTGCTTCTTTTGTGTACAAATACAGTTACAGTTACAGTGTACCGAGCTCATAGGTGGCGTTGTGAAGTTGGTAACTGAGTGGTCAATGAAGCAAAGCGAAGACGACCAAACATCGGCAGGACGTCAGTAGCCAAGTGGTAAAGAGCAACGGAAACAAAAACGAAAAACACTGCAACCTTCACAATGCAACGTAAGAGCAGGAGAGGTTCAAAAAGTCCCAACTGCTACCCAATCACATGCAAGTAAAATAATGCTCATTGTCTGCTGGCGCACATCACGTTCTGTTCCAGTAGAAATCGTGCATAAGAAACGTGTTCCTATTATAGAAGTTTTGTCCATTTTCAAGAAATCAGTATTTACCTGAGATCTTTAAGTTTTGCAGGAAACTGTGGAAAATGTTATATGGATAATTTGTTTCAGAATGTTTTTAGACATGCTTCCATGAACTCGGTGTGTCTTCCTTATGGTTTTACTGCAAGAATATGGTGCAGATATGTAAGGGAATTACTTAAGGTGTCTACTATTTACATGTCGTGTTGCAGCGGAAAGGAGTTGTGATTTACTGCTTCTTACCACTAAATGGGTATTTTTGGATTCTGGATGCTGATAATTACATTACATACGGGTAGTGTTGTATGGATAATATCTTGTTATTTCGCGTCCACAAATTTATAGGTTTTATAACATTATGTTCAAAAGTATGCACCATTTATTGGTTGAAGTCTTACTTTTGGGTGCATGAATAGTATTCGACTTTTCCGTTAATTTGTATCTAATATCTCCCTCGTGTTATTAATAACTCTGCACCCAGTTTCAGCAAATATCATGAACGTTACTGACCTAGGAACTGGCTGCACTGTCTCAAGTCTGTAACACTTTCGTACCATCACGTTCTAAGTGTTCGAACATGTGTGTACATGTTCTTTAGTAAGGGTCTTAATTCTCTTAGGGAACCAGTATTTACTACAGTATTCGCATTTTCATTCTGTTTCGAAACACAGCTTCACCTGCTGCATGCATTCCTCCATAATTAATTCACCGTCGTATTGAATGTGTCTTCCTTCCAAAATCCGGTGGCTCCTTGACACCATCGCTTAGGGTTTTTAGTTTCTTTCGACGCTTACTCCATTCCGTCCTAATTTTATTCAAGGTCTAAAAGGACGTATCTGCATATCCTGATGACCCAGAGACCCATTCAGTCCGTCGGTTCATAAATCTCAGAAGTTCTTGGGAAATGTCTGATGCTAACGTATTTCGTACAACTAAAAGTTCAGTGTTACTGAAACTTCACAGGACGTGACTGTTTCATATCTGTTCATATTCACAAGTAGTCACCACTCTCATATCTCCGCATATTAAAAAAAAATTGAGTAAGGTATCGGTGTGTCAAAAAGATATGTTGTAGTCGTGTAGGTCGACGTCTTGCTTCGAAAGCAAATTTATTACACAATTCTGTAGGCATCTGCGGGTACTGTGTGCGGCTGCACTCAATTATAGAGACTTCTATCAGCACATTAGCTTCGATTTGGGACATTTTCAAACGCACATAATTCTTTTATCTTGCTTAGTAGGGAAATAATGAATCTGATTTTGAAATATTTAATTCGATACTAACATTATCATTGATGAGGGTTACAAAGACAGATAAGCCACGTATTACCTAGGGCTACTAAAGCGCTGCGGTACAGTCAGGAGCTATCTTTGTTTTTTAGTGTGGGTCTCAGACGATTTTGTCAACAATGAAATACCGCACAACACGAGGGGGCAGATGAGAGGCAACATTGCGATGGCGAATCGTGTGGCGTAAACATATTGTCTGTGCTTGTGTGATTTTCGTAGTGCTATTCTTCGTGCTGTAGTGCTTCTTCTTGGTGAGAAAAGGTCATTGACTGAATACCTGAACTGATTTTTGAGGACCGTCTTTAGATAGGAAAACGTAGTAAGATAGCGTTTGGTGGGACACTATACGAAACAGCAAGCCAACATCTTGTCTCCGTCATCTCTTATCCACACTAATATCATTTGCTGTTGACGTCGAGTGTAAACTAATGCTGCTGATCGCTGTGGTCTCACATTTGAAATCGTTCTTATCCACCTTTATTCAGATGTTTTTTCGACCAGATGCGTTTTACCGAAGGAAATGATCCTTTCCGGTGATCAGATTTGATGTTCATTATTCGAGAGTAGTTTTACATTATTGTCGGACATGGTTTCGGTAACTGATGTACCCCGCTGAATTTTTTGCATTCAGTGAATGCCGATAGATTTTGGTTTCCATTATCAAGTGAATTTAGTTGCTAGCTGGCGACATTGTTCTAGGACATATTAGAATACTATATCATGTTACGTACTGCATACAGACTACAACATAAAGGTTCTTTATTTTGTTCTGCGTGATTCACCAGCAGCAAATATATGCACACAATTAATTTTTGCTGGTCTGGAACATGGTTGTATGCTGCGAGATGAAGATGGGGCAGCTGTATCGCTAGCGAGACAAAAAAAAAAAAAAAAAAAAAATAAATCGGAATAAGTTTGAAGAAATGCATAACAGTTATTGGGTGCTGTGTAGTGGCATGAATCGTGAAGTCTGTCATTCTACAAACTAATATGAGTTGCCTACATCCCGTCCCCATGACCATATTTTTGCAGACGTTCTACATACACATCTGCTCTGTAGCGTAAATAAATGATATTTGATTGTTGTGTATAAGCAGCAAACGAAGAAACAAAAACTTTGTTCATGTAATGGTTACTTCCACGTCCAGTCGGTTTAGCTGCTGGTGAATCTTACAGCTTGTATGATCGCAGTCCATGAGACTTATTTGTCCTGGCTCTTCGTCCACAGACAGCGTTGAACATCATTGATGCTCCCGATTCCGCTGAGGCTTGCAGACACAAGTGGTCAGTCGCGAAAAGTCGCTGAACCACGAACCCCTCAATAGTTGTCCAACACAATTTGAAGAAACGTCAGGAACAAAAGAGTTTCACGTGCCTCGACCTACAACATGGGAGGTGCGCCAGTAGCTATTTACTATTTTATTTAACAGCGAGTACTGTTGCACGCGCTTTTTTGCTTTAGAAGTGAACTATCCTGTATTGACAGTATATTCTAGGGTAAGGCAACGGTTAAAGAAGATGAAATATTTTAATTAGAGATGCTATAATGTTTGTAGATTATGAAGATGATTTTGAGTAAGGCAATAGACGAGTGGTGTGTCAGATCCTGCAAAGAAAAAGGCTACCCGGTGCGTCTAATCAACTCTTTTGAAGCTGTTACAAAGGGACAAAAATTATAATCGAGAATAAAGAACTTGTGTACGTAAGTAACAATAAAACAGTGAATTAGACAAGTATGTAACCTGTCTCCAGCTCTTTTCAACTTCTACGTGGGTGACCTAGTCAGTACTTGGAAACGCAGTATCAGCTACGGCATAAAGATCAACAGGGAGAAATGTTTTAATACTCTGCTATAAGCAGATGCTCAAATGACGAGAGTTCAGTAATAAAATTAAAAACTACATCCCAAAATTAAACGCAGTCTGTTGAACAATTAGAAATGCGCTACAAAAACAAACGACAGAGAAGAGACAGATGAAGTTGACAATGTCATGGCAGTACTCTCTCTGCTCCATGGATCTTAATTTCCCACACAAAACGATCTGAGCAGGCTAAATGAGATTTTTCCGTAGTGTTATTGCGTACATCAGAAAATAGCGCCTCATAAATGTAGAGATTAACAATAAATTACAAGTTGATTTAGTGTGTAAGAAAACAGATCTTAACAGCAAAAGATGGCTGGGTTACGTTTCAGTACTGTTTATCTCATCCTGCTGTAGTAAGTTGACAGTAATCCAGTTTCCAGTGATGCTGAAGTCGACTGTTAAGCACTGGCTAGTAATCTCAGCTTGGGCTTTCTGGGGCAAACCAGCAATCATTTGAACCACCGACCACGTCTCGTAGCACAGTTCAAGGCTTCAGTCTGTTTCTTTCTCTCCCTTCCTCCCTCTCTCTCCCTCCCTCTCTCCTCCTCTCTTTCTGTCTCTATCTCTGCCACGCACACGCGCACTCTCTTTGTTTGCCTCTCTGTCCCATACATTTACAAACTTTTCGTTGCAGAAAGGAAACTTCATCCTCGGTGATACATTTTCTTCCGAAAGAACTCAATACAGCAAGACGTTTCTTTAGCTAATAAGATCCACGTTGCCAGCAGGCACTCATTTGGACTCCAACATGTCAGCAATACATAGTTGTCATATCTTGGGCAGTTTCTGACTTAAAGGTGACCTAGAGTCTTGAAGCTTCCAGCATTGCTCAGACATGTCTGGCAAAGCAATATAAGCTCACTATCTTGTCTGGGGGTGGCGGAGTGTACTTTACGCCATTTTCCCCTTTTTCTGATCCAGTCGCGAATGGCCCGCGGGAACGGTAGGTGGTAATCCTCCGTGTGAGGTCAGATGTATCTACTTTTTTCCCACACGGTCATATCTTAAGATAAGCGTAGGAGAAAGCAACAGGTTTTTCAAGGCTGGTGAACATAAATTATAATAATCCTGAAATACATAGGTTCTAATTTCACCAAAATGTATGAACTCGATTGATAAATATTTCTCCCACCGAAGAGTAAGAAACAGAAAATAACTATTGAAAGGAAAAATCACTTTTTCGTTTACGACGTTTTTAAATCTGACTTAAAGGTATAAAACGATTTATCATAGCTCCATACAGACTTCGAACAGCATGTAGAGTGTCTTGGAAAGCTGTGATTACGAATTTTTAATGTCTATGAAAATATTTGAAACATTTAAAACGAAAAACGTGGGGCACACGCAATACATAACTGTTGCATGAATAGTTCACCTGCTGACTAACATGAAGCTGTATTATAAGTGGTCGACGGTTTTCGTTTTTAATCTTACAATAACTACTACGGATACTAAAAGTTAACAATCACAAATTTTCAGCAGTATTTTTATAAGGATAAGAATATGTTTAGGACTGTGTGAAATTATTTTACACTTTTTAGTCCGATTTAATGATGTGGTAAATTCAAAATTCACTTATATTTAAATAATTATTTTTGGCTTATTTCCCTTGAGAATGTGTTAAACGTTTCAATCGATTTAAAAAATTTGTAAGATCACAACATGTGGTATATTTCAGGTTATTTTCGGTTTCAACTAATTTATTGCATTCCCCTAGATATCTCGTGATAAATCATGTGAGTACACAGAGATTTTTAGTCGTCCTACTACACTCCCTTCGGATATTGGGTGCTAATGTATCTTCTGTGGAACATTCAAAAAACAGTATAACGTGCTGCATTTTATTAGTCAGAATAAAGGGTCTAGTGTACGACTTGCGATTCTACTCCTGGAGTGTCCTTTCCAAATAGAGGTAGCTACTTCTAAGTTTGTAGGAAATAAAGGTGGATCTCTCTCTCTCTCTCTCTCTCTCTTTCTTCTTTTCTTATTCTGCTCTACAGTTAAGCACCACTGCGAGTGAAGTGTACATCAGCATCGCATATTTTGTTGCATCTGAGCGTCCGTTCCTATGAGCCTGAGTGTTACGTTTGAGACCATTTTCGTAGCCGTAGCTGTGAATGACGTATCATTCAATGGAAGCTCCGAAGGGCACAAACCGTTATAAACGAGATACGGTTTGAAGAATTTCAAGGAGAGCATGTTAAGTTTCACCTAGCTGCAAATGTGAGCAACGCATGCTGTCTAATTGGGTTTGCTAGCTTCAGGAAGAAACGAAGTCAAGCAACTCAGTTACCATCTGGTTATGAGAATTTTTAGAGTTTGTAGGAACTCAAGTCTACATGTTTACGTATTGGACAACAGAAATGGGAAGTGAGTATACAATCTCGTCAGCGGCCGAGCTGGGCAACGACGTGGCAGAAAGTCGACATTTTCTTTTCAGAAGAGTTATTTCATCTTTCTCCTCAGTAAGTGGCTTTAGAACAACTTATGAAAATCTCTGGACTTGGATGAACAGTAATTTTAACTCATATAAAGCCATATAAAGCGCAAATAACTCAATGGTACTTCACGCAACTATTCCTTCTAGTCGATAGATCAAGGTATCCGATACATGCTGGACATTCGGCCATTTGCCACAAGTACCTTGTACTCTTTTGGCGCAATTTATGGGCAAATTGGTGGCATGTGGAAGTGGCTTTAAAATGGCAGGGCAAAGAATTTGTGGAAATTTGTACAGATAGCGCAAATAAGTCGGGCAACAGTAACTGGTGGGAATCGTTATTTGTCCTTGTGTTATCAGTTGACGTGAAGAACAGAGAAAGAAACGGAAAAGAAAAAGAAAAAACGTAATACGTTGGTAAAATATAATGCTGTGTTCAGTCCCATGATATCATGTTTACTGTTCGAACATTGTTCTCAAATGCAAAGCGAAGCCCCTGACTCTTATATCACGTAAACACTTGTTCGAAAACTGTGTAACTGTTTTAATTGGCTCTGTAAGTCCCCACAACCCGACTAAGCTTGAATCATCGATTTGGTTCTTAGAACATGTTGGGTCGACATGTATTATTGTACTAACTAAAAACGTTACTTTGGTCAGAATTTGTAAATCATTCATGAGCTAATATTCAAATTTCCTAAAAGCACTCCATTATCAGATGTTTCTGTAGGTTTCATCTCCTTGAATACTGATTAGTAAAAAATCTTTGTAGGAACCTCTCCCTCTTCTCATTCAAATCTGCCTGACTGTCCTGCAGTCCATAATGGACACGCTATAATTCCGTATGGTCAGTAAGTGACGTGATATCTATTTTTTTCTTCGCAGATGTTCCGAAGGCTGTTGGGCGTGTTCTGCTTGCGGTCTCGGCGGGAGGCAGAGGAAGACTTTTACGGAGACCTGATAGACGTCGATTTAATTGGAAAGCCAGAGGTAAGAAACACTGAGATTTATTGGAAAAACAGTAATGACTCTTAGGCGCACCCACGTTTACTGGGATAATTACTTTACATCTCTGATTACTGTAAGGCCTTCCGGATTTAGTAAAGCTATCTTCTCTTAGTTATAAATAGGCCATCATAGAATAACAACTATTCCTTTGTGCCTTCGTTAAACGTGCTTGTACCGTAAATAAAACGAAATATCGTTCGGCTTTCTATACGAGTACATCCGTTTCGTAGGAACTCTGTAGCCACTGGCCCGCTCAGAATTGTACTTTGTACAGGAAGAAAGTACTTTAAATAAAAAAGGAGGTTACGCAGGACATTACTAGTCAGAAATCACTTAAGTTACTGACTTTTAATATTAGATGGAACTATTCGATATCACAAGAGCTGCACAATAATTTACAGAATGCTGTTGGTTCCAAAATCGGTAACAACGTAGTTTACACTACGTGCAACTCCTCCTAGTACAGCATGTATCACTACTGAAGATTCTCTCTAAATTCTGATAAAATTAGTGCAAGAACTGTATCAGATCTCACTTATGCATGATGATGATTCGTTAGCTGATTCTTAGACAAACTGACTAGGCGGTGGTTTTAGGACCGGCTTAGTCACTTGGAGGTTTTCAGGTCGACCGTTGTATCTGAATGGGCGTACACGTGCTCGGTATTTAGAGGTCCCAAAGCAGTGCGTGGATCCATTAGCTTATTCTGTTTTGCTTATGGAGGATGTTATGAGTGTGAGATGTTAGGTACCAGTTGGAGGTAGCTCATGTGACTATTTGTACCGCTCGTACTTGGCTGGTTCTTGTGGTCAGACGATAGAAGTTCTGAAACTAATTGGATTTTCTAGAGACCATTTATGAGAGACTTTTTCACTATGTGTCGCCGTCACAGGAGGGTTTCCGTAAGGGCCATGTTCAACGACTTAAACGTGGCGACCCACGTTTTAGTTACGTAGTAGGGAGGTGGGACCACATCGTTTTAGCTTGTTAAACTAATTTATATGCATACAATGTAAGCTTTCACGGCCGGTATTGTCTTCACTTAAAACCGCTGGCCTGGTAGACCGGGGTCGATTGTCGCAGTCGGAGTTTTATACATCGACCACGGACTATCAGCCCGGAAGATTTTAGTGAAGATAATTTAAATGTTGTTTACTTGAATCCCTATTCTAAGTACAACACATTAACCATCCAGACCCAAGGTAAAATACTGTCGTATAGTTACCTTATGACCGTCTGGAAAACAATCCAAGTATGTGCTGCCAACACAAAGACCTTTTTGTCTAACTGTAAAATGTTTCAAGGATGCTGAATTTAATACACTATTATGAGATTAATTTAATATATGTTGCGAGTAAACCCCCACGAGTAAACACCCACAAAATATTAGACGTTAGATAAAAGTTAGAAAATAAAACTGAAAATCAACAAATGAATGAATTGTGACGATGGAAACAAATCTTCCACAGAGGATGAGCGCCGCGCGTTGGCGGCTGCGCTCAGAAGTGGACGAGTTGGTTCTGCTGGCAGCGCAGGCGGAGAAGTCCCGGCCACCGCCTGCCGCTATCGATGTAGCCTGCGGCAAAGTCATCGGGAAGGTAAGGCGGCACTAAAGACACAACTTCATTGATAACTCGCTACTAAGGGATGAGTTCCACTACATACAACATACCCTTTTCTGAGACCATTATAAAGTGGCTCAAGTTTGGTTCATCCTGGAAGATAACAGATAGGATCCTTGTCACCGTTAATGATTATGTATGAAAACTCTTCCCTTTCTTTCGATCACACACAAAAATAGAAAGTTGTTCTCTCTTACTACACGCTTTGTCCATACGAGTCATCTTACAGAATTATTGCTATTGTTGTGGCATAAAGAAAGTCTTATGTATTTTAAAGCGAAGAATTGCTTTTGTGTGCAGGTGAACGATGGCTGGATGATTGTGACGACTGCCGAGATCCACGAGCCGCCTGTGGTGGGGTGTGACGAGGACATCCCGCCGATCCCTCGCCGCCGGAGAGGGTGTCGGAGGTGCTGGGCGGAGAGAGTCGGGGAGAAGACCATCGTGAGCCCTCACGGTGGTCGGGCACACCGCCTCTCTACCAACTAAACGTATTCACGACGAGGACTTCCCACCAGTTCCTCCTCGTCAAAGAGGGTGTTGGAGGTGCTGGGTGAAAAACATCAGTGCAAATCTGTTGTGCGAGTACAAAGTGGACAGGGATAATGACTCACAGACCAACAGACATATTCGTGAGGAACTGAGTACAGTGGATAGGAAGGACATCCCACGAATGCCTCAAGGTTGGGGAGCGTGTTACAGAAACTGGTCAGAGATTGTCATGGCTAAGACTCTTGTGTGACTACAAATTGGATGGTGACAGCAGCTTTTTTACTACCCACTGAACATATTCGTGTGGAATTTAGAACAGTGTATGAGGAAGACATATCACCAATGCCTCATTGTTGGAGAGGGTGTTCGTGGTGCTGGATGGAGAATGTCAGGGTTGGGACTCATGTCTGTCTGCAAAGTGGGTCGGGGTACGGGCTCACTAGCCAGTGAACATATTCATGTGGAACCAAGTACAATGGCTCAGAAGGACATCCCACTGATGCCTCGTCGTCAGTGACAGTGCTGGTGGTTCGGGCAGAGAAAATCAGGACTAAATCTCTTGTTTGTCTGAAAAGTGAATGGGGACACCGACTCACAGATATTTAAAGTGAATGAATTGATAAAATGAAACTTTAAAAGTACCCTTGTAAAAGAATGTTAATGAAGCATTAATATCACTGAACTCCATTTAAACAAATAATAAAATAAAATTAATAATCTCTATCAAAGATGTACAGTTATTTCTCTCTCTTTACATGCATGACTGCAATTAGATAAATATTTGAGAATGTTATCTTTTTAGACGTCCATCGCCCACACAAATATTATACACAGATTGCCATAACTTTCAGTACATAGGATATCCTTTTTCAACATAATAAATGAGAAATAATAGTGAGTTCATTTGGTTCACGACCAACTGTCAAACAAATTACACACGTAGTCCGTTTTACCTGTCTGCATTGACGCTTAGAGCAGTTGTATTTTTACATGAATGCCTTTGTTCCTGACCTAACGGAAATGAAACTGCCGTATAACATTATAACATAGCTGTGAGTGAAAGCGCGTCATTCGCTTGAATGCCTACGACAGAAAAGAAGTGAAAACAGAGGACGATCAAACTGAACATCGATTGAAACGTGCGAGGAACTAAAGCCTGGAAACGATTCACTTAAAACTCCATTGCTCTCCTCTGAACTTGATTCTGCAGTTCAATAAAATTAATCTCCATACAAGTAACTAATGATAGTTTCTGATATTACAGGGGGCCTAAGGGATACAAGAGTCACATTTTTTAATCAATCATTAATAAATGTAATTTCTGGTTTGGAAGTGTCGAGCGCAATTTCCAGTGTTACATAAGACTAGTGACGCTCACAATGAATTCTGTCCATTTACATTCATTTATCGTAACGGCAGAAATGAATTCGTTACATGTTGTAACCAGGATTGCAGCAAGTGGTTTACTCAGTAGTGGGACTACTGAACATTTAATAAGGATAATAATCACACACACCATATTCTGAACACTAGAGGAGTTGACGTATACAGAAACGATCCTACAGACACATAAGTAACAGCACTGCACTACGTGGCGAAATTTAATGAGTGTAAGTAGATGAATTAATAAATACACAAAAAGTATAAGCAAATTATGTACAGACAAAAATATTAATATATTATGAGTATCCCGAGGCCACCGGCCTTATTTTTATGCTCAACTGTTCAACTTTACTGTTTGCACAGCATGGATACTACGATGTCTTGCAGACCCTTCAACCAGCCTAATTCGCTGTTAAATGTTGCGACTGCGCCAGACAGCAATGAAGAGCATTCGCCGTTGACAAACCGACGCTATTTTATTGAGTAGAACATTAACACAAATTCTTCTGCCCCTAATTTTTCGAAAAAACTAAATTTTTAGCAAATTCTTAACAAGAAAAAGTCTCCCATATTGGCTTAACCTGTCCTTTGCTTATAATACTTTGGCAATGACCGAAAATTAGCTTTTCTATAGACTTAAAAATTCGTTAAATCTATTAAAATTCACCGGAAACTAGAAGTAAACACACAAAAAATGCGTTACGCCCGTCGGTGACATAAGTTTAGAATAATACGAAGCTATATGAATACAATTGAGATCTCGCTTAGGCGGTGATAATGCAACAGACAGCATCGGTGGTGCAGAACTGCCATCCACGACCGTACTGGTAGGTGGGCGGATCCTATACAAGGTCAACTACAACAGACTCAAAACTAATCTTAAGAACTTATTACAGTCCACTCCATTTACAGCAAATTCTGGTGCATTACAACTTGTAAGCCGACATAAATTAGTAAAAACATCTACCCAATGGCTACACATGATGGTAAGCAAACTATCTGAAGGCGCATCTCAAAATTGCAATGGGTTATACAGTCTTCTGTAACACCAAAATTACAGTAACACCAGACAGGCGAGAAGACCAGTCTTCAACGCTCCAGAATTATTTTACCATATAAATGCATATAATGACGGCCCTGCAAATAGTAGCTTTTGTTAAAATGAATCTCCATATTTTTAATGAGAGACCAGACAAACTTTAAATGCCCAAAAAAGGTGTACTAAAGCTGGTCCGGAATAACTGCAATGAAAAGGGTAGCTATCCTTAAAATAAACTGCACTGCTTTTAAATGAGAGACACGACAGAATTTCAATCTCCAGAAGTTTTTCATCAGTAGTTGGCGATAATAATTTAAATGTAAAGAGCAGCACCTATTAAAAAAATCTTCACCAATGAAATGAGCATCAGTTATTTTGGAATGAACCGCGACAGGCAACAAGTACAGCGATACAGTTGAGGGGAACCTGGCTGGACTACTACGATGCTAGGGCGACAAGCACGAAGTTTATCTTAACAAGCTCACCGACATACTTCATGAATTAATATGGAAGGGCGCACAAAGTATCATCAAACATGAATTAGGCAAATTTATGGAGTTTACTATCAGCCCAAAAGTTGCCAAACCGACGTCCTTGTACAAAACAGGTCCCTGGCCGCCGATATAGGGCTTAAAGGCTGTAGATGAATTACCCCAAGTGGGAGAAGTTTTGTGAGTGTTGGAACGTTCTGAGGAACTTGAGAATGCATTAACGTTCCACATCAGTGATACTTCAGCTGATGTATCTGGTGACTATTGGTTTGTTCTGTAAGAGTGTGGCTGATGTAGTAGAGGTTCAGTTATTGTTGGATGACTTAGGGAGATAGGAAGTTAATGGTCGCGAGTGAGGGGCGAACTGCTGTATAAATACTTTCTACTCGTCGATGCCCGTGCCGGAACTCTCCAACATTATTCTGAGGAGATTAGAATTGCGGTCGCTGCATTGATATTGCCTGTGACCGAGTGGGGAAACCGTCGAGAAGGCAAGTCACGAATGAAATTTATGTTTTGCAGAGGTTTGCCACTTTTTCTCGGTTAGTGAATTGTTCTTTAAAATCAAGAGCATACATTTGCCGATACGAGAAGCATTTTTGAAACATCAGCAACAGTGGAACATACTGGTAATGTTCAGATTGGAAGGGACAGAAAGACGAATCGACAGAATACTAAAGATTCTTTTCGGTGTGGCGATACCGGTCATTTTATGGTCCAGTGCCCCATACGGCGTAGTGGGCGTCCGAACAGCTGACGCCAAAGACTTGGATTCCCTGGGAGTCGTTCACGTTACAAGCGGTGTAACTGAATCTGGATGAGAACTAGTCAGTACCTACCTTTTGTCTGCGCATACGTCAATCATGAACCCGTCTGTGCTCTAATAAACTCTGGAAATAAAGTTTGTCTTATTAATATAACTGGTACTGGCAAAGGAGTGATATTTTTAAGCTCGCCCCCTTGCGAGAAACGTTACAGAAATGTCCAACAGCCAACAGGCAAGTGTTGAATCTAGGAGGTTGATTGCAGGGAAGTGTGGCTTCATGGGTTTTTGAGTGGCCTGTGGAATTAATATTAGCCGAAGAATTCTCAGTTAATTTGTGATTGGGGTGTAATTTCAGGCAGCGAAGAGGATTAATTCTTAATTATGCTCAGAAGAAGCTTTCATTCCATTTGAGTCTTGGTAGGGATTTTAAGCTGTGTGCTTGCCAGACTGTCCAAAAGGTCAATTGCCTCGTGGTACATAATAGTTTCAGGTCAGTCATTTGCGGGAGAGCTAAGCGAAAGCTCGGTTAGGAGTACTTGTACGGTTTTCTGACGTGATGAGAAACAAACTCAGAGCCACGGCGAGGATTCAGTATAACATCGGTTTGATGGACGATATTCTGGTTTGCTAACCTCCATAACGGTTGCGCCACCCAAAATGAAAATTTTGTGACAGCTGATTAATGAGAGGCTTCGCATCGGCGTGATACGGGTTTCCACCTCTCCGTATGCGTCGCCCATGTTTCAAGCACCAAAGGGTCAAGCCGGTAGTTATCGATCAGTAGTTGATTAAACAATTCTTAACCAAAACGTCGACTTAAAATCTGTACCACTCTCGGACCTCCGTACCTGTTCTAATTCCTTTGCAGGGGGCACAGTATATTACCATCCTGAATTAGAACAAGGCGTACCAGAAGATTTCTCTCACTGAGGACTGTAAACGTGCTACAGGATTTGACACCGTTCGGAAGCTGTACCAGTTCGGTAGTGTTCCTTTCAGTTTTTACACAGCAGCGGCAATACTATCATTTCTCTTAGACTCTGTTTTAGGTGACTCGTTACTCAAATCAGTGTGCAGCAAAGTTATTATTAGCCCGCAGGAAGTGGGTTTGACCGTTAAACCATCCATGGTAAATCTGGAACTAAGGGAGCTTCCCTTTTTAGGACCTTGGTCTCAGCCAGTGTTGTTAAAATAGATCAGGGAAGGAGACGAGATCTTCAGAGAAGAAGGAAGGACCTCTCTTTATCAGTATCTCACATATTTTTATAAAATTTGTTTCGAATTTTGTCCAATTAGCAGCCAAAGTAAATGGCTTGAGGAAGAAAGAGTTGAGTTTCCGGATGGGCGAAACGCAACAGGCGATCTTTGAGACAATTATAATATCTATGAGTATTCTGCCGGTTTTGGATGCTCCGGATTTTGAACGAACCTGCATTGTCCAAACGTGTGCTTCTAATTCTAGCGTCGTTGCTGTCCTTCCAAATGAAAACGATGGCGAGCGATCGTTTAGCTTACGGTTCCAGAGCCATGTCTCAGGCGGAACTGAAGTACTCCGTATGAGTGGGAGGTCTTCTTGGTTTTGGCCTTCCAAAAATTTAAGTTCTACTTGGAGCTATGCTATTTGTCCTCGAAACTGACAGTCAGGCTTTGATTTGGGTACTCGCGAGATCCAGGAAGACAGGACAAATCGCGAGGTGGGTTCGAGGTGGGCTGTGTATGTTTCCACCTTTCGCTTCTCTGTCAGGCACATCCAGGGAGCAAATAATCAGGTAACAGACGCACTTAGCCGTATGTTCCAGGAGCTCGCAACGGAATAACAGCTGTAACATGATTTACTGGACTCCAAATGGGTTTCAATCGTGTTTTCTGAGGTACATGAGCTCTTTGGGAACTTGCTGGACAAACAGAGGCCGGAACCATATATTCAGGGGATGAGACAAAAGCCTGATACTGGGAAAGGTGTCAGGTAATGAACTGAGAAAAGGAGTATATGTTGTAAAACTAAGAGCGTTTACCGTGATTTATTTTCAAAGAATATTCTTAAGAATTTATTTTATTTACTAGCGATTCATCAAGAACATTAGCTCATTTAATCGCACTACGTAAGCATGGAAGTAAATGCCAGGCAGTAACTGATGAAATCATAACGAAATTCCTTTCAACAAATTTGCACTGGTGCAAATCTGCAACACACCAGATAACTTTAAGCTAAGAGTTTTAACAATTTACACACGCACACAAACTATGCACCTCCCGTAGGAGAGATGGAAATGGTACAAAACTGTAACAACTAAAATATTAACCTTGCAACCGAAGGTGCAACTCGATTTTAACCTGTAAGGTGAAAGGGTTCAACTTTATATACTAAAATGATCATTTAAATAAGAGCCCATGATATACAATCTTATATAAAATTCTACAAGGTTGGCCAAACCATGGTTAAGATGCTCTACAGTACACAGATACCGCCTCTCAAGACCATAGGCAATAATATCAAAGTTTCCAAAGATCGAAACATATTTCAGGTATTAGGCCGTTACACTCCAAGCAATAAATTCGTTAACACACCAAATCAGACAAACATGACAGAGATAGTTACTAACGTACGGTAGATTGATAGGGAGATTACCGAACAACCCGAACCGCAGGTTGTGCTAACCCGCCCCTACCTCACAAGGGAAAAACGGACCACACAATTTATAAACAACCACCTTCCCGCGGGTGGGCAAACGGAGAGGAATGGTGGGACGACCCCAAAGCAAAACGACTGGTGACCTTTCCCCTTTCCCACTAGAGGGAGACACCAAAGATGCGATTGCCACAGCGGCGCCACCGCCACCAGAAACGGAGGGAGACTGCTTCACACTACGCGCTGCGGCGCGCTCTTCAAAACAGCAATTTTTACCACAGCTCAGAGCGACAGATCCTCTAAGATCTGTTTACCAGAGTAACTAGTGTTGGAGATTTTTAAGTATTTTGACAACCCTCTTACTGTTGGGCATTTGGAAGTGAGTAAAACCATTACAAATGTGAAACAGTATCTGTCTGGCACACAATGCGTAAAGATGTGTTTAAATTAGTGGGCAAGTGTGAAGATGGCAAATGCGTCAAGGCCGAAAACAGTTTTACAGAAGGCTTACTTCAGTCCACGCGAGAAAGTGACCCCATGGACTAAAGATTTATTATGTCAGACCAGTCCCACGGCAAAGGGATGAGAACCGTTATGGTTTTGTGATAGTGGACTCAATTTTTATTTTTTGGGTCATCAAGTTCTTGACAGGTTTGATGTGGCCCACAGCGAATGTCTCTCCTGTGCTAACCTGTTCATCTCAGAGTAGCATATCCAGCCGAAGTCTTCAGTTATTTGCTGGATGTATTCGAATCTCTGTCTTCCCCTACAGCTCCCTCTAGTACTATGAAAGCAATTCCTTGACATCTTAACAGATACCCTATCATACCACCCGTTCCCCTGATCAATGTTTTCCACATATTTCGTGCCTCACCAATTCTGTGCAGAATCTCCTCATTCCTTACCTCATCAATTCATATAATTTTCAACATTCGTCTGTAGCACCACATCTCAAATGCTTCGATTCTCTTCTGCTCCGATTTTCCGTAGCCCATGTTTCCCTACCATACAATGCTGTGCTCCATACGTACATTCTCAGAAATTTCTTAAGAAATTAAGGCCTATATTTGATACTAGTAAACTTCTCATGTCCAGGAATGCCGTTTTAGCCAGTGCTAGTCTGCTTTTGAAGTCCTTGCTCCGTTCGTCAGTGGTTATTTTTCTGCCTAGATAGCAGAATTCCTTAGCTTCATCTACTTCGTGAGCATAAACCCTGATTTTATGTTTCTCGCTGTTCTCATTTCTGCTACCTCTCATCACTTTCGTCTTACTTGGATTTACTCTCAATTCATACCCTGTACTTATTAGATAGTTCATACCGTTTAGCATATTATGTAATTCTTCTTCACATTCAATCAGGATAGCAATGTCATCAACGAATCGTATCACAGATATCCTTTCACCTTGAATTGTAACCCCACTTCTGAAGCTTTCCTTTATTTCCATCATTACTTCTTCAATGTACAGATTGAACAGTAGGGCGGAAAGTCTACATCCCTGCCTTACATCCTTTTTATTCTGACTGCTCTGTTCTTAGTCACCCACTCTTATTATTCCCTCTTGGCTTTTGTACATATAATAGCTTACACCTATTGTTCTCACAATTTCGAACAACCTGCACCATATTACATTGTCGAAGGCTTTCCCCAACTCGACAAATCCTATGAACATGTCTTGGTTTTGCCTTAGTCTTGCTTCCATTACCATCTGTAGTCTCAGAATTGCCTCTGTGGTGCTTTTACCTTTTCTAAAGCTAAACTGATCGCCATCTAATACATCCCCAAATTTTCTTTTCTTTTCTTCTGTATATTATTCTTGTCACCAACTTGGATGCGTGAGCTGTTAAGCTGACTGTGCAATAATTCCGGCACCTCTCAGCTCTTGCAGTCTTCGGAGTTGTGTGGATCATGTTTTTCCGAAAGTCAGGTGGTATGTCGCCAGACTCTACTACACAAAACGTGAATAGTAGTTTTTGTTGCCACTTCCCCCAATGATCTTAGACATTCTAACGGAATGTTATCTACACCTTCTGCCTTATTTGATCTTAAGTTTTCCAAATTTCTTATAATTCTGATTCTAGTACTGGATCCCCTATCTCTTCTAAATCGACTCCTGTATCTTCTTCTATCACATCAGACAAAATTGCGCCTCGTTGAAGGCCTTCAGTGTACTCTTACTGTTGTGTCTAGACAAGACAGCCTGGACACAGTGACAGGAAGCCGAAAGGCACGCGCTAAGCTAAAGCAGGATGGCGTGAGGTCTGAAACAGGATACGTAATGAATACTATAAAGAAAAGTACGTAGCTTCTGGAATACTTAACTTTAATCCATCCTTTTGGTACATCTGGAGATTGTGGCGATACAAATGAGACTCTTTAGATACATGCAATGTTACTAATGGCGCCTTGCTAGGTCGTAGCCATTGACTTAGCTGAAGGCTATTCTAACTATCTGCTCTGCAAATGACCGAGGCTTCGTCAGTGTGCATCGCTAGCTACGTCGTCCGTACAACTGGGGCGAGTGCTAGTCAGTCTCTCGAGACCTGCCTTGTGGTGGCGCTCGGTCTGCGATCCCTGACAGTGGCGACACGCGGGTCCGACATGTACTAATGGACAGCGGCCGATTTAAAGCTACCACCTAGCAAGTGTGGTGTCTGGCGGTGACACACATTCCTCCCCCGCAAATCGGCGAACGGTCGTGTTATAAGGCTTCCGCCCGCCGTGGGGAGGACCCCATGTTGACGTATGCGATGAGGTGGGGAGCCTAACAACAGGCGAGGCTGTGCCACCCGCACCCGGCCATTCGGTCCGAGGGGATCTAGGAAACGCCTGAAAACCTAGTCCAGAGTGCACGTCAACATGCGGTGTATGCGCCCGTAAAGCGACAGGAGGGGCCGAAGGGTAGACCTCCATTGCGTCGGGGTATCCGACGCGCGATGACGTCATGTGGTCCGGAGTGGGCAAGAGTTCCATGGCGGAGGACAGCTGGTCACGGGAAGCGATCGGTGGCGCGTGACCCAGGGAGGCGCTTGGCGGCAGCAGCGAAGCGTCCACTGCGGGCGGCGCCGGCTGGAGGACAGGCGGCGGCGGCGGAGGCGGCGGAGGCGCGTCGCCATGGGGCAAAATGGAAGGCATCGTCGGTAACACCTGGGGATGAGGCGAGCCAGTAGATGGGTCCCCAGGGCGCTGACCGGACGGCACCGTCGCTGAAAGCAGACGGGGAGCGGCAGAACCCGTGCGACGACAGAGGCGCAGCTGATGGAGATGCCGACGCACCTCACCAGAGGCCCCTAAAACCAAATACATCGCGCGGCCGAGGCAGTGAAGAATGCGCCCTGCGAGCCAACGCCGTGAACCTCGATAGTTGCGATAGAATACAACGTCGCCCGGAGCAAAAGCAGAAGTCTGCCGCTGCACAGGAACCTGATGCGGCGGGTGCAGCAAAGACATCAAGGTGCGGTGAGGACGACCGTGGAGCAACTCAGCCGGCGAGCGACCATCTCGGTGCTGAGAGCGATACGATGACAAAAAGAGCAACAACGCGTCCTCCCGAGAATGCGACTCTTTCAACTTCAACATCTGCGACTTGAAAGTCCGGACGAATCGTTCAGCGGCACCGTTTGATTGAGGCGAAAGCGGCGCGGATGTCAGATGTTGAATACCACTGGCGTGGCAGAATGACTGAAATTCTGCGGACATGAAGTGTGGGCCATTGTCGGAAACAATAGTCTGTGGAAGACCTTCAGTGCAAAAGATAGCAGACAACGCTTGGATGGTGGCAGATGACGTCGTGGAAGACATCCGGACAACAAAAGGAAAATTACTGAAGGAATCTGCCACAACCAACCATCTAGCATTCCAGAATGGACCAGCAAAATCGATGTACAAGCGTTGCCAAGGGGAAGTGGCTTTTGGCCATGCAAAGAATTTCCGCGGCGGTGCGGATTGTTGTTCGGCACACGCCAGGCAAGAAGAGCACATATTCGTAATCGCAGCATCGATTCCGAACCAAGTACAGTGCTGACGAGCAAGTTGTTTCGTTCGCACTATACCCCAATGTCCTTGGTGAAGAAGCCGTAAAGCAGAGGACTGTAACGAACGTGGGACCACGACTCTGGACTGATCATTATCAGAACGCAACAACAAAACACCACGTCGAACAAAAAGTCTCTCCCTGTGAGCAAAAAATCGGCGAACGAACGGATCCTCGATCCGTGACTTTGACAAAGGCCATTGCGTAGCAACAAAACGCAAAACGGTAGCAAGGACCGGGTCAGCAGCTGTGGCTGTAGCTACACGACGAAAATCAATCGGAAACGATTCGACCACGTCATCAGTTTCCGCATCAATGAACATGCAAGCAAGTTCGGAAGAATAGAATGCTTTATCCTCAGCAACAGGCAAACGGGACAACGCATCAGCGTTTCCGTGCTTCGTTTCCGTGCTTAGCGGTGGACCGATACCTGATATCGTAGCGGTACTGCGAGAGGAAAATAGACCAGCGAATGAATTTCTGCGCTATACGCGGAGGTACAGGCTTGTTCGGATGAAAAAGCGGCGTCAAAGGTTTGTGGTCTGTGATGATGGTAAAGTGACGACCATACAAGAAATCATGGAACTTAGTAACACCAAACACGAGAGCCAAAGCTTCTTTCTCTATCTGTGAATAATTTCTTTGCGCAGACGAGAGCAAGTTGGACGCAAAGGCAATAGGGCGATTATGCGATCCATCTTTGTGCGCAAGCACAGCACCGATCCCGAAATCCGATGCATCTACCATCAACAAAAGGGGTTTCTGGGGATCGAATGGCGTAAGGTAAGTATTTGAAAGCAACGCCGATTTCAACTGGCGAAAGGCGCGTTCGCATTCCGTCGTCCAGACGAACGGAACACCCTTACGGCGTAAGCTATGAAGCGGAGTTGAAATGGAAGAGGCATTGCGCACATTCACTCACACCTTGTGATTCAGAATCGTGTAATGTTCTTGCGACCTCATCACGCAATGCGTGGGGAACATTGCGCGCTCTGAAAAATTTCGGTTGCGCGTTGACTTTCAGTTCCAAATGTGCTTCATAGTTCGTAGCGCAACCAATGCCTGGTGCAAAAATGTCTGCAAATTCTTCACATAGCCGAGAAACACTGGCAGAAGGCACAATCTGGTTCACGGAGAGGACCTGATTTACAATAGACTAGGTAAACAATTGAAATAAATCTAAACCAAACAAGTTCACTGCAGTAGAAGAATGAAGAACGTAAAATGACACAAGTTTTGTTTGTCCCTTATATGTTGCAAGAAGGCTGCACTGTCCTAACACAGGGATATTCTGACCTGAATAACTATTTAACTGAACATTTGCGGCACGCAACGGAGGTTTGCCCAGTTGTTTATACGTGTCGTGATTGATCAATGAAACAGCAGCTCCGGCATCAAGCTGGAATGCTATCACGTGGCCATGAATGTCCAAATCCACAAAAAGTTTATTGTCCTGCTGACGACAAGAGCGACTGTCTCGTGCAATTTGAACGGACACTGGTACAGACGCACTTGCGACTTGACGCGATTTCCAGCGACGTCGACGCACAGTATTTGTGGGACGAACACAGTCACTGTTAGAGAAAGTGGCACTGGACAAAGTGGAATTAACTACATGAATGTCCATGGGCGAAGGTTCACGAGCCTGAGTATTCTTGGTTCGATTCCGGTGCGAAGCAAAGGGCCTGGAATGATTAAGAGTGTCTGATCTGAGCTTTTTCTGGCAAACACTTTGAACATGTCCTTTCTTATTACAGAAAAAGCAAATAGCTTGGTGTGACAGGCAATTTTCACGCGAATGTCTAGTAGCACACCTCGGGCATGATTTCACTGCATTTGTATGCTGGCGCGGCACACCTGGTTTAGAGCGTGGCGGCAGCTGCGTGGACGTGCGCGAATGCAGTTTATCGGTCCGTGCAGCGCGCCCGGCGGGCCGGTTAATGTTACACACGGCTGGCGAAGTTGCAAATGATTCCTGAGCAAAGTCAAGCGTGTCTTGTCTATCCAATATGTCTATCACTTGTTGAAGGGAGGGATTAACTAGTTTCAAAATCTGTTCCCGTATACGAACATCAGAAACGTTCTGTGCTATTGCATCACGTACCATAGTATCTGAATAAGGGAGTCCACATTCACACTCAAAAGCACAATCCCTTGTAAGGCCTTGCAATGTTGCAACCCACTCCCTATTAGTTTGACCGGCCCTACGTTTTGTACGAAAGAAAGTATACCTTTTTGCAACTACATTAACTGTTTCCTTGAAATAGGCATCCAATGCCGACAAAATTTCTTCGTAGGACAGAGTTGCTACGTCGCGTCGGGGAAACAATTTCACTATCACACGGTACGTTTGCACCCCTACACACGACAATAAATGAGGCTGCCGCTCGTTACCTTGAATTCTGTAGGCGGCGAGATGAAATCCAAACTGGCGTGACCACTCCGTCCATGTTTCCTTAGCTGGTTCATAGGGACGAAATGGAGGTCCAACTGCATGTTGTGGCTGCGGTAGCGGTGAAGCGGCGGCTGCCGCATCGTTTTGCAGTGCACGTTGACCCTGGACGAGCTGTCCAAGGGCATCCAATAACGCCTGCGTCTGCTGATTCTGCAAGCGATAAAATTCGGACAGTACATCTGGCGAAGCCATGACACAATTAAATTAGAGCAATACGAACGCGAAATCCTCTTTTAAGCCTCGTCGCCAAAAATGTTGTGTCTAGACAAGACAACCTAGACACAATGAGAGGAAGCCGAAAGGCACGCGCTAAGCTAAAGCAGGATGGCGTGAGGTCTGAAACAGGATACGTAATGAATGCTATAAAGAAAAGTACGTAGCTTCTGGAATACTTAAGGTTGTTTTGACTATCCTGTATGCTGGGTCAGTCCTTCTGACAATCATTTCTTTTCCGATTTCTTCACGTTTTTTATGCAGCAGTTTTGTCTTAGGTTCTCTGCACTTCCTATTTATTTCATTCCTCAGCCATTTGTATCTTTGTATACCTGCGTTTCCCTGAACACTTTTACAGTTTCTTCTTTCATCGATCAGCTGAAGTATTCCTTTCCTATCCATCATTTGTTCTCAGTTACCGTGTTTGTACCTATGTTTTTTTTCAGTTTCTGTGATTCCACTTTTAGAGATGTCCATTCCTCTTCAAGTGTACTGCCTACTGAGCAATTATTTATTGCTGAATCTATAGCCTTAGAGAACTTCAAGTGTATCTCGTCATTTCTTAGTACTTCTGTATCCCACTTCTTTGTGTGTTCTGTCTTTGTGGCTAATCTCATGAACTTCAGCCTACTCTTCATCTCTGCTACATTGTGTTCAGAGTCCATATCTACTGCTGGGTACGCCTTACAATCCAGTATCTGATTTCTGAGTCTCTGTCAAACCATGATGTAATCTAAGTTAAATCTGCCCGTACCACCCGCCCTTTTCCAAGTATACCTCTTTCTCCTGTGATTCTTGAACAGAGTATTTGCTATTACTAGCTGAAATTTGTTACAGAACTCAATTACCCTTTCTCCTTTCTCATTCTTGTCCGAAGCTCATATTCTCCGGTAGCCTTTTCTTCTACTCCTTCCCCTACAACTGCATTACAGTCCCGCATGACTATTAGATTTTCATCTGCATTTACGTACTGTATTACCCTTTGAATATCATCATACATTTTCTCTATTTCTTCATCTTCAGTATGCGACGTTGGAATGTATATCCGAAATATCGCTGTCGGTGTTGGTTTGCTGCCGATTCTTATAAGAGCTGCCCAATCACAGTAACAGCCTCTCTGCCCTACCTTCCCTTTTATAACGAATGCTACTCCCTTTATACCATTTTCTGCTGTTGTTGACATTAACCTATAGTCATCTGACCACAAATGCATGTCTTCTTTCCAGAACACCGATACTGTGTGTAGATTAAGCTGTTGCATTTCTCTTTTTAAACTTTCTACCATCCCTACTACGAACAAGCTTCTCATATTCCATGCCGCGACTCGTAGAACTTTATCCCTTATCAGAGTATTCAATCTTTTTCTCATGGTCACCTATCGCTGGCAGCCCCATCCTGGAGATCCGAGAGGGGAGAATTTTCCAGAATCTTTTGCCAATGAAGAGATTATCATGACACTTTTTCAGTTACAGGCCACATGTCCTCTCGCTAAGCGTTACGTGATTTGATGCAATGGTTTCCATTGCCTTTCTTATCCGCATACCATTGGCCACTGCTGATTCCTCCGCCTTTAGGGGCAGTTTCCCTCCCTAAGGATAAGTGAGGGCCTGAACCTCTGTCCGCTCCTCCAACCTCTTTAACAAGGCCGTTGGCAGAATGAGGGGGACTTCTTATGCCGGAAGTCTTCGGCCGCTAATGTTTATTATTAACGAAAATTTAAACCGTTGCGGGTTTTCCACCCGGGACCGATGACGTTTTGATTACTACACAAGGGCGCTACTCCTAGACTACGGGGACGCCATTACCTGGTGTATAAAGTTGGTTCCGTGCAGTCGAATGACAACGGCCTTCACCATTCACCAGTTGTCTAGACTATTCTCCACCTTTGGCGCTCCTTCAGACAGTGGTTGGTGACAGTACTGAGCCTATTTGTCCAATTAATTTAAGTGTTTCTGTTCACCACGCTACCATACTGCCTTCGGCGTTCGATTGCGGAAACAGTGAACAGTAATTTGAAATCTGTACTGATCATGTTTGACGCAGAATCTGAGCACTATTGGAATTTTTCTATTCCGAGGTTCAACTCAGCCTTTAATTTGGGTCTTCACGAGATTCTTAAGGCAACACCCATCTCCCTCTGACTTCTCCACTGTCCGATCTTTCGCCGGGCAAAGACACACCTGAAGTCATACAGCAGCAATGGAAGACAGCCAGTAGGAATACTGGGCTCGCACACTGGAGGTAGGCACAGCGCTATAATAAGTGTCTCCATGCATGCAGGGTGAGGGTTGCTGTTGATGTTTTTATTTCCAATTTTTGCGCCCATGGTTAGGGAGACGTAGCCATATTTTCTAAGTTGGTCTCTCGCTTTTTGGGTCCATGCTAGAACACCCAGATGCCCAAGCCTCTCAGCCCCTTGGTACACAATATCGTCACGGGCAAAGATACCAAGCTGCAAGTTTCACAAATTAAAAAGAGAAGTGAGGGTTTTCATTTAAAACATACAAAACTCTATCTCGGCGGATGCAGACCTGATCTGTACAAGAACGTTGCTTTTACCAAAATACCACTGTCGGACAGATAAAGTTCAACATATCAGCGCTGAAAGGCGGTAGGCCGCGCGCGCCCTCAACTGCTGTTTCCGCTTTCCCTATCAATGTGCAACTGCCTCACCACGTGCTTGTCAAAACGCCTGGCACGGGAAACGGTCGAAGATTCCGCATGGCTATCGCCATCGAGAGATTGATCCGAGCCTGCGTAGCTCAGACTTGATTTTGAAGAGTATCTGTACGTGATGGATCTGGATATCGGTGCTCCTGTTCTACGTGTCCATTAAAATGAGGTATCTGTTAACATGGAGGGTGGGGAGTCGGTATCTGGATATACATGAAAGAAAAGCCTTTAATGTTTAAATGAAATGGTTGCTGGAATTGTACATTTATGATAGTTGAATAAATATTAAATAAATGACTTGGCCATATTTATCTGTTGCACGACGGATAGCAGTAGGATGTAAAAATGGAAGTTTTGCAAGAGAATACGTAAGCACAAGCTCTGGTAAAAATATCACACTTATTGAAGACACATCGGAACAAACTAATAGACTAAACGATTAACAAATGGGTGATTGCTGCAGTTGATCATAACGCTCTCGGATGAGTTAGAAAATTACATTTACAACTTCGTTTTGCAGCCCCCAATACAAATTATCGTTAATTATTACTTATGGAAAGGTCAGAGGACTCTTTAAATGACGACATTCAGGCCCATACGCGCATATAATAGAGATTCGGCAGAATTATAAGAATAAAGAAAAACTTCATCTGTATGCACGTGGTTTGCAAACGGTCGTCCACTTGCTTGAGTGCACGAAGCATGTGAAGTAGAATCCATCGATAAGAATAAACTGTTAATAGTTGCAGCACAGAAGAAGTTATGAAAGAGATTTGAAACTTTTACCCCGAGAATCAGTAACTGTGACGTATAACGTATCTCACAACGTGTGAAGTCGCGGTCGTCACTAACTAAAATTCTGCCTAAAAGGAGTGGTAAAATTCAGAATAGCTAAGCAAATTGGACTGGATACATTACTGTGAGAGGCGATCTGACGACTTGATGTTCTCAGATCCGTACTTAACACGTGCTGAGACTACAAAGATACGTGGGAACTAGATTCGAAACTGAAATCGAAGTTAGTGAAGTTTGAGAAATTTGTTCAGTTATACTGTAATCGAGAGACCAAACAATGAAGTAATATCAAACTGAACTGAGAAGATATATTACAAGTCCACATGTTTGAACAAGGGTGGAGCAGAACAACAGCTTCATGGGTGGCTAAGTTCACTTGTTCATAACGCTCCAAAATTAAAATGAAAAATTCCGTATACCACTCAAAGAGCAATGAGTGTTGAGAGCAAGACGTTAATTTTGACAGGAGCTGAAATCTACAAAAATAAGATAAGAATGAACTATGAATACGCAGACTCACTCTTATTCGCCCATGTCGCGTCTGCCGGAACACTGCTGAGCGAACTGTTTTGGAAGGCACGCGTCCCGTTCCCCCCAGAAGTGCCCAGAGAGCTCCCTGCTTTGTGGTGACAGACTGCACAAGAGCTTCGTCCAAGGCGAAGACAAGCCTGTTTTCTACCTGGTCCGTACTTATAGGGTTGGCTATTCTGCCACTGTAGCCGACTAATTTACTCCCACACCCTTCAATTTGTTATGTTTAATCCAGGGAGATAAAAACAACAATGTTACTAGATCCCTGTTGCCTCCACGGAAATTGAATTCATTGTGCTGTTTCGGTCCCTGTGATTCTAGTAATGGCAACCGTTACCATTAAGAAGTGGTAGAAGACTGTTTGCTGGGTCGTTATTAAACACGATTTCCATAGGCTCTACCGATTCGGAGATTCTGTGTCTTTCGCCCGCCAAAGCTTCGTATTGGAAGGTTAGATGTGGTGCAGTTTCGTCTTCCTCACCACGTAGTCCACATTTAGCGGCTTCCTCCTCTGTGTCATCGCGTGACCATGTTTTACGAAGTTCTATGGCCAGTCACGACTTCTACTACGAGTATGATTCGTTTCCTGTTCAAGTTCATTAATACAGAACTTCTTTTGAAATATGGATCTGCCAACATTCGCTTGCCAGTTTCTGATTTTGGATAGTAGTCAAATATTCTACGCACTGTCTCTCGATTCAGCTACATAGTGTTGATTGTATCATCATCTTCGGTTTCTGGCCAGAGTCGCCCAGCGGTTCTAGGCGTTACAGTCTGGAACCACACGACTGCTACGGTCGCACGTTCGAATCTTGCCTCGGGCATGGATGTGTGCTCTCCTTAGGTTAGTTACGTTTAAATAGTTCTGAGTTCCAAGGGAACTGATGACCTCAGAAGTTAAGTCCCATAGACCTCAGAGCCATTTGAACCATCTTCGGTTATGCAAGTAGCGGTCCAATAAATGGATTCATCACCCCTGTCCTGGCCATTCTGTTAGCTTGTTCATTGCCAGTAATTCCTGAATGATCGAGGACCCACAGCAGGTTTACCCTATTGCTTTCCCCTAGACCACGAACGTCTTCATTGCATCCTGTAATGACCTTTGTTCTACAGGGGCTGATAGGTATTTCACAGCTGCTTAGCAATCTGAATAAATGAGTAACATTCCCTCTATATTTTTGTTTCTGTATGAAAGTTAGCCTTACTTTGCCTCCCACTCTATAAAAAATAATGTACGTATTACTAAAACAATGTCCTTACAATCTGTTAACCATCTTAAACCCACTTGCTAACCTATCACAAAACATAACTTAATTTGAACTGAACCATAATTGGTTTAAATACAACCTCTCTTTACACTGAATCTGCAACTGTAGAAAAGAACATGGTCCTAATCAAAAATCCAGTTACCTCACGTCTTGTGACAACACTGCTGCAGATTTCTCGAAAGCACAACAGCAAACGGCAAGCAGGCAGCAGCTAATCTAGATTTCTGTTTCAAAATGAAATTTCCAAACAGTATTCAAACTGTTGCGTATCTCATGGTGCAATGTGAATAATGATTTAGAAACTGTACAATGATGACAGAGAATTTCTATAAAAACATAATAGCTCTAAGCTCTGTAATGGTGTAGGGCGTATGATAAGTCTAGATACAAGTCTGACAGATGACACGTACGTAAGCTTCCTGTCTGATCGACTGCATCCCCACATGTCCATTGTGAATCCTGACAATCTTGGGAACTTCCAGCAGGACAATGTGACACCCCACACGTGCAGATTTGCTAAAGAGTAGCTACAGCAATACTCTTCTGAGTTTAAACACTTCCGCTGGCACCAAACACCCCAGACATGAACATTTTTGAGCATATATGGGATGCCTTGCAACGTACTGTTCAGAAGAGCTCTCCATCCCCTCTTACTGTTATTGATTTATGGGAAGTCTTGAAGGATTCATGGTGTCAGATTCCTCCAGCGCTACTTCAGACATAAGTCGATTCCATGTCACGTCATGTTGCTGCAGTTCTGCGTGCTCACGGGGGCCCTACAGGATATTAAGAATGTGTACCAGTTTCTTTGGCCCTTCAGTGTACAGGAAAGAAAAACCTTTCATATTTAAAGGAACTGGGTTGCTGGATCTGCACATTTATGATAGTTGGATAAATATTAAATAAATAACTTCACCATATTTATCTGTCGCACAACGAAAAGCAATAGGACATAAAAATGGAAGTTTGCGAGAGAATATGTAAGCAGTTGCTTTGGTAAAAACATCATTTTTATTAAAGACACAACTGACCAAACTAGTAAACTAAACAACTAATGAGAGGGTGATGGCTACTTTTTTTAATATGCTCTCGGCTGGGCTACAAAATAAAAACTGCATTTTGGAGACCCTATCATGATTTGTATTAATTATTAATGAGGTCAGGGTCTGAGTAATCTTTCAATGGATACATTAACCCTCATATACACATACAATAGAGATTCGGGACAAATATAAGAATAATGAAAAACTCCATCAGTATGCACGGGTGTGGAAAACGGTTGTCCCCTTGGCTTGAGTGCACGAAGCAAGTTAACAAGATTTCATCAGTAAGAATGAACTGTTAATAGCTGCACCATAGAAGAAGTTCTGAGACTAATTTGGAACTTTAACTCCAAGAATCAGTAACTGTGACATGTAACGTTTCTCACAATCCACGAACAATTGGTCGTCACAAACCTGCATGATATGAGTGGTAAAATTCAGAATAACTAAACAAATTGGACGTGATATATTACTGTCAGACAGGATATGCGAATTTAAGGCTTTGAGATCCGTACTTAACACATGCTGAGACAACGAAAACATGTGAGAACAAGATAATCAACTGAAATCGAAATCAGAGAAGTTTCAGAAACCTGTTCTATTACGCTCTACTTGTGAGATCAACAACTTACCAAATCAGACTGAACTGGGAAGATATATCACACGCCATGTGTTCGAACAGGGTGGAGCAGGACAATAGCTTGCATGGGTGGATAAGTGGAACTGTTCATAATGTTCCGAAATTAGCAAGAAAAATTCCATACACCGCTCAAAGAGCAATGAACGATGATAGCAAGTCGTTAATTTTGACTGGAACTGAAATCTACAAAAATAAGATAAAGCGTTAACTGCGAATAGGCACAGTCAAACTTAGTCGTTGCACCCGTCTCGCGTTTTTGGACGCTCAACTCCGCGGTCATCTGCCCCCGTACAGCGTCCCAATCTTTATACAGTCCAATTTCAGACACGTTCAAAAATGATGATGAAATTATAGGGACAAAACAAACACCCAGCCCCCTGAAGAGAAAATCCCCAACCAGGCCGGGAATCGAACCCATGACCCCTCATCCAGAGGCAGCACCGCTAGCTACACATTGTTTCAAACATTTATTTAAGGAACAATGTTACACATTCCAAATACATTCTACTTACATGCACTAATCATGCACACATTTATACAGAAAATGATTTAAACAAAAACAGTTTGATCATTGCAGAAATACAACAGAAGTTTGTGTTACTGACTAAATTACCAGAATGAATTAATTTGAATACAAAGAAAAGTTTTTTAAAGAGATTCAGACTCCTTCAAACGTGAATAAATAAAAAAACTGCATTTTGAATTATATGTACTCCACTCTTTACAGAAGCATAAATAGCACTGTATGAAGGATATCAGCAAGTTCTTGGGATAATTTTATTATATTAATGTACAGAAGGCAATCGTCTCCGTGAGAGACAGGTCAAGGGAAGAAACTGATCTTTAACCTTCTCAGCTCAGTCAGACTAGCTATGAGCATTTCACACGATTAAATGGAAATCACTAAAAATTACACAGGATATGGAACACATATGCTCGTCGCACATAAAAACAATTTCATAATCGTATTATACATTCTCTTAAATACCTGAGAATGGCGGAGTAGAGATGTTATAAAATTGACTAGCCCTCCAACTACACTTTCTGGACATGAATGGAACGGTAATTATCTGAAGTGATCAGACCTATATAATAGGTCTTTCACTGGAAAACTGACTTACACATCACAGTGTAAAAATGAACAGGGCAATTTGCCAGCCATTGGATATTGCATTAAATTAGATAAAATATTACGGTTTTAACTAATCGATAAAGACATTTCCATAAAAACTGTCAATTTTCACATTATTACTATAAACCATTAATGCAGCTTTATTGTTCGGTGTTTTGACACTATTAGACACTAAATCTAACTGCCACATAAGTTATGTACATTATCTTACAAAATTTCAAAAATTACTATCTGAAGTAGAAAAAATACCAACCAAAAGTTTACAATAAAATTTTAAACAATATCCTTAAGGTAACTACTATACACCACTGTCAACACAGTCTTATTTTTTATATTAAACAATGCCCATTCTATCAAATACAGTATTTAACATATTACCAATCTTTTTCTTGTGATTCGAATACCTTCAAATTTTGTGGTATTCACGTAGCATGTGTACCTTGAATTTTATGGTTCTGTCGGATGTTAGTTTTTTAATGACGTAATTAACAAAATTTCCCAGCAACCAGTACACAGCGTTATTTTTTGCCTCTGGGAAAAAGCGTGCTTCAGGCCTGTGTATCAATGAGAGCGATATACTCTCAGGGGATGTCCTTGTAATCTGAGCTATTTGCTCTTGGATTCAAAAGCCAAGATTCAAAAGCCAAGATCGCTTAAATACTGTTTACTGGATAACCGGTTTCAACACACTGAAGGTGCCATCACCAGATCTGTGAAGATATAACATGATGGTTTTGAGGGATGGCTTAATCAGTTACACTATATACATTAGTATTAGTACAGTATCACACACCTGAATGTAGCTTTACGTTTATAAACCATTTGGTTATAACGATACCTGAGGGAGACCGGCTGATGTAAAAACATTGTCACAAGAAAATAAAAAACTGCTCTCATTGTCATTCTTTTCGATCGGTTATGTAGAACCGAAGTCACAAGTTAAAACAATTTGGTACATGACCGCTGCTCGAATAACAACGTTCGGCTTCACAATGCCTTTTTCCGCGCCGGTTTACCTGCTGCGATTCTAGTAATTCACAACCGGCCTCTAGATAGCTCTGTCCATGCAGTGCACACACATTCCTAGGGTATAACCACTGATTACTACTACAATAAAACTTTACTATTACTGATAATCAAATACCCATGCAAACAACAATTTCGCATACACTAACAGTATGTACTATACATTCTATGCATACTATATATACTACACATACTATAAAGTACGTCAATTACAGAGAAAAACAGCGTAGGTATTATCCATATTGGCGCCATATGGAGTTTTTTAAGGCGCTAATATGGATAATGCCATTGCTCAAGATGGTTTATAAACGTTAAGCTACATTCAGGTATGTGGTAGTGTACTAATAGTAATGTATATAGTGTAACTCATGTAAATCCTCCCTCAAACCTGTCAAGTTATTTCTTCACAGATCCGATAATGGTACCTTCAGTGTGTTGAAACCGGTTATCCGGTAAACAGTATTTAAGCGATCTTGGCTTCTGAATTATTTTTACAGCAGAGTGATCGCTCCACTACGCACTATGTGTTCACCGCAAAATATCTACGAATTATTGTGTCAACTAGATGGCTACTTTAGCAGATACTCTGAACACTTCACCTTTCCACAAAAAGTTTGTAATTTTTTACATTATTCTCCTCGCTACCACTCTTGGTATTGGAAATAGCTGGGCAATATAATAAGCTTTAACAAGGATGCATTGTTCTTTGAACTTGGATCATACATGGAATTAAATTCTCTATAATGGCTCCTTGCACTTTATCTGCAGCAACTTTTCAATTTAAATCCGTCATTTTCATGGGGCATGCCGTCAGGGTGATCCCAAGTGCTTTATGTTGTCGCACTAATTTTGCCCACTGAACGTTAATACTATCAAAACCTCTGAGATTTAACATCTTACTTTTTCTATCGTTTGCATTTGCTCCAGATACTCAACAGTAAGTATCAGTCACTGTTGCTAGCGTCGTTACCTCTTCGTTATCCCTTATAATGACCCCTATATGGTCAGCATAGGCTCTCATAACTGTTTTATTTCCTGACAAAGGTAAGTGTTTTAATCTAGCATGGACATGTTGGAGGAAACGTTCCAGAGAAATGGCGAAAAGCGACATGGACAGATTACTGTCTTGAAGACCACCTCGTTTTACTTGTATCGGCCTGGAATGTTGGCAATTTACAGCTACTTTTACATTTATTCCAGTTGCTATTTTCTTTATCAACTGTATGACCCTATCGTTGAATCCTAGTTTCTTCAACGTCTGTAGAAGATATTCATGATTTACTACATCGAAGGCATGTTTGTTACAGAAGTATTAGTAATGATATCCCTGTATTCGGCTAGAATAAAAAAAATGGTTCAGTCTGGCGCTCAATTCTGACGTTTACTAATGATTTTATCTGTAAGGCATGGAATTCTCTTATTTACTATTCTAGTTATTAATTTATAATCAGAATTCAGTAGTGAAATTGGACTAAAGTTGTTTAAATCTTTGTTTCCATTATGTTTTCGCTCAAGAATGATTTTACACTCCTTAAGCTCAGCCGGAATCGTTATTCCCTAAACAACCCCATTTACAATGCCCGTGATTTTTGCACCCACTATTGGCCAATAACGGATGTAAATCTCTGCTGGAAGATCATCCGGTTCTAAGTATTTTATTGGTGGAGGCACACAGAGTCTCATACACGTTCTCTTCACTGTCTACCTCGAGAGAATTATCGTTGTCATCTTCTGTAAGATATGGGACTAGGATGCATCACTACTTTGATTTACAGAACATAGCTCGCAATAATAGCGATAAATTTCGTCGATGATATCCTGCTAGGTTCTGAGAATTGTATAGTTTTTTGTTCGAATTTCATCAATAAAAATCCTTCTTTCGTTTTTCGTATGCTTCACTAAATAGTATAGCGAAGTGGTTTCGTTTTCTGACACCGAATTTGCCTTCCATTTTATTTTCAAACCCTTCCGTTTGATTTCTCTTGATATTAAGTAACTTGGCTTTGACTTTTTTGATGTCTGCTAAGCGAAGTGAGGAACCTGCAGAGACCTGATCATATAGATCTCTCATAATGGAATAGTAATATTCTATAGTGTATTTCATTTCTCTTGCGCTCTGGGCACTGTATTGAATAAGAACCTTCCTCAACTTTGGCTTCGCCATCTTAACCCACCAGTCGATAGCAGCGGCATATCTGCTACGGGCACGCAGTCACATTGCCCATGCTTCTTTAATCAGGTCTTCTAAATCATGATTTACTAACAAGGAAATGTTAAAATTACACTGGTCTTTAATCGGCGAACTGGCTCTGTTGTTATATTTATGCAAGCTAAGACACGTGAATGGTCTGAAGGAATGGTTTCTACTTTTGTCACGGAAGTTTCAAGATTTTTGGAAATATATGATCTATCAATCCTGCTACGAAATGTTGCCATGACATAAGTGAACTCAACAATGGATGGGTATTTGATTTCCCATATATCCTTTAATTCTAAACCGGTAACTAGTTGTTTTAGTTCACTTGAGAAATTAAAATTAGGTAACTGATCGTTTCGATTTAAAACGCAATTAAAATCACCTCCATGTAATTACTGTCTTGGATTTTTCCTTAAAAAGTAAAACAGTCCATCTTTGAAGTAACGTGCCCTATCAGGTCGGTGAGAACTTCCTGAAGGGGCATACAAATTGATAATAGCCACATCAAAGATACCTAGTCCTTTTCCCCTTCCGGATTCCAGTCGTTCCACCTCACTTCCTGGAATCCCGTCCCTCACCACAACAGCTATTCCAAAACTTGTTTCGTGAGACATTTATGTAACTGACATAACCGGGAATTAATAAATCCGACATTAGAACTTCTCGTAACTGGGCAATATCAGTCGCGAATTCGTACACAAATTCCTGAAGTGTTGATAGTTTCCAACCAGACGTAATTTTATTTAAGTTTATAGTGTTGACAGAATAAGATTGCGTCATTGCGCTGTCACTTTGTAGTTGTTTTGGTGAACTATTTTAGTTTTCTGTGGTTCAGATTTCAGTTAAACCATTAAGAGTTTTCTCGGAATGCTGAACATCGATAACACTTCCGTCAGTTTATTAGTTACTGTCCCGTTTTTATTCTACTTCTGAGGTTTCCTGTTGTACCACTTAGCAGACTGATTTCCTTCTAAACTTTCTAATTTTTCCTCCAGTGATTCGTGTAGGACTGTTTCGTATCGAACATTCTTTGGGCTTGGGTCACCCTTTTCGAATTTTCTCTTCCCTTGGTTACGAGCTACATTCACATTTGGTTGAGTTATTATTTTACTTGGCGACTCATCTGGAGCAGCAGCAGATGCTTTCTCAGTTTCTGTCGCTGGCGCCTGTCCTGCGGTGTTGACCTTGATTTCATTTTGGCCACCACTTCCTTGTTATTTATTAATATCGCTTACTTGCTGATCGAGGGAAACCAGTGGAGACGGCAGTTTAGCAACCTCTCCCTGAATTTGTTTACTAACAGATGGCTGCTGATCTTTGCAATCGGCTACTGGGCCTGTTGTTTCTTGCAAATTAATAATGACTACTCCTTCTTCATTTTCTGGTACCGTAAGCTTATTATCTTTCTGTTCATCAGTCTCCATTCGAATTTTGCCTTCGGGTTCCTCTGACTCCTCATCGCACTGTTTTTGCTGACGAAGTGAGGGCGTTGGACAGGACGGCTCGTCCTCTGAACAACTATCAGTTGTCTCCAGAGGTCGTTTTTTCGGTTGCACTTTAGTTTCACGAGTAGTGGTGAAAGGGGTTTCCCTTTGTTGTAAACGGGGGAAATTGACTGTTATCGTGATGGTGGACATCAGCTTGGCCCACTGCTATACCATTCTCAACCAGTTGATCCGAGCTATTCTTTGGTAACAGACCAATAAAGGTAAGTTTCTGACACTGTCTCAAGTTACTTTTAACAACAGCTATTCAGAGCGGACATTCCTGTCTGAATTGGCCGGTTTCGTTACATATATGACATGTAGCTTCCTGTACAAACAATTTGCGCCTCATACCCACAAACCGTTACGTGAGACAGAATATTTGTCTTGACGTCCATCTCTACACAGCGGACCACGGTGAAACATTGCAGTTTAAAGCGGTGCTACTGTCTTTCATTTGCAATTGATTTGAAGTCCCCATAGTTTCAAAGAGCTTCGGTAATCTTATCATTTTAAATTTCAATGGGAAGATTCAAGACACGAACGGTTTTGTAATCAATGTCAGCTCTATAGATGGATATCTTACTATTATAACCATTTCTACTTCATTACCCCACTTTCGTCACACTTTATCGAGAGTTGCAGCATTGAATAACTTGACGTAAACACAGTATTTTTCTGACACAGTTGCCAGGTATGTGTGGTTTCAGAGTTGAATCCAATTACCTGTGTTCAAAAATGGTTCAAGTGGTTCTGAACACTATGGGACTTAACATCTGAGGTCATCAGTCCCGTAGAACTTAGAACTACTTAAACCTAACTAACATTAGGACATCACACACATCCAAGACCCGAGGGAGGATTCGAACCTGCGCCAAAAGCGCTCGCGCGGATCCAGACTGAAGCGCCTAGGACCGCTCGGCCATCCCGGCCGGCAATTACCTGTGTAATCCAGTCATCTATTTCCTGGTATGTCGGCTGAACAGGACGGGACACCTTGTCAAAAGCAAATACCTGAGTATTCTTCCTGACGTTTGTATCTATGGTTAATCCAGCGACAAAATTTCAGTTAAACACCCAAAATTCCACTTCGCATCAGCACAGCCAGAATGAGCAATCAGATCGCAAGGAATATGAAGGAACATGGAGATTAACGGACGGACAACACTCAGCGAAGCTCAAGTACAGCGATGGAAACACGGAATTGCAGCGCAGCAGTAAACAACGTCCACTCGCAAGCGCGGCTGAAATTGAACAGCCACTAGACCACCAGCTGCGGACAACCTCTTTGCTACCTGATACGTGCTTTATGGGACTGGCTATTCAGCCACAATTGGCAGATTACTTTTACTCTCACAGAGCTAGATATTGAAATTTGTCTTGTACACTCTCATTCACGCTTTTCATTCATCAGATTATATGGGGAAAGGATGCATATACCGACACATTACACGTAGATGTATTGAATATGCGTTGTCGTGCTCGGGCAGTTACCAAAAGTTGGTAAAATGTGAAGTGAAATAAAGATAATATACCTTGTAGCCACTATAGATGCACTCAGCTGCTCAGTCTGTTTTATTTAGTTTACAGTTTGCTCCCAGATTTCAGGTGGCAGAGGTACGCACATTAAGTTAAATGTTAAGCAAATTGACGAAGAGGCCCATGTAGAGACCCTTCAATTTGATACGTTTAATTCAGGTAGATAAAAACAGTAATGGTCTTAGCCCTCTGCTGAACCCACGGAAACTGAATCCATTGTGCTGTTTCGCCCCCTGTGGTTCTAGTAAACCAAACAGGTACCATTAAGAAGTGGTAGAAGACTCTTCACTAGGTCCTTATTACACGCGGTTTCCTTAGGCTCTGTCGAGTCCAATATTCTGTGACTTTTGCGCCGCTAAAGCTTCTCATTCGATGATAATATGTGGTGTAGTTTCATCCTCCTCACCACTTAGTCCACACTTAGTGGGCCTTTCCTTCCGTATCCATCGTGTGTTGATGTTTTATGAATTTCCCCGGCCAGTCATGAGTTCTACAACGAGTTTGATCTGTTTCCTGTTCAAGTTCCTCATTATAGAACTTCTCTTGAAATATGGATTCGGCAACATTGGTATGCCATATTTTTGATTTTGGGTCTGAGATCAATATTCTACGTGCTGCTTTCTGATTCAACTATTTAGTTTTGACTGTACCATCGCCTCAGGTTATGACAGCTTCCGGTCCAACAAATCGACACATCGCGCCCATCCTGGTCATTCTATTAGCTTGTTCATTGCCATCAGTTCGTGAGTGACCAGGAACCCCCAGTGATTTTACCCTGTTGCTTTCCCCTACTCTCCGAAGGGATTCATTGCATTCTGCGATGATCTTTGATCTCGTTCCAGTGGCTGATAGATATTTCGCAGCTGGTTAGCACTCTGAATACGTGAATGACATTCCCATTGTATTTCTGGTTCTGCGTGAAATTTAGCCCTACTTTATCTTCCACTCTTAAAAAAAAAAATACTTATTACCAAAACTATGTCCTTACAAACTGTTATCCACCTTGAACTCGTATGCTAACCTTTAACAAAGTATAACGTAATTTGAACTAAAATGTAACTGGTCTGAATACAACCTCTCTTTTTGTTAAATGTGCAACTGAAGCAGGACAGTTACGTGCCCCTATTCAATCTGCTGCGTACCTCATGGTGCAATGTGAATATCGACACAAAGGGGAACAAAATTTGCAGAGAATTTCTATAAAAATGAAACAGCTTAATCAGTTGAAATGTTAATTCATGATCAGGGAAGTGGGGTAGTCTTCCTCTCAGCTCTGGGCAATGAACGAAGTTAACTATCTGGCAATAATCATTTCTACAAATTAGGTGCTCAGTGCTGCAGTCGTATCTCAGAGTCGTCCACTTGAGAAAAAATGGTTGTTCAAAATTTATATTCCTTTCAACTTTCAATTTATAGATGGTATATGATATATATCTATTACAAAACATCTTTCTTCATCTAAAAAGTACAATCACAAGTCAACACAGCACTACGAAATACGTCCCTCGCCTACCCTACTTAAAATAACGTATCAGAGTGCGCAGAGGCACATACTTTGCCACGACAAGACTAAAGATTGTTTAACGTCAATTGCTGTCTCTCTAACGTGCACATACAAAAATGAAAACGACGTGACCACCTTACAAAAATAGGTGCTACGATCTTCGTAACACCTATGCAAATGCTTCTCCGTGCACTCCCCGATGGGATAATTTCGCTTGTGGCCAAGTTCCCTCCAGAGACTGCTCTCCCTATTCAACGCTGTGCCCCGTATATTTGGGCCCCAGCAGGTTTATCTGTTTTCGACCCTCTAGCATACCAGACTATGTCTCCTGAAAGGTGTTGTGGTTCATTCTTCCACTGCTCCCTTCCTGCAGTTGTTACATCGAAAAGTTTATGAAGTAGCAAAAAATTATTGTATGGTCAGTCGGCACTTCACAGACAGTTCCTGTATTTACCACATTCCCTATACTAGTGTGAAAGTCTCGTCATGCTAAAGGAATCAAGTTATTTCTAATTTTTTAACTGTTATGTCCCTCCCGCTGTCTCCATTGTACCCAAAAGATACAATGGTGGTATGTCCAGAATGGTCTCCATACCAGCAAAGGGTGTGCTGCTAATTCCTCCAGTTATAGCTAACCAGTCCAATGTCTGCACCTTACCAACCTTCCTAACAACAACCTTCTACTTCATTTCGCCATACTGTAGCCCCATCAGTTGTGATAGGTCTTATTACAGTAGTGAATATCCAGAACATGTTCCTAGGGATTTAGAACCTAGTTTTTACATCTTGTCCTTTTAGTGCTCACAAGAGTGTTTTTTGCCTATAAATGTTTATATTTTACGTGAATGACCCATGATAGTTTCCATCCCTCTGCTAGCAGAGTTTCATCTAGAAGCTTGACATTCCAGTAAACGAGGTATGTGATGAATTTGCTTCCTCTTAATGGAGCTAAATCAGTTTTATTGGGCCTGACACTTATATTCTTTTTTCTGCACCACTTTTCCGCAATGTGTAGTACACCTTGTACTGTGCTTCCCACGCCCGGGTTCCCGGGTACGATTCCCGGCGAGGTCAGGGATTTTCTCTGCCTCGTGATGACTGGGTGTTGTGTGCTGACCTTAGGTTAGTTAGGTTTAAGTAGTTCTAAGTTCTAGGGGACTGATGACCATAGATGTTAAGTCCCATAGTGCTCAGAGCCACTTTGTACTGTTGCGTCCTGTAAAATTTCGGCGCGGGATTTGTGAATTGTTAGAATTTTATTCCTACGGCCTGCAGGCAGTAGAGGCGTGCCTGGCCTATGTGATAACTAAGTAAGCCACTCGACGGTATTGTTGCCACTACGATAAAACAGTCCAGGGAGAGGGGCGTTTACGACAACTGTCAACGGCCGAGGGCAAGGAACAGTCTGACCAAGAGTGAAGTAATATTTTATTACTCGGGAACGTACGTGCTACCAAGAAATTCACACTTCGCAAATTTAACTCGGTATAGCGACCAGTGCTCAGTAGAGAGCGATCTAGAAAGTGCTAACAGAACAAGTAATATAAAGAAAACCTACTCGTTACCCTCCGATAGGTCTACATCAGAATCATAGTTGTAAGCGTATAAACAATCGAACTTCGTTGCTCAAAGGATTGAGTAATACTGCCATTCTGTCTGCCACTTGAACCAAAGAGAATGATGCGCTTTTGAATTTCAGAGAAACCACAATCCCCCCTCCTTGATGAAGATCGGTTGACTGCCTGCCCAATGACTGACTCATCGAGCTCCAGCCAGGAGTAGTAGCTGCGGGACTTCGGGAACTTCACTGATGTGGGGAGCTGGTGTGCGGCTAGTGCAGTGCCAGCTGTTTACAGCCTGGATGGGGGAAGTGCGGCCTCGAGGCCTCCTAGAGACATGAACTCAGTCGGTCATCACTCCAGGTGATCCCAGGGGTAGTTGACAAGGGTACTGCTGATCAGCAATTGGCATCTGTTATCGGTACTGCCCCCAAGTGTGTGACATGGAGACCACAAGTAAGAGCAGGGGTGCATAGACAGCAAGACTATGATTCACCTTACGGCACACCCTAGTTCTTCACTTCTGGTGGGCAGCTCACCATCACGGTACCTGCCACTCATGACCCAGGTCAACAGACGTCACCAACGGGAAGAGGCGTCCGTGAGTATACGTTGCCGCGGTAATCTGCCCTCTCCCTCACCATCTCACCCATCATGAGGCACAGAGGTCAGGAACACTCCCAGCTGTTACAGTTGGTGTCATGAAGTAGTCGTTGCGCTTCACGACGCAGGTGGTCTGGGGAAGTGTTTTCCCAGCATACAAACCGTACAGTTTGCCAAGGGAAGTGATTGTTGGGTAACTCTTGAGCCCAAACACTGTTTTTTAGAGTCGGGCAGTAAAACTGTGTAATTTAGTAAATTACATTAGAGTGGAATATCTCCAATTCACTAGTATTGGCTCATTCCAATGGGGTGCGCTGAGCCATACTTTGTTTATGTTTAATTAAGTATTTTAACTCAGTTAACTCAATTTGCGGGGTACTGGATAGAATATGATAAGGTTATGTTTGCGAATTCATGTGAATCCGTGAACTTGTCGTTGTTCGTTTTGCAGTCTTGCAGGGCACGAATTGCCTTGCACTAAGGCTGTAGCAGGCACATTTTTTACATGTACACGTGTTGATCATTTGGCTCTCGATTGTTCAGACTATAGATGGGTGACGACGCACAAGAAAAAGGTAACTTATAACATTTTTCTTTTGTAGTGTTTTAGTGGTTTATTTGTGTGTGCTGGTGTTACTACAGAATCTGTTCCTGCTGTAACAGAGGAAAGGTTTCACCAGGAGCTCTAGCATATGGACCTTCTTAATAGATTTGTGGCTTTGGAAACCTCTCAGGTTCAGTCACAGCCTGAGTCAGGGGAAAATAAGGCAGAGTTGGAGGTAGATTCTTCTACTTTTGATCCAGCAGTAACCGCACTCATTAATCGCTTTCCAAATAGAAAAGGCGTCTCCAAGATTTTTAGGATGATGGCCACACCGGCTCTTCCACTAAATCCCAAGGTCCAGAACCGAGCTATAATCTGCCTTCCTGGACCCCTGAAACCCTAGAACTGCTCGGAAATCCTCAATGTAGTGCAGAAGTTTTCGTGGCACTTGCCACCTCTGCCAGTCCTTACGGGCTGACACCGAGTAACACTGCAGCACTCATTACACAATGATCGGTTTAATGTTTTTTTCTTGTGATGTGGCCCTAACTTCATTACATTGTTACAAATAAAAACCACTCGTGAGGCTTGCTGTAACACACTTTCGCGAAAGCTTGTTACTTCCGTACGTCATTAAAATCGCAGCAGCTGTTCAGAACGTAGCACGATCTGCATATTCCACCAGCACTGCAGGATATCTTCCCACCACAACATAACTCACCACACGTCGGCAATAGTGGCTACCTATTCGTTCTCTGCGACCATCCCTGGCTCAAAAAAACCTGGACAGACTTTGGTTCATTACACCTAACTACTGTAGTGTTGAATTACGAGCAAATTTTTATTTCAGGTCTAGGCAGTGATTGAGATATCTATGGCAGAGGGAGCGGGAGTGATTATCACTCCGCAGTTTCTGTTGGTACTTACGGGCAAGTGACCTGCTCATTCCACTGCCTCTCCGATAACCAATGTGCGTGCAGGGCTTTACGTACTGTTGTGACTACTTATGACAGTATTAAATGTATAATAATGAAGTTTTCCGGAGAGTACAGAAGGTCAGTGTGTCTTGTGACTACAGTGTCTTAGTGAAAGTGCGGTATATTTAACAGCGAATTTTTAATTTTATTAAAATCCCCTTGAAGATAAATCCAGTGCAATTCTTTACTCAGAAACTTTGCTCTTAATACTATTAATTGACATCATTTTGATTTGCACTCAAGTCTCTTTTGTACGGATTCATGTAAACACGTAAAAGACACGGAAGATAGATAGTGAGTACTGTAATTTCCAAGAACAATTATTTCGTAACTGAGTGAAGTAATAAGTCAGTGTGTATAATTTGCAATAACACAACATAATTTCTCAAGGAATACATTATGAGACTAAAATTTCTCAAAACTATTCCAAATTTACAAGATACCAACGGCTAGAAATTATGCGTGCTTGAAACGTGGTTTGAAATCTCAGAAAATGTTGTTTTAAGAAAATAAACACTGAAAAGCAAGGAGCAACTCTCCTAGTTTCCCCATGGCTCACTCAGTAACAAAACATGGTAAATAATTTACTGACGGCAAATTAATAATCGATTGTATGACTGCAGAAGCTGAAGAATTGTCTCCAGAAAAAGCTAATTTATTGCAAAACATCAGTTTTTCTGCAAAGGCTGCAGCTCGAATCTAAATACATTAACTCAGTTTTCTGAGAAAACTCAACACTATGAGTGGTTGTCGTTGGTTCTGAATGAGTCAACGTGTGTATCGGATAGTGCACAGGTGTTAATTCTTGTTGAATGGATGAACAAAAATTATGAAGTTTATGAACAGTTTCTTGACGTTCATAGCGTTCACAGCATTGCCACGAGAGAATAAATTTTTAAAGGCGTAGAAAATTCTGTTGAGAAAAACAGTCTTCAACGGAAAAACTTAAGGTGTGTCAAAACCGATGGTGGTAAAAACATTTGTGGAGAAAACACAAGTGTCATTGCTATCGTCCCAAAGGCGATAGAAAATGTCGGTGGATCGAAACCATTAATCGCACATTCCATCATTCAGCAACAGTTCCTGTGTGGGAAATGCTTCGATATATCAGAAGTCCTAAAGAGACTCATATCAGCTGTATGAAAGACCGCATACTCTCAGTCATCGTCAATTCCGCGAGTTTACTGTAGAGATTGAATAAAATGATTTACCATATCATACACCAGTGCGCTGGCTTAGCTGTGGAAAAGCTCTGACTCGGTTTATGGGCTCCTAGCAAGAGTTGAAATTTTCTGAATGAAAGAACTCGATCTCTGCTGTCACACAACGCTGATTATCTGTGGAAGTTATCATTTTGTACAGCTTTAACTAAACATGTGAACAACAGTAACTTGCAATCACAAGGCGAAAAATAACTACTGCCTCATTGGCACACTCATTTAAATCCTTTCAACAAAAAATATTTTGTTTCAGTATCAATTCAACATAAAGTGTCTCATGTATTTTAATACATACCAAAATTCATTAAGTAGTCAGAGACTCCACTGCCGCTTGCTTTTCCAAGTGAAACCTCGAATGCTTGAAAAATAAATGTTCAGTTCTGTGTTTCAGATTTTGGTGCAAACGATATTAATATTATTCAAAACCCTTTTAATGCCGATATAGAAACTCTTGCCTCAGAATTGCAAATGGAAATGGTTTATTTGCGACGTAGCGATTTTTGTAGAGATTAATGATTGTATTCGTCATTGCTGACATTTTATGTCTTCCACTCACACAGCTTCACCAGTTGCATGTTTGCATGTGACTTTTCTCCACTTTTGGCTCTACTTATCTTTGTGAAAAAAATGAACTGTACAATAATATTAAAGATATAAACAAACCGATGAGCATTTGCAGCCGCTGCTGATAATTCCCCCTAGTGAGACCACCAACTGTAAACAATTCCATTAGCGAAGTTGCAGCGACGTAAATCTCATTAATTACAATTACAATACTTAATCTCATTATGTGAACTGCCTACGTATGTCACTTAGTTATGGTATATTTTCAAGAAATATCATATAAGTAGTTACAGCTAAAGCAATCAGTTCCTTTATATACGTCAGTTAATGTTTGTCTTAGTTGTTAATAAATAAAAATAACTGATTATTGTACGTATTTTGTATGATTTATTCGCACTGTAAATTTTGCACTGTACAGTATTACTTCGCGTAATGAGCAGGATTCATCGCTAAAGTTGTATCATACAAGTAATTACAGTTAAAGCAATCAGTTCCTTTGTATATGTCAGTTAATGTTTGTCTTAATTGGTAATAAATAAAAATAACTCATTAATTTACGTATTCTGTATGATGTATTCGCACTGTAAATTTTGCACTGTACGGTGTTACTTCGCGTAATGAGCAGGATTCATCCCTGAACTTTCTCGTAACTAACCCTCGTGAGAGAAGCACTTTTGTCACTAGGAGTCCATGTAGAATAAGTCAATTCTTTCCATTCCGAATAAAACAGATACTCAATGAGTTTTATAATACAGTATAGTAATTTTTTGCTTGTACTACAATACATTCTGTTTTAGAAGAAAGTTGTCTACAGATATTCGTTCTTGCATGTGCTTCAAAATGTGTTGAATAAGGAATAAGAGACATACCTTCATCGTTAATATAATCTGTAGCGAGCATAGCAACTACCATACTTGTATCTTTAATGAATTCGTATTAGTAAACGACGACAAATCAGAATTTGATTCATAAACAGATACTGAAAGGGAAAGGGTTACGATGCATCAACGAAGAAAAAGACCTTGCAACGTTGTTGAAGAGAAATTGCAAACTCGTCGCGGAAGCTCGGGCATTACAGATGACTGCACATAGCATTGTCGCAGGCTCTACTTTTACAGTACAGAGTTTACAGGAGAACGTGTGACTCAAAAACTATTCATTTCTAGTGACCAAAGAGACCGGTCCAGTCCATAAGGCGGTTTATGAATTTTAAAAAGAAAATTTTTTTTTCAATTTTTTTGTTCGCTGTACCAAAAAATTTTCTTAAAGTGGTCATTAAAGACTGAAAAAAAAAAAAAGCAACCACGAAACAGATTCTTTATGCGAAACATCGTTCGGTAAGACAGTCGTTTTATTACATTTTCTTCTACTCATTGCGCGAATCACGTCTTATGGGAGGTGCTCTGTAATCAATATTCGAGTGCAATAAGAAACGTTACTGCACACTGGGTACTATACATGTCCGACGCGTTACCGTAGATGGTGTTGGCCCGCGGGGTGTAGTGTGAACAACGAAAGGTCTATCGGTTTTCGTAAATAATGTTACAGCTACTGCTAATGAGCAGCTGGTCGTACGGAGTGTGACTATACTTTAGTTTAACAGGAGAGGCCGAGACATGTGCAGTATAACATAAGACTAAAATATTACTAATATTTAAATATTGTGTTACGATTTTTTTGGGGTGAGGGAGTTAATTAGAAATACAGAGTTTACTATCAAGTGAGGAAGCTAATTTCTGATATTTTCTTTAAGAATTCTAGACAGAAATTACTTTAATTAATAATGTTTTTTAACATTAATTAAACGTTGGGGGCATATTTTATTAATTATTCAAACAGTAACATTTCAATACCCTATGTAAAGCACAGTCGATTCAGCAGTTGGCTGCTGGGCTGCTTCAGCGTTACCAAAACCAAAATACCATACAAATCTTTTTGCGAGAGCTCAGTACTCTGACTCAGAACTGCAGTGAGTCAGTGGAAGCACTTTCTGACAGGGTTGGCAAAGTCGATGCTCAGACCTAAGTGCCTATCCACAATGCGGAGGCGAAGAAACTGTCACTGCAGGAGGCGGCAGCACTTAGATTTATGGCGCAATTGGAGGAAATATATTTTCCTGAAGCAGCAGGGAGATCACCATTTATTTGCTTCTGAGGTCAGATGTTGTGGGCGTGGACGCAAGGGCCATACGCAGAAGCGGCGTAAGCAACCAGAATGTTGCTCATGTGGGGAAGTGGGCCACCAAGCATCTGAATATCAGAAGAGAAGAACAGGAAGTACCTTTGGGAGCAGCAGGTGTTAAACTGAAACGCAATGGTTCGACTGTCAGAAAGTAGTCCAGTTAGGCCGTAACACTAGAGATGTTGGTGCGCAGGCGGAAAGCTTCTCAGTGGGCTTAGTGGGCGATGTGTAACAGAGGTTTCTAGTAGACACACATGTGTCCGTTATCAGTCTGGACCAGGTAAACAGGAGGTGACAGGGCCACTACGATATAAGGTACATGAGCAGTGTGCGGCTCACGTTGGTGCCATTCATGGCTTGACATCTTCTAATAGCGATACATGCGTCTCGTTTTCTTAGTGTGGTCATTGGCGCCCAGTAGCTCTTATCGATAGCGCGTACTGTGGTACCATCTTTGGAGCAGCCTCTAGTATTTCCGGGTGGTCATGCGTCGAGCTAGTGAGTTGGGACGGAGCAGTAGTGAGGTCCGGACAGCCAGTACTCGCCCTACCGCTGGCGACGCACACGCACTGTCCGACGGAAGGATGTGGTCGCGAAAGTGCACGACCACGTCAAGGAGCGGATTCAGCGAGTTATAGTTGAATGGACCGTGATATTCGAGTAGTGCCACCTTTACTTGTGTGTATATGTGTGTGTGTGTCCACCCGCCGAATTGAGCTTATGGCAATAAGTTGTCAGACCACAATTTATACTGTTGTCTTCCCGTGCCTGACTTGAATGGGGACTGCCGTTGATTGGTCGTTCTGTCGGTCGTCGGGGCGGACGACTTTCATTTGGTCTTCCGACCGCTTCTGGCTTCTCTGTGTTTGTGCCGATGTATAATTCGTCCGTGATGCTTCACAGTGACTTGCTTTAGTATTGTGAGTTGCTTGTGGGATTGTTCGCCAGGAGCCGTGTGTATCTTGTGGATTTGAATGAGCAGTTATTTTAATACTGTCAGCGTACTGGATTTGGTAAGGGTGGCGAATGGACATCAGTTCGGCTTCGGACGGAACAGCGAAGAGGTCCGCAGCGTGTGGGCAGGCCGCCACCGCTGGTGGCGTGCAGGCGCTGTCAGACCGAGGGGCTGCAGCCGGCGACCGAACCAAGGACGTTTGAAGTTGATTGAACTGTGTCCAGTAGCGAAACCTCCACTGTTGTTTGCGTGTTGCTGCTCCCAGGGCCGGTGAGACCAACCGCAACAAGTGGAGTCTGTCAGGTTGGCGGAAGCTATTACCCGCCTTCTACTCCCTGATGTTAGTTTGGATGTAGTATTATTCTTATTAGTGGCGTGCAACCAGCGGTATTTTCTGCCTTGTGGCCGCTAATGCCCTATTTACCTGCCCTAGAGGTTAGCCCACTTTTCTGGCAATGTAACTTTCCTTGTCGTGTTGATGCTGTCCGACAATGCATGTAGTTCAACAACCTCTCGAATTGTACAGTGAACATGTTTTTGGGAGGTATACCTTGCTTCCAGTATTTCCTTCGGCCTTGGGTGTGTTTCTGAAGACGTGGTACTCTCCATCTCTTCGCCAATGTTTAAAAATATTCCATCGTTATACCAGTGATCGGACGTTAGGCGGATTGGTTAGTCGGGCGGTGGGTAGTTAAGCTACCCCTAGTGTGAGTTGCCATCCTGTTACGTGAGTACAACTCTTGGTTGTCAGTATCACCGCTTACACAGCTGTAGTCACCTTCCTCGGGTCGATTCAGGGTGCGCTGTCTGTGGATCATTCCGTCTTATTTGGACAAGTTGTCATAATTGTTTAACATTTACCCTAATGTTTTAACAAGTTATTGCCTTCCCCACTTGTAATTCCCGCCTTCAGCCGTTAATTGTTTGTAACACTGCTTGTGTCCCTCAGCAGACAAATTATTTTTAATTTTCTCTTAATAACGCCTGCAGCCGTCACTATAGCCTGTTACATTTCGTTAAGATTGTTTCAGAAAGTTTTTAGTATTTTAACATGCAGCTGCCTTCCTTACTTGTAATTAAGGCCTTCAGCCATCGAGTATTCTGAAAAATGTTTGTGGCCTTCTGCCCCCAATAATTTTGAATCATTTCTTCATCAGGCCTTCAGCCTCTACTTGTTCGTAACATTGGTTATGGCCTTCAGACGACAAGTAATTCCTAATCCTGTCTTAGTGATGCCTTCAGCTGTCATGATAATTTGTTACAAGTTATTAAGATTATTAGAATCGGTTTTAGTATTTTTAAAGAGTAATTGTCCACCTTATTTGTAATTCTGGCCTTCAGCCTTTACTATAGCTTCTTACCGTTTGATTGTTAAGAAGATAATACGTTAGCATTTGTTAATGTGTAACTGCGGTGTATTTTTGAAACTTCTTTTCGCCTTCAACCGACGAATAATTTTGAACCTTCTTAATCGGGCCTTCAGCCATTGATTGTGTGTAACATTGCTTGTGGCCTTCAGCCGACAATAACTTGCTATTCTTCTAGTAAGACTTTCAGCCTCCAGTGTAGTAAAATCCTTAAAATGATTGTTGAGAGTTTGTTTTATAAAAAATAAAGTGTATGTGTTTTCTGTGCAACCAACAATAACTGATTAGGCATCGTCCACACCTTTTCCTGCTTTCCCTAAGTCCCACGTCTTAGTACATGGGGTTGACACAGAAGTGTTGAGTCGCTGGGTTCGTGAGTTCACCATTGCGGTAACTAAGTTTACAGAGCGTATGGAAGTTTTGCCATATGTGGGTGAAGCATATTCAGTGATTCTAGGACTAGATTTTCTAGTCGAATATTGGTCGAGGATTGACCTTTGGCAATGTTCACTTACGCCCAGTGAAATTTTGTTTCACTTTGGTAATACAACTCCAAACGAAGCGACGTCGCAAACCTCACGTATCGTGAAGGTGATGCCAGTCGATTTGGTTAAAGATGGATCATCAGGATAAAATACCGGCAGGTATCGGAAAAACAGTGTGGGTTTCAGTGGTACTGAGTTGTCTTGTAGGATCTTGTATGTGGTTGGGTCTCTCTCGAATAATGAAGAGTTGGATGTTTCACACTGTTTTGCTTGCCGAAGCGTGGCGCAATGAGTAATGTTAATGGACGGTATAAGGGTTTCAGTTAGCGTAGATATTTTGGGAGAGGTCGAGTTAATTTGTCAAAAGGTATAATGACAATACTAGAAGAAGATTAAATCGATACATCGATAGGAGTCTGAAGCAAACGTTACACAAGAAACTGTGTCACTTGTAGGACAGTGATCGTACACGCATGGGAAAAGTATTATTGAAATTCATCGACTTGTTATGTAGAGATGCGGTGTTGCCAGCGATTCTAGTAACTCAGAACTGTATACATTTTGAGTAGTACAACAATATACAGCAAATAGTTCGTACGGCGAAACATTTACAGACATTAATAGAGGAGTTCATTGAACAGCAACTGCGAGATGGGATCAAGAATGAAGTAACAGTTCGTGAAATACACATGTCGTAATCATCCCTGAGAAATCATTGGATGGAACGAAGGAATACATTTTTTCTGAGATAGTAGCTGCTTATCCAATCGCTTATTTTACGGAAATTTTGAATGTGTTCAGTGTCGTTACTTTATTGCAGTGTAACTCCAAATTTATCATCACTTGGAAATAGCACTAGAGCATATGCCAAAGACAGCGTTTACCACATCATGCGGATATTATCAATATAAGTGGATGTCATTCGGTTTGGAAAACGCTCCTGCTACTTTTCACCGGCTACTGGACGGAGTTTTAATAGGGTTAAAGTCTAAAGTCCATACATGATTTGAATGACTGAATAGTGTATTCAGCGGTTATACCAGGACGTGTGAGACGATTGGAGGATGCTTTTAGTAGGTTAAGTCAGCTCATTTGACAAGCAGATGCAGTCGTTCGTCGCTTTCAGCAAACACTATAGTAAATTCATAGGAGATTTGGTGAATAAAACTGAACCTTTGAACACATTAGTTAGTAGGGTAGATTCATGTTTCATGGATCATTTTGTACAACAAATAGTAATGATGTGTAATGAGTCATTTCAATTACACATCGCAAATTAATTAGTAAAGATAGCTACATGGTAATCATTTATAACTATAAAATTTACAGCAATGAGCTAGTAATTCCGTTCCACTAACTTTTACCAATTAAAATAGAAATTCTTTGACAGAATAGAAGTGTCAACAAGAAACTTTTTGAGATTGTTTTCGAATTTTACTTTACTGTCCGTCGGAATGCTCAGAATGGTCAACTCCTTAAGCAGATGACTGCAAGATGATCGTGGGTGAGCACCACATATTATTCGTACAGCACGTTTTTGAGCGATGAGGAATTTCTTTTTTAAAGATGAATTGCCCCATAACATTATCCCATATGACGTTACTGAAGTAAGGGGGATACAGAAAGTTATTGATTTGCTTCTCCCTGAGATTGGCAGTGCTTCTGATTGCAAAAGTGTCTGAAGCAAGTTGTTTTAGGAATTCCAAAATGTACTTTTTCCAGTTTAAATGCTCATCAGTACTGACACATAAGATTTTTCAAGCTTCACCCTATTCATTATTTCCTTACTATTTATTACCTTGACCTCTGATGTAGTGCCCATAGATATGCAAACTGAATATACTGTGCCTTTTTAAAATTGAGTGTGAGACCATTCGCGGGAAACTAATGATACTTTTAGAAACATCGTTTACCATTTCATCTGTTTCTTGAGTATGCTTGGACTGACGATAATACCAGTGTTATGTGCAAAAAGAACAATTTCTTCATGCTGCGTATCAGACCAAAGATCGTTTACATATCTAGGGAACAATAGTAGACCAAAGACTGAGCCTTTGGGAATCATGTCCCTGGACAATTCTGGTTGAATCATTAAGTACAACTTTTTGCATTCATTTGGTTACATATGACAGTATCGATTGATATTCTGTGTCATTAGTCTCATAAACGTGCGATTTCTCTACGGCAGTACTGTGATTCACAGAGTCAAACGCCTCAGATAGGTCGCAGAAAATACCAACTGGTGCTTTTTATCATTTAATGTTTTTAAAATTTGGTGAGTTAACATGTAAAAGGTGTTCTCATTAGAGCAACTCTTCCGAAAGCGAATCTGTGATTTGCTGAGGATATTATTGTTACTAAGGTGAGATACTATTCCGTAACAAGTCACCTGACGTCAGCAGCGAAACAGGTCGGTACCTATTGACACCCCTCTTATCACATTTCTTAAAGAGGAGCTTCACGACGCGATATTTCAGTCTCTCGGGAGAAATGCCTTGAGTTAGTCACGCATTGTATATTTGAGATAAGACCACCCTTATGATATGGAAACAAATCTTTAGTACTCCATCGGGAACACCATCAAAACCAGATGAGATTTATGTTTTAGAGAATGTATAATTTTCTTAACTACATAATTCACAAACAGAGTAAAGTTTCAGTGGATGCTAGAGTATCAGGTAGCTTTGGAAAAATTGGAAGAGACAATGATTTCCGATCCCGTATTAGTTATTCCAGATTTTGACAAAGAATTCATCCTCTCTTATGATGCATCAACTAAGGCAATCGGCTGTATTTTGGGTCAGATGCTTAATGGACACAGGCATCCAGTAGTTTATGTGTCGTGGCGGTTTAATAAGGCGTAAAGTAACGGCTCGACAAACGAAAAGGAAATGTTAACGGTCATATGTCATATTACACATCACTGATGTTTTTTGAATGGTAGAAGATTTAAATTTATGACTGACCATTCCTCAATGAACTGATTGTTTAGTCTAAGAGATCCCTCCACTCGTTTGTCACGTTGGGGTCACAAGCTTAGTGAGTTTAATTACACGTTTGTCGGGAATAAGACACACAAATGCGGATACATTAAGTCGCAAAATAGCCATGTTTAATGTATTGGACAAGAGTTTATTGGAACAGTAGGGAGCACAGGCAGACGATATAGACTGTCAGACCTTTAAGTCACAGACGCACTTTATGGTACTTGAAGATTTGTTGTACAGAGTCCCTAAATGGGGACCACGTATCATCGTCCCGACAGTTTTTCAAAATGAAGCGCTACAACAGGCTCATGACCAGCTGTTGTCAGTTGATGATGGCCGACGAGCAACAAATAGTCTTATTGCGGAGTGGTTTTAGTGGAGGAACAGACAGCGTGACTTGGAGGAATATGTCAAATAATGTGTACCATACGCTGAGGTAGAGGATACTTAGGACTAGAGAATCAATTCGCTGAGGTTAACAGGGGCGTTGAAGCCATTTTAAATGCTTGAGCTCGACATTTGCTGTCTACAGAACAACTGTACGTATGTGCTTACGGTCATCGCCCTTTTTCGCGGTATCTAGTAATGACACCAATTTCAGATCAACAGGCCAGTACTGTGGCACTAGTATTCGTTGACAATTGGATTTTGGGGATTGGAGTCCCCGATAACTTAATTGCGGACCAGAATAAGAGCTTAGTTTTGGAACCTACGGAGCAAATGTTCCTTGTGTTGCGTATTCGGACGTTACGAAAGAGCCCGTTCCACCCGCAAACAAAAAGTAGAATGGAGCGCCACCCTAAGGCTATTTGCAAAATGCTAAGCTTTAATGACGACTGGGATATCTATTTTCCATATATAGTTTGCACGTGCAACTCTAAATACGGGCCGAAACTAAATTATTCACTTAGTCATATTCAGAAAGCGGCCATTTCTATGACGAGTGCCGTGGAATGGCACTCAATTCGGGACGGATTTCCCTCTTCCGTTTACACTCACTTGTATGACTGTCATGAAACTGACGCGGAGTAACTGTACTGGCCGGAAGAGTTATTAAGGGCATTACCCTTCGTGAATTTAGCTCACCTTAATGCCACCCTCAACCCTGAACTTACGCGTTCGTTAGACAAATTTATGGAATCACAGAAGGGGAAAATTTTAATGGAGCGGATGTACAAAATCATCAGCGCAAGGTTATATCGATAGTTATTTCATCTACCAGTTGTGCCTGCTTCTACTAATTATTTGCTTATTTTATTTCTGTAATAAAGGCAGAAGGGGACAGAGTTTACAGAACAACCGGGACACCAATTTTTCAGCCGAATGGTTAACAGGCATACGCTATGGAACAAGAGACGGAAGTAGAATCTCTATACTAGGTAGCATAAACGTTAGATTGAGGACTGTATTGTAGTTATGTCTTGGAAACCACACTTTGAGAGTAAGTGTATCAAGGAGAAACTCATATGGGACATCTCAGGGCTGCAGCTGAATGTTGCCATCAGCACAGCACAGAATTCTTATGGTTAAGAGTAATTTTAATTAAAGATTCGTCTTGGAAGATTCGGGAGATCTTTCGAAAGAAGGGAGGTGTGCAGCAGCCGGAAAAATGTTCGGTACCCCAATTGTGAATATTTTAAAGGTTTATTTTAACAAGCAGCCAGTCTGTAGAGGCCAGCCCGGCCGATGTGCTAATCGAGTAAGCTTTTGGATTGCAATTTTGACATTACTTTCTGGCCAAAAGGGCTTGACACACTAGACTCAGGGGAGGAACATAGAACAGTGAAATCCTTACCACGAGGGTGACCAACAGTGAAATGATGTATTATATCTACATCTACATCTACATGGATACTCTGCAAATCACATTTAAGTGCCTGGCAAATGGTTCATCGAACCACTTTCACAATTCCAATCTCGTATAGCGCGCGGAAAGGTTGAACACCTATATCTTTTGGTACGAGCTCTGATTTTCCTTATTTTATTGTGGTGATAGCTCTTCCCTATGTTGGTCGGTGAAACAAAATATTTTCGCATTCGGAGGGGAAAGTAGGTGACTGTAATTTCATGAGAAGATTCCGTCGCAACGAAACACGCCTTTCTTTTAACGATTTCCAGCCCAAATCCTGTATCATTTCTGTGACACTCTCTCCCATATTTCGCGATAATACAAAACGTGCTGCCTTTCTTGGAACTTTCTCGATGTGCTCCATCACTACTACATTGGGGAACGCCAGAAATCACTTCTGTATTACTCGATGTCTTTCCGTCAGTTACTACGAACTGTGACCTCTCTGACAGGAAATCACAAATACAGTCTCAAAGCTGAGACGATATTCCGTAAGCACGCAATTTCAATACGAGCCGCTGTTTGGTACAGTGTCAAAAGCCTTCCGTAAATCCACAAATACGGAATCGATCTGAAATCCCTTGTAAATAGCTCTCACCACTTCATGTGAATAAAGAGCTAGTTGTGTTTCACAGGAACGATGTTTTCTAAACCCATGTTGACTGTGTGTCAATAGACAGTTTTTTTCGACGTAATTCATAATGTTCGAACACAATATATGCTCTAAAATCCTGCTACATATCGACGATAACGATATGGGCCTGTAATTTAGCGGATTAGTCCTACTACCTTTCGTGAATATTGGTCTGGGGAACCTAATTGGTATACAGTCTGGATCAGAAGACTTGCTTTTATTAAGTGATTTAAGTTGCTTCCATACTCCGAGGGTATTTACTTCTACGTTACGCATGTTGGCAGCTGTTCTCGATCGAATTCTGGAACATTTACTTCGTCTACTTTTGTGAAGGAGTTTCGGAAGACTGTGTTTAGTAACTCTGCTTTGGCAGCACACTCTTCGATAGTATCTCCATTGCTATCACGCAGAGAAGACATTGATTGTTTCTTGCCGCTAACATACTTAATATACGACCAGAATCTCTTTGGATTTCTGCCAGGTTTCGAGACAACGTTTCGTTGTGGAAACTGTTATAGGCATCTCGCATTGAAGTCTACGCTAAATTTCGAGCTTTTGTAAAAGATCGCCAATCATCGAGATTTTGCGTCTGTTTAAATTTGGCATGTTTGTTTCGTTGTTTCTGCAACAGTGTTATAATCCATTTTGTGTACCAAGGAGGATCAGCTCCGTCGTTTGTTAATTTAGTTGGTCTAAATCTCTCAATTGCTGCCGATGCTATTTCTTGTAATCTAAGCCACATCTGGTCTACAATTATATTATTAATTTTGAATGAGTGGAGAGTGTCTCTCAGGAAAGCGTCAAGTGAATTTTATCTGCTTTTTTGAATAGGTATAATATTTGCTGATTTTTCGGGAATTTGGGGATTACAATATTCAATCTCGCTACGACAACCCTGTGTTCATTAATCCCTGAATCGGTTTTGAGGCTCGTTATTAACTCAGGATAATTTGTTGCTAAGAGATAAAGTGTGTTTTCACAACAGTTTACTATTCGCGTGGGCTCATGAACTAATTGCTCGAAATAATTTTCAGAGAATGTATCTAGCACAATTTCGGATGATATTTAATGCGTACCTCTGGAATTAAACATGTATTTCCGCCAACATATCGAGGGTAAATTAAAATCACCACCAACTACTATCGTATGAGTTGGGAACGTGTTTAAAATAAAACTCAAGTTTTCTTTGAACCTTTCAGCAACTGTATCATCTAAATTGGGAAGTCGGTAAAAGGATCCAATTATTATTTGATTCCGGTTGCCAACAATGACCTCTGCCCATACTAACTCACAGGAAGTATCTACTTCAATTTCGCGACAAGTTAAACTACTTCTGACAGCAACAAATACGCCACCGCCAACCGTGTTTAGCCTATCCTTTCGGAACACCGTTAGGTTCTTCGCAAAAATTTCGGCTGAGCTTATGTTCGGCTTTAGACAGCTTTCAGTGCCTATAAATATTTGAGCATCAGTGCTTTCTATTAGCGCTTGGAGCTCTGGTACTTTCCCAACACAGCTACGACAATTTACAACTGTTATACCAATGGTTCCTTTATTTACGTTCTAGCTGTGTTCAGCCGGCTTCCTTTGTGACGGAAGCCCTTCTTGTGTTTGACCGAGACACTCTAACCTAAAAAAAAGCCCAGTCCACGCCACACAGCCCCTGCTACGCGTGTAACCGCCTCCTGCGTATAGTGGGCACCTGACCTATTCAGCGGAACCCGAAACCCACCCACCCTTTGGCGCAAGTCGAGGAATCTACAGCCTACACGGTCGCAGAACCGTATGAGCCTCTGATTCAGATCTTCCACTCGGCTCTGTACCAGAGGTCTGCAATCGGTCCGGTCGACTATGCTACAAATGGCTAGCTCTGCTTTCATCTTGCAAGCAACACTGGCAGCCTTTACCACTTCTGTTAGCCGATCGAAACCTGAGAGAATCTCTTCTGATCCAAAGTGACACACATCATTGGTACCGACGTGAGCAAACCACATGCAGTTCGCTGCACCCTGTGCTCTTCGTGGTGTCCAGGAGGACCATTTCCACAACTGGAATGATTGAAACCCGGAATGGACACGGACTGCACATTGGATTCCCTACCCTTCTTGTCAGCCAAGTCCCTAAGGGGCCCCATAACGCGCCTAGCGTTGGAGCTCTCAGCTACCAATAATCCCACCATCTATGACTGTCCAGATCTTGCAGGCCGAGTTGTTTTCTCTGGAACAGGACAGGCGACAGCTTCTGGTTCAGCGAGAGTGTTAGCCACAGACAGAACCTGGAACCTGTTTGTCAGACAAACCGGGGAGGCCGCCTGGGAAGTCTTTCGTCACCTGCTTCGCCCTGGGCGACCTCCCACTCGACCACAGGTGGGGGTCAACCTCAGTGCCGGAAGTTACTGGGCTGACCACCAGTGAGGACAGCTAGGAGGACTCTGACGCGCTGGACGTCCGTTGGATCCCCACAGCCGGCCCACAACAGGGGTGCCCACCCGCTGCAGCCTCAAGATGTGTAACCGAAGCCATCACAGCCTGAAGCTGAGAGCGAAGTGTAACCAACTCGGCTTGTGTTTCAGTACCGAGATCTGGGGTAGCATGATCGATGTGGGTGGAAGTTTGTTGAGTATGACCTGAAACGGTTTAAGGTGCGTGTTCCAGGCTTTGTGATTGCTGTGTGAGCAAGTGTTACAAGATTCCTTATCAAGCGTTACACTGGGTTACAGCTCGGTTGGCACACTGAAATGAGTAGCGGCTTTACTTTCCGACTCCTCAGAATTTGTGACCACTCTTTCGAGCGAAACTGCGACCCATTGTCTGAAACTACCCATTATTAACGAAAGCCTTCGCCACAAGTTTCCGATTTCCCATCCTCTTTTGTGTAAAGGAAACAGACTAGCACGTTAGTTGCACAGCCTCCAGAATGTAAGAAAATCCTGACCTAGTACGGAGTACTGGGCCGAACAAGTCGACAGCGGCGACGCCACACATTTATGTGGGGAGTACTGGGTGGAGAGGTGCAGCGTACATTACTGCGGCTAGTTTGGCTCGCTGGCATGGCGTATTCAAATGATACGGCGTATCCGTCTGAGCATTTAGTTAAAGTAAAATGTCTCACGGAGTTCCTTGAAGGCCTTTCTTTGTACCGTAAATCCCATAACTTAGGTGTATGCACCGTACTTCAAATGGTTCAAATGGCTCTGAGCACTATGGGACTTAACATCTGTGGTCATCAGTCCCCTAGAACTTAGAACTACTTAAACCTAACTAACCTAAGGGCATCACACACACCCATGCCCGAGGCAGGATTCGAACCTGCGACCGTATCAGTCGCGCGGTTCCGGACTGAGCGCCTTAACCGCGAGACCACCGCGGCCGGCTGCACCGTACTAATTTGGCCACGAGCACATCTGGACTTGCGAGTTGTCACCGCGTGTCGTCTGTACCACATATTTTACATATTTTAAAGTGAATGCCGTCTCTTACCAAGTATAAATGACGAATCACCGCATTGTCGTGATCGTCCCATTTTTCTTTAACGTCTATCAATACCTCATCTGTGTCCTGCTTGTGTGCATTGTTCCTGAGGCAGGTTGTAACAGCATTTTCTCCAGCTTCACCTTTTAGATATAAGAAGTTGAAGTTTTTGTCTCCATGACCAGCTTTTTCTGCACGTACTAATGCTGCAGGTACACGTGAGAGGGCGTCTGCCATGATGTTTTTATCTATAGGAACGTACGCCACATTAAATCGGAATTCTTAGAGGTTCAGTGCCTACCATGCCAGTCTCTTGTGGGATGGCTTAGCGGTCTTTAAAAATTGCAGAGCGCGGTGGTCGATAAATACCCTTGTCGTTCGACCAATAAGGTAACATTAGAATCTGATAAACACCCACACAATTGCGAGTGCAAAAAATTCCGTATGAGTGTAATTTCTTTCACAGAGAATGAGCACCCGGTTTGCGAAAGAAATCATTTTCCAAGAGGATGGATCGGTGATGTCCTCTGGTTTGAACAGAATGACGCCCAAACCAGAGAATGAACTTTCAGTCATGACACAGAAATCTTGCTACAGGTCGGGGTGTGCAGGAATCGGTGCCTTGACTAATGCCTCTTTACGTTTCGTAAATTCGTCTTCTGCCTGTTGGACCCAGAACCATGGAGTATTTTTTCCCGTCAGGGCACGAAGACGTAGTCTGCAGGTAGAGTTAGATTTTCTTTTTATTTGGAAGTTTGTGGTCATGCGCCCCTAGATCTACAAAATATTTAACCTAACTTAAACTAACTTACGCTAAGTACATCACACACCCATGCCCGAGGGAGGACTCGAACCTCAAATTGGGGTCCCACGCGAAACGTTGCAAGGCGCATAAGACGGCACGGCTACCAAGTTTCGATTCACAAAGCGCTGGTAGAAATTAAATAGTCTGAGAAAACCGTGCAAGTGTTTTTTATTGGTTGGAGTTGCGCATTCCCCAACCGCACAATTCTTGTCTGGGTCAGGTTGTATTTCATCTGAAGATACAATGAGTTCCAGAAATCTTATTTCTTTTCTGCCGAATTGTGATTTGTCTAAGTTTACAGTCACTGTCACCTGTTCAAAGGCCTGTGGGCAGCCCATGACTTCACTGACACGAAAATGTCATCCACATAGAGTGCTATGTCTGATCGTAAGTCTGCAGGAATTATACTGTTCGGGCATCTAATACAAGCAGCTGACGATATATTTAGCCAGACGGAAGGCTTCAGAACTGGTTCCCAGAGTCGACCGGGGTCCTTTGGTTTGGAGTAGAGTGGAGGGTCTCAACCAGAGGATTCGTCGACTATGTGACGGTCTTGGCTGCAGATTTCTATACTTGAGCTATTGGGTGGGGTATTGTAGGACGCCCCTAGATAGGCCACGGGTGCACTACACAAAGGAAGCGGTTACTCGGGTAGCAGAGTACTTGTGGCGTGCACATGGTTTTTTTTTTGGGCTAGGCAGTAGTGCGAGATGTCCTGATGAACACTCACCAGTCGACGTGCAGGCAGGAAAACCAGGACGCGCTCAGTGTAAAGACACTTCAGCTATCAAGATATTAGCAGTAAATTTTCAGAGTGTTCGTAATAAAGTTCCTGAATTTACTGCATGTGGTGCGAGAATTGTTATCGGTACTGAGACCTGGCTGAACCCTGAGATAGGAAGTTCTGAAATATTTAGTGAGGGTTGGAATGTGTATCGGAAAGACAGATTAGTCACCGTAGGAGGTGGTGTCTTCATTGCAGTTGACAAAAATAGTGTGTCTACTGAGGTCGAAGTAGAGTGTGATTGTGAAGTTATCTGGACACGTTTAACAGGGCTAGGGGAAATAAAATTAATTGTAGGGTGTTATTACCGGTCACCAGGTTCCACCGTGACAGTTCTAGAATCGTTCAAAGGGAGTCTACATTCTGTATCGCATAAGTACCCGGATCATGCTGTATTAGTCGGAGGCGACTTCAACCTACCAAGTATAGACTGGGATGTGTATGGATTCATTACAGGTGGTACTGACAAGCCGTCGTGTGAAATACTTTTGAACACATTATCCGAAAACTGTCTTGAGCAGCTAAATCGGCAGCCAGCGCGTAATGGAACTATTTTAGATCTGGTAGCCACGAACAGACCAGACCTCATCGACGGTGTCAGTGTTGCGACAGGGATTAGTGATCATGATGCTGTCATTACGACTATGGTTATGAAAGTTAAACAGTCGGTCAAGAAGGCTAGGAGAGTATTCTTACCAGAAAGAGCAGATAAGCAGTCGTTAGCATCCCACTTAGTAAATGAATCGACTTCATTTACTTCCGGTACGACGGACGTGGAAGAATTATGGGCAAATTTTAAACACATTGTAAATCACGCATTGGACAAGTATGTGCCGAAAAAGTGGGTTAGGAACGGAAAAGACCCACCGTGGCTTAACGGCGAAATTCGGAGGATGCTCAGGAAGCAAAGGCAGTTGCACTCGCGGTACAAGAAAGATCGGGAGAATTTGAACAGGCAAAAGTTAGTAGAGATTCGTGCTGCTGTAAAAATAACGATGCAAGAAGCATACAATCACTACCACCGTCATACCTTAGCTAAAGATCTTGCTGAGAACCCAAGGTAATTCTGGTCTCACGTAAAATCGGTAAGCGGGTCGAAGGCTTCCATCCAGTCACTCACTGATCAGTCTGGCCTGGCAACGGAAGACAGCAAAACGAATGCTGAAATATTAAATTTAGTATTTGAGAAACCTTTCACGCAGGAGGATCGTACAAACATACCGCCGTTTGAGTCTCGTACAGATTCCCGTATGGAGGACACAGTGATAGACATCCCTGGGGTTGTGAAGCAGCTGAATGGGTTGAAAATAAATAAATCGCCAGGTCCTGATGGGATTCCAATTCGGTTTTACAGAGAGTACTCTACTGCATTGGCTCCTTACTTAGTTTGCGTTTATCGCGAATCTCTTGCCCAACGTAAAGTCCCGAGCGACTGGAAAGAAGCGCAGCTGACGCCTGTGTATAAGAAGGGTAGAAGGACAGATCCTCAAAATTACAGACAAATATCCTTAACATCGGTTTGTTGCAGGACCCGCGAACATATTCTCAGTTCGAATATAATGAATTTCCTTGAGACAGAGAAGTTGCTATCCATGCATCAGCACGGCTTTAGAAAGCATCGCTCCTGCGAAACTCAACTCGCTCTTTTTTCACATGATATCTTGCGAACCATAGATGAAGGGTATCAGACGGATGGCATATTCCTTGAGTTCCAGAAAGCGTTTGACTCGGTGCCACACTGCAGACTCCTAACTAAGGTATGAGCATATGGGATTGGTTCCCAAGTATGTGAGTGGCTCGAAGACTTCTTAAGTAATAGAACCCAGTAAGTTGTCCTCGATGATGAGTGTTCATCGGACGTGAGGTTATCATCTGGAGTGAGTCAGGGAAGTGTGGTAGGTCCGCTGTTGTTTTCTATCTACTTAAATGATCCTTAGGATAGGATGGATAGCAATGTGCGGCTGTTTGCTGATGATGCTGTGGTGTACCGGAAGGTGTCGTCGTTGAGTGACTTTAGGAGGATACAAGATGACTTGGACAGGATTTGTGATTGGTGTAAAACATGGCAGCTAACTCTAAATATAGATAAATGTAAACTAATGCAGATGAGTAGGAAAAAGAATCCTGTAATGTTTGAATACTACATTAGTAGTGTAGCGCTTGACACAGTCACGTCGATTAAATATTTGGGCGTAACACTGCAGAGCGATATTAAGTGGGACAAGCATGTAATGCCAGTTGTGGGGAAGGCGGATAGTCGTCTTTGGTTCATTGGTAGAATTTTGGGAAGATGTGTGGAGACAGATATAAAACACTAATACGACCTATTCTTTAGTACTGCTCGAGCGTTTGGGATCCCTATCAGGTCAGATTGAGGGAGGACATAGAAGCAATTCAGAGGCGGGCTGCTACATTTGTTACTGGTAGGTTTGATCATCGCGCGAGTGTTACGGAAATGCTTCAGGAACTTGGGTGGGAGTCTCTAGAGGAAAGGAGGCGTTCTTTTCGTGAATCGCTACTGAGGAAATTTAGACAACCAGCATTTGAGGCTGACTGCAGTACAAAATTACTGCCGCCAACTTATATTTCGCGGAAAGACCACAAAGGTAAGATAAGAGAGATTAGGGCTCGTACAGAGGCATATAGGCAGTCATTTTTCCCTCATTCTGTTTGGGAGTGGAAGAGGGAGACAAGATGCTAGTTGCGATAGGAGATACCCTCCGCCACGCTCCGTATGGTGGATTGCGGAGTATGTATGTAGATGTAGATGTAGGTAACTGTTCATTTAAATTTTTCTTGTAAACTCTCATTCGTGCTCATGATTGATTCAGGTGAGAGCAGGGAAGGATTTATGTACTGATATAGCACACATAAATGTATTGAATATGGGTGTGGGGCTCCGGTAATTACCGTAAACATTGTAAAATGTGAAGTGAAATGAAGATAATACACCCTGTATCCACTACAGACGCACTCAGCTGCTCAGTCTTTTTTAAGCAGTTTGCTGTTTGCGCCCAGAATTGAGGTGCCAGAGGTGGATACATTAACTTAAATGTTCAGCAAAATGATGCAGAGGCTCACGTGGCGACCCTACAATTTGATATTGATAATGCAGAGAGATAAAAACAACAAGGTCTTAGCCCACTGCTGCACCCATGGAAACTCAGTTTATTCTGGTATTTCGATCCCAGTATTTCTAGTAAAGCAAACCGGTACCATTAAGAAGTAGTAGAAGCCTCTTTACTATGTCCTTATAAGACAAGTTTCGTTCTGGCTCTACCGACTCGACTATTCTGTGTCTTTTGGCTGCCGTAGTTTCGTATTGGAAGATTAGATGTGGTGCAGTTTAATCTTCCTCATCACGTAGTCCACATGTAGCGGCTTTTTGCTATGTGCGGAGGTTTTATGAAGTTCCATGTCCAGCCATAAGTTCTACGACGAGTTTGATCAGTTATCTGTTCAATTTCATTATTATAGAACTCCTATTGAAAGGTTCGGCAACATTGACTTGCCATGTTTTTGATTTCGGCTCGTAGTTCAATAAACGTTCTACATCCTGTTTCAGTTACGTAGTTTTGGTGGTACTGTCACCTTACGTGAAGACATGTTCCGGTCCAATAAATCGAGCCATTGCGCCTGTCCTGAGCATTCTACTAGCTTGTTCCTTGCCATTAATTCCTGAGTGTCCAGGGACCCACAGCAGGTTTGCCTGTTGCTTTCCCTAATCTGCCAAGGGCTTCATGTCGTTGCGGCGACTGATAGACATTTTACAGCTGGTTAGAATCAGAATAAATGAATAACATCCTCACTACATTTTTAAAATGAAATTTAGCCCTACTTAACCTCCCACTCTATAGAAGAAATACACGTTTTACGAAAACTATTACCTTATAAATTGTTATCCTTCTTAAACTCATATTCTAACCTTTGACAAAAAAAAAAAAAAAAAAAAAAAAAAAAAAAAAAAAAAAAAAAAAACATTTGAAATGAACTGTAAGTGGTCTGAGCACAACTTCTCTTTAAATCAAATGCCCGTCTCGCATCTTGACAATACTGGTGCTGATTTCTCGAAAGCATAACAGGAAACAACAAGCAGGTAGCAGTTAAGCTAGATTCCTAAGTAAAGTTTCCAAACTACATTCAAACTGTTACATATTTCATGATGTAATGTCAACAATGATTTTAAAAGGGTACAAAGTTAAAAAGAACTTTTAATAAACTCTAACAGTTTAATCAGTTGTAATCTTAATGCATGAATCAGGCAAGTGTGGTGGTCATTCCCTCAGCTCTGTGCAAGATAACTAGCTGATTATATATAACAAATAACAACGTATCAGACTGCTGAGAGGCAAATATTTTTCCATGGCAAGACCAAAGATTGTTTATATACAAAGATGCCCCGACCGGGACTCGAACCCAGGATCTCGTGCTTACATGGCAGACGACCTATCCATCTTTATATATATATATATATATATATATATATATATATATATATATATATAAGCCGTCGTGCGACTTGAAGTTAAAGACCAGTTCTTACAGGAGTTCCTGAAGTGTCTCCGCCTACAGCCGGCCAGCTCGTCCAAACGTGTCTTCTCATGGCGTAGGCGTGGGTTCTGGGTAGCAGATTAGTTCAGTTGGGTTCGGTTAATACAGGTTTCAGCTTCTCATGGCTTGGACGTTCCAGCTACGAGGTGGATCATCGAAGGTGGTCCGTAAGAAATTGGAAAAATATTGCTTAAAGCGTGGGTTGCGTATCAGGACGCAGTGTCGTTCGTTGAGATAAGTCCAATATCCTAGCATAGACTTGTCGCCAGAAGTAAAAAGATAGCGGATAGTGTGGCCACAGATCCAATTCACAGAGTGAGTTTTGGCGGAGGGGTAGATAGTCTGATCGGGGTACAAAAGCATGTGGACGTCGATCTGAGCTGGTGTCTGTCGAGTAAGAAACGGCAAAATTCGCCGCGCCAGTGTCCAGACGTCGAACGCTGTGCCACAGTGGAACCGCTGGACGTCCGTGTCATCCACTCCACAGTGTGTGCAGAGGGATGAATCGGCGAGATGGATGCGGTGCAGACGATCTCGGTTAACTTGTTTGCCATTCACGGTGATATACCACGCCGATTGAAAGTCTGATTCGAGAAAACGCGCATGGATCGCCTTCCATATGTGTCGTCACACGTGCTGTGGATACTTACGTTCGATGGGGTTGGGCAGGCGGCACTGTTGTAACAATTCGGAGACTATTTTCGTGAGGTACAAACGTGTAAGTGGTAAGGACCGGTAGACATAACTGAACTCCAGGAAAAATCGTTGGATGTAATAAAAGGGGGTTGTAATGGTCGATACCAGTACTGGGGCGGACAAGGAGGCCGGCGCAAAGTTGTAAAGCTGGAGGCTAGTAAGGCTCTGCGGGCAACGATGCCAAAGTTTTAGTTGGGAACTGACGTAAAGTGCCTTGACACGAGTCGGCCCGTGGATGAGTCCCATCCCACCACGATCTCGTGGCAGTGCAAGGGATTCATATTGCACCTTTAATAACATCCCCGAGCTGGCGAAGGAGCCGAAAGCCATCAACAGTCGTCGGGCCAGGAGATTTGGGACTAGTAGTACTTGAACCACGTGTAGTATACAGGAAGCATGATACATGTTCACGTATTGCGCGCGTTGGATAACGCCGAGAGCTCGTAGCCGGTGATCTGTGAGATTTGCTCTGATTGTCTGTAGCAAGCGTCTACCATTGATAGTCGCTGAGCGGCACAGATCTGCTGCGAAATCAAGTCCAAGACATCGTATGTTGGCGGCGACACTAAGGGGGCAACGCATCTCTCCGGCAAGCCCTCATCAATGAGCAGGACCTTGGATTTTGACACGTTGAGGCAGCTCCCCGACGCTTCGCCGTAAGTCGCCACCCATGTTAGTGCTGCTCCTTCATCTTCACTGCGCAGATATAGTACTATGTCGTCTGCGTAGGCTGTACAACAAAAACGGTGGCGGTGCACAGCCATACCTTCCTGGAGCAGGGGTTCCAAGGCGAAAGCATTCAAAATCGTGGAAGAGGGCAGCCTTATTGTACAGATCGTGCGATGACCAGGGGCGGTGTGAGGCGACTATTTTACATGATTTTAGGGGTTGCACCACTCAACAGGCGCATAACCACTGTGACAATACTGCCAGGAAAACCCATATGCTGAAGAATTGTCCGTAAATAGAAGTGGTCAACACGGTCGAAAGCCTGGCTAAAGTCCAGTGAAGCCAAGGCGCCAGGGAGACTTTGACAATGCGCTAATGCTATCATGTCTCTGTAACGGCAAAGGGCAGTACGAATGTTGTCACCTCCTAGGGAAGTCTGATCGCAGGATGTGACGTAACGTGCGACCTTCTTCAGTCGCGATGCCAGTAGCCGTGTGAATATTTTCATGTCGCTGTTGAGCAAAGTAAACGGTCGATAGTTCTGGACCCTCGATAACCCGTGCGGTTTACGTACGGAGATAATAATGCCATCTAGAAAGGGGCTCGGGACTGCTGTCATCCTTGACATCAGCTCTTGTGCGATTGCCGTCCACGTGGAAGCCAACAAATAGTGGAAACTTTTATAATATTCGATGGGTATACCGTCAGGTCCAAGGGTTCTGTTATCGGAACCCGCCTTGATAGTATCTACCACTTCATCTGTGGTAACGTTGTCTTGGAGGTCATATACTGCATCCTCCGGAAGAGTGTTCGTAGTAAGCTGAGCGACTTCTGTGATCAGTGCTGCAGGATGCGGTACGGCTGCCCGGCTAAATGAGCATGAAGAGCACGACCGATGCTTTGCTGGGTGTCGTGCCGGCGCCCATCCACATCAGTGAGTACTTGGATCTGAGCTCGGCGTCATCGTTGTCTTTCCTGAAGGAGGTGGTACATGGACGGACGTTCTTGAGGGATACGATTAGAAGCACGAGAACGAACTACAGTTCCTTCCAAGTGACGCCGCATGATCAATGAGATCTGCGCCTTCGTGCGATGGACCATCGACTGCCGGGCTGGCGAGAAAGGCATCGTCGCACAGTCACGTAGTATGGTGTAGTAGAAGGGCAGGGTATTAGTTTGCCACACCTTAAATTCCTTACCATAAGTCATCAGTGTCTTCCTGAGGGTCGGCTTTGCACAGGAGAGCCACCAAGATAAGGTGGAGTCATAGGCTTCTCGACGATGGCGGCAGCGTGACCACGCTTCTTCGACCATACGGCGACAGTCTGAGGAGGTCAGGTGAGTGACATTGAGTTTCCACAGACCACGACTATGCCACACTCGCTGTCGGGCGAGAGTGACGTCACAGAGGTACGCATCATGGTCTGAAAAGGCCAAGGGCCGGACTTCAGCATGACGTGTGCCATCAGCAAGGGAGCGGGTAATGTAGATGCGATCTATGCGGCTTGACGAGTGAGAGGTGTAGAATGTATAGCCCGGTTGAATTCCGTGGAGCTTCTTCCAAGTGTCAACAAGTCGTAGACCGTCGATGACCACTGAAAGAGATGCACAAGGTGAATGTAGCGGGAGTTGGTCTGCGGGCTCTTGTGTCGAGTTAAAATCCCCACCGAGTACCAAATCGTCCTGCGGACCGGTGAAGAAAGGTGTGACGCTTTCGGCAAAAAAAGTTTTGTCGGTCATGACGGCGGCCAGTGCCGGACGGAGCGTAGATATTAATAATACGCACGCCGAACAGTGTGAGGGCCATACCTCGCGCAGTGGGGAGATAGATGACGTCCTCTGCAGGGAGTCCGTCGCGTAGCAGAATGGCGACGCCGCTACCGGTGTCGGATGCGGGGGAAACATGTGCGTTGTATCCGGTGGGAACTAGGAAGTCAGCCACAAACACCTCTTGTAAGAGTGTTATATCAACATCCGCAGAGTAAATAGTGTCTCGGAACATGGCCACCGGCCGAAGTGGCCGTGCGGTTAAAGGCGCTGCAGTCTGGAACTGCAAGACCGCTACGGTCGCAGGTTCGAATCCTGCCTCGGGCATGGATGTTTGTGATGTCCTTAGGTTAGTTAGGTTTAACTAGCTCTAAGTTCTAGGAGACTAATGACCTCAGCAGTTGAGTCCCATAGTGCTCAGAGCCATTTGAACCATTTTTTTCGGAACATGGCCAGTTTATGGGGGGCACGAATGGTGGCAAGATTCATCGTGGCGATACGATATTGCTGTGTACGACCATCCTCAATATTTGCAGAACGTGCGGTAGAAGTAGCCGGCAGGTGGAGACCCGCCGGTGTTGCCGCAGTGGTGATAATTACTGGCGGGGCGCCAGCCCCAGTGTCGCCGTGGTGGACTCCTGTGCAGACACGCTGTCAGTCTGTTTCACTTGTTCTTCAACGTCATCGGCCCAGGAAGCTGACGACGTGGACATGTGACAGTCACGTACTTCCGGAACGGGTGTTGTGGATTCCGCAACATGAGTGGCAAGGGGACCGCCGTCATCATTCGTTGACAACGTCGAGGACACGTCCAGGCTGGGAGAGGAGACGTCACGGGAGGGGCGTCTGTTGCTGCCGCATCGAGTGACTGCACGCAATGTGGGAGATCACCGTGAGACATCAGGTCGACATCTCGCGGAGCCGTCTGAGAAAGGGCGTCATCGGAAGGCGTTCGTCGTCGTTTCCTGTGTTTGCGAGGCTCTCTTCCGATTGAGCTTAAACGAAAAAACGTAAAACAATCATAGAATTTGTAAGAGTACTGCATTAAAGACAATAAATATTTTCTTAGAAAATTTTAAAATATAAAGTACCTGAGTAGATTTCAATATTTTCAAAAAGTGGGCATAGACTACGGCTCCCCTCCGTGCACCCCCGTTGGTATTCCATGGGAATACGACGAAGAAATACTTCGTGTGACTGAATCTACATTTAACATGAGAGGCCAATTCGAATGTGGTATATCATGAGATCCAAAGTAAAGCACAGTCGTTTCAGCAGTTGGCTGCTAAACTACGCCATTCTTACCAAAATCAAAGTACCATAGGAACTTTTCGTGAGGAGCTCAATACTTTTAATTTGAAATGTGATAAGTCAGTGGAAATATTTTCAGACAGGATTTGCGAAGTTAATGCTCAACATATGTGCATTCCACAAAGCAGAGGCCAAAAATGTGTTATCGCAGGAGGCTGCAGCTCTTAGGACTGTGGCGCAATTTGAGGAAATATATTTTGTCATGAAGCTATGGGTAGCTCACTGTTTGTCCATTCTGAGGTGAGGTGCTACAGGTGTAAGTGAAAGGGCCATACACAGACATAGTGGAAAAATGGTCAAATGGCTCTAATCACTATGGGACTTAACATCTGAGGTCATCAGTCCCCTAGACTTAGAACGACGTAAACCTAACTAAAGTACGGACATCACACATGTCCATGTCCGAGGGAGGATTCAAACCTGCGACCGTAGCAGCAGCGCGGTTCTGGACTAGAACCACCATAACCGCTCTGCCACAACGGCCAGAGAAATAGTGGAAGCAAGTAGAGCGTTACTCATGTGGGTAAGTGGGCTACCGAGTATCTGAATGACGGCAGAGGAAGAACAGGAAGCTTCATTGTGGTAAACAGCCGCTAAACACAAACGGGAAAACTTTGACCATTGGAAGGCAGTCCTGATACATCGTAACACTACACAGGTTAGTGCACAGGCGGAAAGATGCTTAGTGGGTGTAGTGGGTGGTATGGAACAGAGGTTTCTTGTAGACACGAGGGCACACGTTATCAGTCTGAAACCTGGTAAACAAGGAGCGGTGGACCACAACGATGTAACTTACATGGGGTTGGTGACATAAATGTTGAGTCGTTGGGTATTCAAATGGTTCAAATGGCTCTGAGCACTATGGGACTCAACTGCTGAGGTCATTAGTCCCCTAGAACTTAGAACTAGTTAAACCTAACTAACCTAAGGACATCACAAACATCCATGCCCGAGGCAGGATTCGAACCTGCGACCGTAGCGGTCTTGCGGTTCCAGACTGCAGCGACTTTAACCGCACGGCCACTTCGGCCGGCGTTGGGTATGACGGTACGTGAGTTTGCCATTACGGAAACTAAGTTTAAAGTGCATATGGATGTTTTACCGCGTGTGGGTGAGCTTCCGATAAGCTCTTGAGCACACTGAAACTTTGTTTCGCTTGGGTAATACAGTTGCAAACGAAGCGACATCGCAAAGCTTACGTGTCATGAAGGTGATGCCAGCTAAACTGCAGTAGAGTTCGTTAAAGATTGATCAGCAGGATAAAATATCCGCAGGTATGGGAATGAAAGCGCGGGTTGCAGTGGGTACGGATTTACCTTGTGGGACGTTGTATGTAGTTGAGCTCAAGTAATGGACAGTTTGATGTTTCACATTGTTTTGTTTGCAGAAGCATAGCGCACTGAGTTGTGTTAATTTAAGTTTTTGCTTCCCCTTGGTATGGCTAACTTTGACAGGTCTGAAGCTAATCTGTCAGAAGGTATAATGAAAGAAAAAGATATCGATAGGTGGAGTTACGATAGAAGCCGTAAGCAAGCATTAAGTTATGAACTGTATCACTTGTAGGACAGTAATCGTACAAGCATGGAAAAAGTATTGTTGAAGTTTAGTGACTTGTTTTATACAGATGGGGTGTTAACAGTAACACTAGTAACTCAGTCGTATACACAGTTATGGGGTGGAACTACAGTTTATTGCGAACAATATCGTACTGCGGGTCACTTACAACCATTAACAGAAGAGATCATTGAACAGCCACTACGAGATCGGATCAAGAATCCAGTGACAGTCCTTGAAGCACAGATATTGAAATTATCCAGAAGAATTAATTGGATGGGAAGACGAATTACTTCTCTTTCTGTGATTATAGATGCTTATCAAATCCGTAATATTACGGAATTATCCGAGGATAATTTGGGTGTATGTCGTTACTTTACCGGAGGGGACCTCAAAACCGGTTACGAATAATTAAAAGTAGCACTTGAACAATGGCCAAAGACAGCGTTTACTTCTCCTTAACATTATCAATATACGAGGATGCCATTGGGTTTAAAAAATGCACCTACTACTTTCCAGCGGTTATTAGACGGTTTTTCAAGAGGGTTGAAGCCTAAAGGCTATGTGATCCATTAGGTGACTCAATCGTCTATTCAACCGTTCTATCAAAAAATGTTTTTGATATGCTGCAGTCAGCACGTCGGACGCCGTGCATGGGCAAGCACCGTTTTGCTCAAACTCGAGTTAAGAATCTGGGAAACATAATTAGTGAGCGTAGTATACAGACGGATCTTCCTTTTACAGAAGCAATTCAAAATTTTCCAGCACCATGGACGGCCGAACAGATGCAGTCGTACGTCGGTTTGGTCAACTACTACCATAAATTCGTAAAGGATTTCGTGAAACGATTTGTTAGTTAGTTTCATGTTCACGGGTCAGTTAATACAATTTACTTTACGTAACATCGTAATCACGGCTAAATGCTAAACATTTATAACTTTATATTTTCCTAAAATATAAATATGTGAGTTAATAATGCCTACGAATCATCTCTTACAAGTTACAATAGAAATTTTCGTACAGAAAAGAAGAAAGTGCCAACAAGAAACTTTTTCAGTTTGTTTTCGAATTTTGCTTTGCTTTCTGTCAGACATTATGTATTCCTACGCAGGTGATCAAAACATTTTGTAGCAACTCCCTGCACCACTTCTTGTGATAACAGCAACCTTAACGTGGAATAATAAATATCATTTTTCCTTCTGACATCGTAATTACGTACATCGTTGTTCCTTTTGAAGTGTAGTGAAATATTTACAAAACTCTTCAGGAGCGAATAAATAAATTGTGTAAAAGTAGTCACAATGCTCAACACCATAAACAGATGTCTAAAGGTGACCACGGGTGAGAATCACATATTATTGTTACAGCACGTATTTTGAGCAATGAAGAGCTTCTTTCTTAAAGATGAGTTAGCACCGAACATTGTTCCATATGACGTTATTGAATGAAAACACGGAGAATACAACGAGTTACTGAGTTGTCTCACACCGAGGTCTGCAACATTTATAACTGCAGAAGTGTCTGAACTAACCTTTTCAAGGAGTTCCAAAATGTGCTTTTTCCAGTTTATGTTCTCGTCACTATGCACATAATAGCATTTTGAAGTTTCCACCCTATTCATTATTTCCTTACTGTGTGTTACCGTTATCATTGGTGTAGTTCCTCTAGATACGCAGAAGTCAATATGTAGTGTCTTTTTAAAATGGAGGGTGCGACCATTCGGAGAAAACCAGGCAATGGTACTTTTGAAAACATTTATGTCTTTTTAATATTGAGTGCGAGACCACTCACAGAAAACCAGTCAATGACACTTTTAAAAATATTGTTTACCTTTTGTTCTGTTTCTGTACGTATGCTTGGACCGATTTTAGTACTGGTGTCGCCTGCAACCAGATCTAATTCTGTTTGTTGTAATTTAGACCAAAGATCGTTTACATATGTGCGGAACAATAGCAGACCTAAGTCTGATCCTTGTGGATTCGTGTCCCAAGACTATAATTTTTGAATTATTAAGTACAACCTTCTGCAATTAGTTGGTTAGATATAACATTATGCATTGGTTTACTGTACAATCAGCCTCATAAATTTTCAATTTATCTAGAAGAATATTGTGATTCATACAGTCAGAGGCCTTAAGTAGGTTGCAGGAAATACCAACCAATGCTAATTCACAATTTAATTATTGCAAAACTTGGCGAGTTAACGTGTAAAAGATTTAAAGTTTAGGCTGATCATGAGTCACTGAAATGGTTGTTTGGTCTACGAGACTCATCTACTCATTTGCCACTGTGGCTTCTCAAGTTTAGTGAGTGTGATTACGAGGTTGTCCACACAAATGCAGATAAATTAAGTCGTAAAGTAGCCATGCTTACTATTCTGGACAAGATTATGTTGGAATAGCAGCAAGCACAGGCAGATAGTAAAGAGTGTTAGGCTTTTATGTCAAATCGCACTTTATCACGCATGAGGATATTCGATACACAATTCCAAAAGAAAGTGTTAGAACAGGCTCATGAGCATGTTATTTCAGATCGTGGCGACCTACGATCAACAGATAGGCGTATTGCGGAATGGTTTTGGAGGGGAACAGGAAGAGTGGCGTAGTGAAATATGTCTGTGACTGTGTACCATGTGCTCAGAGATTGGATGCTTTGCACCAGAAAATCCCTTTGCAGGGGTTACCAGAGGCGTCGAAGTCATTTTAAATGCTTGTTCTAGACATTTGCTAACCATAGCCGGAACACCTGTAAAGAATACGAATGTGCTTACGATCATCCATGTCTCTCACGGTGTCTAGTAATGATAGCAATTCCATATCAGAAGGTCAGTGCTGTAGCACAAGTATTTATTACCAAGTTGGTACTGAAGATTGGAGTGCCTGATGGCTTAGTTATAGACCAGGGCATAAACTCAGTTTCGGTACCTACAACCAGCTGTGCCGTGTGTTGCATATTCGGAAGTTACGAACGAGCCCTTTCTACTCGCAGACTAAAAGCAGGATGGAGCGTGAGCCTATGACCATTTCTAAACTGCTAAGCTTTTACTTGAATGCCAGACACGACGACTGGGATACCCATTTTGCATATGTAGTTTGCGCGAACAACTTAAAGGTTCATACGTGAACAGTCTTGTTACTATTTGAGGTTCGGGATGAAAATACCCACTCAATTTGACTTTTTGGGGTCCTAAATTACTAGCGAATAGCGAACCAATGAATAAGAGAAGAAACGTGCAAAACCCGTACACAGAGGCTCTGGAACGTCAGGTACAGCGAAATAGGCGCACTGGCAGGCTGCTGCAGTATCGTAGAGGGCAGTGCGAGTTAATTACTATCCCCTATATACCGAGAAAGACAAATAATTTCTTGACTAAATATCACGACCCATACCACGTCGTGGATATGACCTCAACGGTGAACAGAAAGGTCCTACCAAAACGTACAATGTCTATCCTAAACGTCAGTCTGATTAGAAAGTTTAAGAGTACTTTGGACGCTTTGACCGACCCGTTACGATTAGGTGCAGCTGGTGGAAAGGAGAAACGTAATAGTCTAGACAGCTTAAAGCACAAGGCATGCCTATGGTCTGTCGTCACTGTTGTTAGAATATTTGAAATATTATGTTGGTTTTAGATTTATTCTTGATATTTGTCTTTTGGGTATTTTTTGGAATTGTGTTGTTTTCAGGGAATTTTTGTTTTCATGTCGTTGCCACGTTTGTTTTTTTATTATTGTAGGGTCATTGTCAAGTATTTGTTTCTGTTGTTCTTGTTGCTATCTGTCTTTAGTTACTCGTTTCGGAAGGAGGACGTGGGTGACAGATGGTTCCTTTCCTCAGTTGGCGACTTCGTTATGACATCCTGGAAGATTGGAATGGTCCTGGGTTTGCCCTACCTCATCGGGAGTGGAGCAAAATCCTTAGCGGTCGTTCAAATTGTTGTTTGAGGCATATGTTTTTCTAGGCAGTCGGATGCCTTTCTTATGTGACATCAGTGGACATTGAAATCAACTGATCAGAGAAATGAAATTTGGAGACTGGTAGATTTTGTTTCGAATTGATATACAGGGTGTAGGAACCCGTGCTCGGGGCACAGCGAGCTAGGAAAAACTGAAAGCCAAGTAACATGAAATAAACATACTCGTCCCCCTATAATAGTACTTAGTCGGACGCGTAGTTGTATGGTTATAAGTAATCAAGCGTAGGTACTCAAAGCATGAAGTAATGCCTCCATTCTGTCTGCTTATTAAACTGGAGTGAATGATGGGATTTTTGTATCAGAGAAACCACGACCCACCCTTGGTGATGGAAACCTGCTGGCAACCTGGCAACGAGGCACACCATGTCTGTGGCGTGATGGCTGCGGAATTTGCGGGAAGTTTCGATGATGTGGGGATCTTGGGCCCAGTCCATCTCCACCCACTGAGCTAGGGCATCGCTGGTCGTCATGAGGACATCTACCGTCAGCTGCCACACCCAAGCGCACGAGTGGGTCAACGAGTACGATGAGTGAGGGAGGGGAGGGGAGGGGGCTGCTTAGCCGTCACACTTCGGAGGGCCTGTCATCTTTGGTGCTGGCCGCCCACGGGCGTCGCGGCTGCAGCCACGGCGGCCCAGGATAACAGGCGTCAGCGCAATCCGCGGTCGGCTGAGTTTTTCAAGCACAAAGTGCGGCCCTGAGGCTAACGGAGTGCTGTGTATGGCTGCTTCAACAGACCTGTGTCAGTGCTATGACTGTTTCACTGCAAGTTCGGATTTGAATCCGCTCGCTCCTTCACCACTTCTCTCAGCCGTCCGGATGCGTAGCGACGCGGAATAGGCCTGGTCATTACAGTACAGAGATCACTGTTTTCCTTATGCTGATGATAAGGTTTCTCTTTAACATTTTTGACGTATATATTGCAGCATACAGAATAATGTTTATTGTTTTGTTTTTGAGATCTTTATTCTTGTTACATATAACAATTTTTATTGTTAATTTGTGTACACATTTGTCTGGGATTTACGTTTCGTGATGTTTTTGCTTATTCATTAGAATTGGATTTGCTATATCGATTAGAGTTGTGGTTTTTCTACCTGCTCCATAGGAGCCAATAGTTCAGATCCAATTAGAGGGAGTCATATCTGGAGTACGTATGGTACTCTACAACAAATGATGTAATTGTAGTGGGAAAAGTAACATGAGATTGCTTAATAAATTAGTGTTTGAAAAATAAAGTTTTCTTCAAACTACCACCTCTACACTCACTTGTGTTTGAACAGGGTGAGATTGTGAAGAAGTTTGAGTCTTGTTGTTTTGTATTGTTAGAGCATGTCGATTAGATGGGGTATAGAACAATTTTTATTTAAATTATTTGTTTAATTACTATTAGTATCCTCGTTATCAGGAGAAAGAAAACTGGCGTTCTACGGATCAGAGAGTGGAATGTCATATCCCTTAATCGGGCAGGTAGGTTAGAAAATTTAAAAAGGGAAATGGATAGGTTAAAGTTAGATACAGTGGTAATTAACGACGTTCGGTGGCAGGAGGGACAAGACTTTTTGTCAGGTGAATATCGGGTTATAAATACAAAATAAAATAGGGGTAATGCAGGAGTAGGCTTTAAAATGAATACAAAATGGGAGCGCGGGTAAGCTACTACAAACAGCATAGTGAACGCATTATTGTGGCCAAGATAGACACGAAGCCCACGCCTACTACAGTAGTACAAGTTTGTATGCCAACTAGCTCTGCAGATGACGAAGAAATTGAAGAAATGTATGAAGAGATAAAAGAAATTATTCAGATAGTGAAGGGAGGCGAAAATTTAATAGTCATGTGTGACTCCAATAATAGGAAAAGGAAGAGAAGGAAACGTAGTAGGTGAATTTGGATTGGAGGCAAGAAATGAAAGTGGAAGCCGCCTGGTAGAATTTTGCACAGAGCATAACTTAATCATAGCTAACACTTGGTTCAAGAATCATAAAAGGATGTTGTATACATGGATGAAACCTGCAGATTCTGACAGGTTTAAGATAGATTATATAATGGCAAGGCAGAGATTTAGGAACCAGGTTTTAAATTGCAAGACTTTCCAGGGGCAGATGTGGACTCTGACCACAATCTGTTGATTATGAATTGTAGATTAAAACTGAAGAAACTGCAAATAATGTGGAAATTTAAAGTGATGGGACCTGGATAAACTGGCTAAACCAGAGGTTGTACAGAGTTTCAGGGAGAGCATAAGGGAACAATTGACAAGAATTGGGGATAGAAATGCAATAGAAGAAGAATGGGTAGCTTTGAGAGAAGAAGTAGTGAAGGCAGCAGAGGATCAAGTAGGTAAAAAGACGAGGGCTAATAGAAATCCTTGGGTGACAGGGGAAATATTGAATTTAATTGGTGAAAGGAGAAAATATAAAAATGCCATAAATGAAACAGGCAAAAAGGAATACAAACGTCTCGAAAATGAGATCGTCAGGTAATGCAAAATGGCTAAGCAGGCATTGCTAGAGGACAAATGTAGGGACATAGATGCTTATCTCACTAGGGGTAAAACAGATACTGCCTACAGGAAAATTAAAGAGGCCTTTGGAGAAAAGAGAACCACTCATATGAATATGAAGAGCTCAAATGGAATCCAAGTTCTAAGCAAAGAAGGGAAAGCAGAAAGTTGCAAGGAGTATATAGAGGGTCTATACAAGTGCGATGTTCTTGAGTTCAATATTATGGAAATGGAAGAGGATGTAGATGAAGATGAAATGGGAGATATGATACTGCCTGAAGAGTTTGACAGAGCACTAAAAGACCTGAGCCAAAACAAGGCCCCGGGAGTAGACAAAATTCCATTAAAACTACTGACAGCCTTGGGAGAGCCAGTCCTGACAAAACCCTACCATCTGGTGAGCAAAGTGTATGAGACAGGCAAAATACCGTCAGACTTCAAGAAGAATATAATAATTCCAATCCCAAAGGAAGCAGGCGTTGACAGATGTGAAAATTACCGAACTATCAGTTTAATAAGTCACAGCTGAAAATTCAAACGCGAATTCTTTACAGGCGAATGGAAAAACTGGTAGAAGCCGACCTCGGGGAAGATCGGTTTGGAATCCGTAGAAATATTGGAACACGTGAGGCAATACTACCCTCGACTAATCTTTCAAATTCTGAAGATGGCAGAGGTAAAATACAGGGAGCGAAAGGCTATTTACAATTTGTACAGAATGGCATTTATAAGAGTCGAGGGGCATGAAGAGGATGCAGTGATTGGGAAGGGCGTGAGACAGGGTTGTAGCCTCTCCCCGATGTTATTTATTCTGTATATTGAGCAAGCAATGAAGGAAACAAAAGAAAAATTCGGAGTAGGTATTAGAATTCATGGAGAAGAAATCAAAACCTTAAGGTTCGCCGATGACATTGTACTTCCGTCAGAGAAGTCGGTCAGAGACAGCAAAGGACTTGGAAGAGCATATGAACGGAATGGACAGTGTCTTGAAAGGAGGATATAAGGTGATCATCAACAAAAGCAAAACGAGGATAATGGAATGTAGACGAGATAAGTTGGGTGATGCTGAGGGAATTAGATTAAGGAATGAGACACTTAAAGTAGTAAAGGAGTTTTGCTATTTTGGGAGCAAAGAAACTGATGATGGTCGAAGTAGAGAGGAAATAAAATGTAGACTGGCAATGGCAAGGAAAGCGTTTCTGAAGAAGATAAATTTATTAACATCGAGTACAGTGTCAGGAAGTCGTTTCTGAGAGTATTTATATTGGGTGTAGCCATGTATGGAAGTGAAACATGGACGCTAAATAGTTCGGACAAGAAGATAATGTGGTGCTACAGAATAATGCTGATGATTAAATGGGTAGATCTCATAACTAATGAGGAGGTACTGAACAGAATTTGGGAGAAGAGGAATTTGTTCACAAATGTTCAAATGTGTGTGAAATCTTATGGGACTTAGGTGCTATGGTCATCAGTCTCTAAACTTACACACTACCTAACCTAAATTATCATAAGTACAAACTCACACACCCAAGCCTGATGGAGCCATGGAGCCGCATAGTCCATGACTGCAGTGACCTAGACCGCTCGGCTCTCCCCACGCGGCAGTGGAGTTTGTGGCACCACTTGACTAGAAGAAGGGATCGGTTGGTAGGACATGTTCTGAGGCATCAAGGGGTCACCAATTTAGTACTGGAAGGCAGCATGGGGGGTAAAAATCGTAGAGGGAGACCAAGAGATGAATACACTAAGCAGATTCAGAAGGATGTAGGTTGCAGTACGTACTGGGAGATGAAGCAGCCTGCACAGGATAGAGTAGCATCGAGAACTGCCTCAAACCAGTCTCAGGACTAAAGACCACAACAACAACAACTATTAGTATGTATCTGAACTTTAAGAAATTATGTGTCTGGTGTGGGCATGAGGTGGACTGTGCACAGGGGCTGTCAGCTGGGACTGTTTGTGCTTCTGTGATCATCAACGCAGGTTTTCCACTGAATAATTAAAGTTTGGGGAGCGATAATGTAACTTTTAGTACTTCATTCCTACAAAGATTGAATGTTTACACTGACGTGTTTAATTTGATACATTTTCTGAATCTAGTACTACTTGTGGTATTCTGGAAATTGATTCTATAGCTCCTGTTGATGAACAATAGAGAAGTATTTCAGTTTCAAAAGACAATTATAAAATGAATAATATGCTAATGTTCCAAGAATTATGGGACAAGTTCGAGTCAAATGTTAAGGGGCTTAATTAAATGTCACCCCCAGAACTAGTGGAAAGGAACTTAGAGTGAAATTACAGACTAGCACCAATTGGTTTAGTGATAACTTGCAGGCTGTTCCCAGTCAACAATGAAGTAGTGCTACTCTGCTACAAAGGCGAATTCAATATTTAGTGCAAAAGTTTGAATTCACTGTGGAAGACATTTCGAGGAGATTTAGTGCACTTACCACTCAGTTAAGGTAAGACCCGCAGAGAGGCACTGTGCTGTGAAAAAAATTACAGAGTTGTTTCTGTAGAAGAGAGTCCAGTAATCCTGCAGTGATCTGTAAGTGAACAGAAGAAGCTGTTACAGGAAAATTTACAGGTTTCAAAGAATCGGCGTGAAAGAAAGACTGGATTGACAGAATGTTTGATTACTCTGCTCAGTTAAGAAGTAATTAGGTAAAAAAATTTATTTCCCTTGATACTACATTATTATAAGGATTAAAAACAAATTTTAAAAACTGCAATATTATTGCTAAATCAATGTGCGAGTATTAGAAAGAGGTAGAGAAGACAAGTAAAAAGGTTGCGCTTTACACTACTGTTGTTGCACAACTAGCTCTTAATGCTGATCAGAGTTCAAGTGGTGCTGTATCATCTTGTGTAAATGGTTCCGACAAAGGTAGGACATTATTTAGATTCATTGTGTTTATTAGCCGTAGATAATAGTTAGTGAAATGTGTTTTATATTTTGGCATGATCCACTAGTAATCACTACAAAATTACTGTTCGCTTTGCACATACAAATGATTTATCCTATTTCACCAGTTGTACAGAGCTGTAATCATAATGCTAAAACTCAATTTCTACACTTCTACTCCCGAAGAACTCTCTTGAATTGTAGAATGGATTGTTTATTAACCAGTTATACAACTTACTTCTAAAATTGTTCAATGATGTATTGATTGGAGAATATGTCAGTTTATTCAAAAACTTCAAACAGTTTACTTTGCGAAAATTACCTACTTTTGTGAGTCTAATCTAGGAATGTCAATACCCTTTTTGTTTCTGGTGTCATGGTATAGTATGTTCTCTCTGGTGTCAAACTCTGCTATGTTTTTTTCAGCGAATATCAATGACGAAAAGAGATAAAGTTTTATCATCGTCATTATTTTTGTCTTAGTGAACAAAGGACGAATTCTTCCCTTGGTCTAACCTCATAGTTATTTGTAGCACCTATTTCTGAATCAGTAATACGTCACTGAAATGATATGAGTGACCACATAACAACAGCCCATATGCGTGTGAAGCTGAAAAGCCCAGATTATGCTGTGCTACGATATTTATTTGTAACTGGATCAGATAATCTCTGTATGAGGTAGGATAGCCTTGATATCTTTCTAAGGCATGATTAATGTGAGGTTTTCAGTTCAGTTTGGAATCAATATATTTTCCAAGCAACTGTACAGAACTTTGGAGTTTCAGAGAATATCAAATGGAGTGTAACAGGAGAATAACGAATTAGGTCAGTACTTGAATGAGAGAGTTTCTAAAATGACAAAAGTTTGGGGCCATCGTTACAGCAGAGGTCATGTGTCAGATAACAATGATTTGTATTCTGTTCATGAAGATGAATGAGATCCTGTAGCTCGATATGAAAGGAGGAAAATTCTTCACAACCATGCTCATTCTAATCATGATGCCGGAAACTGTGAAATGAGGCATGGTTTCCAATATAACCATTTTTTGCCTGTTCTAAAATTTCAAGTTTTTATGATTATATGAAATTGTATTGATTCTCATGCTTGTCTAGAGCAGTTTGATTTTGTATTTCCTTACAAATGGCCTGCCGATCCCAGAACTGAGTTTGTATATGGCTGTTTTGTAGGTGACCTTAATACGTGTAGTGTGAGCCATATGACGAGTTTATCAGATATTCCTGTTAGAAGATTGGTCTGAGGCAGCGCAAGACATAATCCTTGGCATACTTGTTTATGAAAAATTTTAATAATACTGAATTTATATATCCTGCTTCATTCTTGGAATGCATGACGTGGAAAAATAATTTTATTAACAATACTTACAGTCCTACTGAATTGAATTATAATTGAGTTGTAAAATTTACTCCCATGTTGAGCCAGATTATTCATCCTGGTCAGATGAAAGGGTAGTTAGTGAGTTTTGATATTTTTCTCCAAGAATTAGAATATGACAATGCTGAAGAGAATGGTTGTGCTAGAAGCAACAGAAAGTTTTGTTATCCTAGTCTGAGGCCACAGAGCAATTGGAATAATGATAACTGGCAATGTGATACATATTGGGATGATATGGGAACGGAAAGTGGAGGCATCAGAGGAATTATGTGATTGCAATGAAAGCAACAATTTCAGGAGTGGAAGTAGTGATTGGATTAGAAGACTGTTTCGTCAAATCAAGGTGGTAAAGGGAATGGTAGTCACTGACATTGACAACATAGAAACTGAAGTTCCAATTCTGTAGAGGTACGCTCAGCTTATACACAGAAAAATGTGCAAGTGTATAGCCCATATCCACATAGCAACATAATTGACAAGTGGTGTGTGCAGCTGATTTGAGTGCTGAAAACAGGGTGAAAAATGCCTATGAGAAATTGAATATATTTGCTTTTGTATGCCTGAGTTACCTATCGATAAGAGACAGTCAACAAATCTCAATTCTCTGAAGAGTCCAGCGTTTCAAATATACTTTACCTTGTGTTCCAGGTGTTGGAAGCCAGTCGTCTGGGTTGAGTGAGTCACCATTTCACAAATCTGAAGGTGTAGCTTTATGAACTATTCCTTCTTTACACTGGACTCAACTGAAAGGAATGATTACCAGAAAAGGAGCAGAGACGAAGAAACAAGCAGGTATTGATTTCCTTTGTCAAGGTTATAGCTTCGTCCAAATTTAGTAACTGTGTGGAATTTGGCTAGTGATAACGATTTTAGGGGCTGATTTTTTGTTGACATACTAAGAAGTCTCCAGAATGAGATTTTCACTCTGCAGCAGAGTGTGCGCTGATATGAAACTTCCTGGCTGATTAAAACTGTGTGCCCGACCGAGACTCGAACTCGGGACCTTCGCCTTTCGCGGGCAAGTGCTCTACCATCTGAGCTACCGAAGCACGACTCACGCCCGGGCTCACAGCTTTTTTCTCGGTCGGGCACACAGTTTTAATCTGCCAGGAAGTTTCATACCAAGAAGTGATGGTCTTGTGCTGTGGTGTAGTGAGTTTTAAGTATAATGATGGTATGTTAAAGCATGAGGGAAGAGTTCCCTGTCGTGACTGAGTATGGTGTTCACGCAGTCCTATTACATCATTTGCCAATGAGGTCTTTGGACTTCACAAGAAATATGGAGTTGGAGTATCTGTGCTGACGTGGTATGCGAATTAGTGAAAGGAAATTTATTTAGTGTACTGCGACACAGTTCTTCAATGTTTTCACTGAATCCAGGGACACAAAGTTCTTTAGTGTGTGTGTTGTTGCATGATGAACATGATTTCCATGGCTGTTAGCATGTTTTCGATAAATGTTTACTGTACTGCTAGTTATCTTTTTCTACTTAGTGTCGATAAAGGTATTTTACTATGAGGCACAAGTCTAGCACAGAATTTTCGAAGAAGCTTTGTGCATCTATAAAAATTGTCAGGCATAAAAAATGAAATAAATGGAGTAAAACTGGAAATGAAGACCATAAAGGTGGTCTGATTGTGGGACGTCTTGAGAAGTAAAAGTGATATTTGAAAAACCTCGTGACAGATAAGTAATAGTGTGATGATTATCTCTTCATGCACTCCGCATATGGCACTATTTATTGTTTAGGTGGTGATGTACATGTTGGTATCATATGTTTATTGATCAACTGAGGTGATGTATACTTTGATTCCATTCATAAATATTTTGATGTGAATGGATTACACGTGGATTATACGCTGAAGAGCCAAGGAAACTAGTACAGCTGTCGAATATAGCGTAGGGCCCCGCGAGCACGTAGAAGTATTGCAACACGATGTGGTATGGATTCGACTAATGTCTGAAGTAGTGCTGCGTGGCATTGACAATATGAATTATGCAGGGCTGTCCATAAATCCGTAAGAGTATGAGAGGGTGGAGATCTCTTCTGAACAGTTCGTTGCAAAGCATCCGAGATATGTTCAGTAATGTTCATACCCGGGGAGTCTGGTGGCCAAAGGAAGTGTTTAAACTCAGAAGAGTGCTGCTGGAGGCACTATGTAGCAATCCTGGACGTGTGGGGTATCACACTGACTTGCTGGAATTGCCCAAGTTCATCTGAATGCAAAATGGACATGAATGGATTCAGGTGATCAGACAGAATGCTTATGCACTTGTCGTCCGTCAGAGTCGTATCTAGTCGTATCAGGGGTTCCATATCACTGCAACTGCACACATCTCACACCATTACAGAGCTTCCACCAGCTTGAACAGTTCTCTGTTGTCGACCAGGCATAGTTTTTCCAGTGATCAACAGTCCAATGAGCTGTTCATTGGTCTAGCCAAAGCGTAAAGTATTGTGTCGTGCAGTCATCAATGGTGCAGGTGTGGGCCTTCGCCTCCAAAAGTCCATATCGATGATGTTTCTTTGAATGTTTCACACGCTGACACTTTGAAAAATATATTTTTGTTTTTAAGGAATTATTCTACCAGATTCCGTATATGTGTCGTGTGAGAAAAGTAATGTTGCAGACAGCACTGCGAACGATCTGGCAGTACTGTATACACAGGCGTGATCGTCCCTTTCTGACAGACTGAGTTTTCAGCTCTTTACATCAATCACGTGATATTTGAGAGCCCCCATCAGTGAAGTTGAGATTTTGTTGTGTGTTTGCAGTAATGTAACAGCGGTATTTAGAACGACGTTAGTCAGTCACGTTTATTGTTAAACTTGGGTAATCAATTAGTGTGACGTTAGAAAAGTTGAAATAGGCCTATGGGAAACATTCCTTATCGAAAGCACAAATTTTTCCCCGGCACAAATCATTTTTGGAAGGCTGTTACCACGGTGAAGACGAATCTCGCTCTTGGAGGCCTTCAAAATCAAAAACCGACGAGAACGTCGATCGTGTGCATCGTCTTTCGAGACCAGACGGAAATTTAACAATAAAGATAATGGGTGACCCGTTAAATTTGACCACTTTCACCTTAAATCAAAGATCTGACTGAAGATTTGCCCATGTGGAAGGTTTGTGCCAAAATCGTGCTGAGAAACCTCACAATTGAGCAGAACAACAATTGAAGAAACACGTGTGTTGGTCTCCTTGAGAAGGCTGCCATTAACTGCTAATGTTTCAGTAGTGTGGTCATCGGTAATGAACCCAGGATTATTGTGTATGATGCTGAGACGAAGGGGCAAAGTGAGGCGTGGCATACTGAGACATCTCCTCCACCAAAAGAGGCTCCAATGAGAAAATCATAGATCAAAAGAGCTCATATTTACTTTTTTGAATGTAGGAATATTATGCACAATGAATTTATTCCTTCAGGACAAGCTGTCAACCTTGTGTTAAACAAGGACGTCCTACAAAAGCTCAGGAAAACAGTAAATCAAGTGAGATCGAACGGACATGCAGACAAATAGATGCCGAGTCATGACAGCGCCCCATTTCACACAGACACTTCCATCACAGATCTTTTCACCACAAAAGGAATTCCTGTTGACCCACAGGCAACCTATTCACCTGATCTGCGTCCTTGTCATGCAAACTAAGAATTTCTGAATAGGACGTCGTTTTAGGACCCTGGAAACATTCGAAAGAATGTAACTGGCTTATTAAAGGCCCTACGACTTAAAGCCTTTCGGCTCTTCTGCCAAGCCTGGGAACAACGATTATACCGACGTAAAGTTGCCGAAAGAAACTAATGCGTAGGGACCAATGCTCGAAAGAAAACTTTAGTAGATAAAAAAATCAGTCACATTACTTTTCTCATGTACCTAGCATGTTTCAAATTTTACATTTAATCTCAGGCGAATAATTAAGGCCTCAGTAGTAGATGTCACTTTCTACAATGAACCTCGTTTTCAGTATTTCCAAGTTTAGGGCCTCATTTACACATCAGTATCTCTTTAAAAAGTATACTGAGGGAAAACGTCAAAAACCTGCAGTACACATACTGAAAGTGTGTTGTTATTGCTAAGACTGTGGTAAAGGTATTTTCTATTTCTGGACCCTGATCGCATATCAGTTGCCCTTTAAAAAGAATGTTGTTAATATCGTTTAACAACAATTAACAATTTAAAAAAAAATTCTCAGCAGGGGCACTCTGTCGCCCCCCCCCCCCCTTTCACTCCTCTTGGTAATGCACATTATGTAAAATGTCTTGGCATTACGGGGGTTAATCGGTCTTTTAACGTTATCTTTAGTGTCTACATTCTAATACTGTACCTTTTAACAGTTCTGTATGTAACAATTAAAAATTCTTTTTAGATATTTATCTTCGAATAATTGTTTGTTTTGCAATATTGTAAAAGTAACTTTATTATTATTGTGGAACTAAGAAATTGGTACTCTTGTATTAGATTTATATAATGTCAAGCATGCAGTCTTCACCATGATGTTACCATTAATCAAACCTAGCTTCAGTATTATCACACAAACTTAATACTCATTGCTAAGCGGCTTCCTTTCTTTAAGTGAATATAAAGGTTATTTTTTCTTGTTTTGCATGACTTTAAAACATCCTGAAATGAATCTTTTCAGAACACGTTTCAGAATTGCTCCTATTTATAAGGAGAAGTCTATGAAAGTTGTACTTTAAACAGTGCTTTTATTTCTTCATAGTTTTTTCTTCTTTAGACATTGAAATAAATATTGCATACATTTCAAAAAGATGTTTTATAGTTGGGAACGCTAGGTCACGAAGCTCTTTGAGCAATATATTTGCGAAACACTGGTGAGGTTCACGTGTTAGGGAGGTCATATGTGTCATTTAGCCAATTCAATTTAATTCGTCCATGTCTCCTGAACGTGGTGGTCATGACGTCTAAAACTGATCATAGGATGATATTGGACTTAGGGATTTGGTGAGACAGTTACAGTTGTTTGCAGTGCATAGTAATACACAATGCCTTGGATATTTACATATTGTTAAGTTTACTTATTTAAATTGTAATCGTTTTCGGTCCTGCAGTGATGATTAATTACGGCACGGTCTACCGTTCAGTGAAATGGTATTGCAGGTCCTCAGAGATCGATTATTTTTCGTGTGTTGCAGCATGACTACAGGAAAGTATTTTAATTGTTGTGTCTAATGTTTAATGCACTCCATTTCATCATTCTCCCTTGCAATACAAGTTACGTAATGCACTGCTGGAATACGAGTATAGGAACCTCATCTTTTTGTGATTTCTAAAAGTTCGGTACAGGTTCACAATTATTTTTATATCTATTCACTGATTCTTTTAACCCTTGCAGGGTGTACTTCCCACTTTAGTGTGTATTTACAATACGTAAGGGAATATGTGTTACCACTTCTGTACTCTCCTGGCATCTAGTGGCAGTCCGCTGCACCAGCTGTAGTTGAAGTTTGTTGTGAAATACAGCCTTCAGGACTGCGAGACGCATGTATCCCAACAAAAAGCGGTTTATTAATGGCTATTGGAAACCTTGGTTACCACTAATATAGTTTCTGGAAGCGGCTTAGGAAGTATACTTCCCGCAAAATTAATCTGTCATTTGTGGTCCTTAGGAAGCATACTTAGCACTAACTAAGGGGTATCCAAAAACTTTTGGGAACAGTTCTTATCACCTCTGTCTGTGGCAGACATGTTCTGGTAGTACACTGCACAAGGTGTACGAAAACTGCTACAACAATTAGTTTCTGTATGTCGTGGGATAAATACTGTTGTCAGAACACATTGCTTCCCTCCTGCAATACACTTTATTGCATCCTGTATCAGCTCGTAGCTTTATTCAGTGACATAGTTTCAAGAATTGCTTTGACATTGTGGTAAGTAAACATTAACGTCGGTGCAATAAATATTTTCAAAGTAAGATAAAAGAAAATATAAAATAAAAACAGAAAACACTGTTCATTATTTTATTTACGTGTGTTGGCAACACGTAACAGCGTTCAAAAGGGAACTGGAAAATCCCTTAAATCCAATTTAAATACCTCACAAAGATGGCGTGGTGATATTTGTACCAACACAGTTTTTGGTCCTATATCTCAAAAATAAAGTTACTAAAAAATAAATACAGTAAGTTTATCACATCTCTAATAGGCTAGCAAAATATTATGTTCGCTAAGATGCTACAAAAATTGTGCCCGCGAATGAGTTAACACAGATTATCAGTTAAATTTTATGTCTACTCATTTACGCTCCTTAAATAATTTATTTAATTTTCGTGTGTGATTTTGGAGCATGTGTTATCTGACGATATCTGCAGTATACCTATAGCCAATATCCCCTTTGTGAATTTAGTGATCATCTGTGATACAGATAATAAAATAATTCAGCTACATTTTTGCTCTTTTTTACTGTAATGTTTACCATAACAAGCCTCTTATAGCAAATAGTATCGTGGACAATGCAATATGCTAAAGATTTGATGCATGTGGTGGATACAAGGAAAGGTATTGAAACACTTAGCAATATGGACACATTTCTATATCTAAGTTCTTGACTACAGCTAAGAAGATGAGTCAGCAGGAACCACCGTGATTAGGGTCGATTCAGACACATCGCTGGTATTCGTTATGAGAACAAGATGCCCATCCGCATAAAATAAAATATATAAAGCACAACGGTGAAGACACTTGTATTATGTGGTACTGAGCATTGGCGCACACCCAGGAGTTCTGAAGTTTCACTACATGTTATGAAAATTCGGTTGCTGAGAAGACCTTCAGCAATTTCCCCGCTAGACCACAGTGACAAGACAACTATTTGACAACTAACTGGAGTGGCTCCAATCAACGAAAAGATCCGAAAATGGAGCGTTCGGTGGTATGGACACCTCATATACCACATAGTTCAGTCATCAGCTTAGACTATCGCCTCATTATTGAAGGCCACAGACTATGCGGAGGACCTTAACCGCATTGGATAGCTACTATAAACGTACACCTAAGATCAAGGAACCTAAACCCACAGGTAGTGTTAGAACATAAGAAAAGGTGAACACTGACCAAAAATGCAGACCACGCTCCAACGGGACTACGGGAAGAACGAGAAGAAGAAGAAGATGATGATGATGTTGGAAAGAGAGCACAATAGGAGAATCTCGATATTAAAGAGAAGAACAGGGGCCTGAACCAGCGAAATCAAAAAAATAGGTTGTGAACGGCCAGAGCCTCAGCGGCGCGATAACGTTCTCCCGCCGAAAAGTTTAGTGACGGACAGAGAGAAGAACGAGGCAGCTGTGCGAGGAGAGATTCCCAAGGTAGCGGTTCGGATCACAAAAGTTAAGGCAACTTCGCAGGTGGCTTTTGCACTTATGAACAGGGGACGGGACAACTGGTGGGCGCAGGAGTTCCGAAGAGAACCACCAGAAATGAGGACGCGGCGTGGAATCTTTATACTCGACGAGAGGCAATACGTCACACCGAGAGGGGAGGAAGTAATGCAGCGTATAATACGTCTCGAAAACAGTAGAGGGAGAAATTGTAACCAGGGAAACAGAGTAGTTTCAGCTCCGTCCCGCAATGAAAGAATGGTGAGGGGGAAAACATGGTGTGTTCTAGCCAAAATACAAGAAGAGCATCTGTGCTGCCGCCTGAGGGATCACAGAAATGTAATAGGCGTGAATCTCCTGCAGCATGCTTTCAGGGAATGGAAAACCACACATGGTCGGTAAATCAACCAGTACATGTCGTGAACACTTCAGACGACAAGTACGTTATAGGCACAATGATTAGCATAGTTATGGCTTCTGATAATTTATGGTGGCGTGCCCTGTTCAAATGAATGAAATGGACTGCCTCATATGTGTCTATAACAGACTACGAAATTACTGCACAGATATTCAGACGCAACTGGAATGTTCTTGAAACAAAATCGTGACAGATATCACGAAAGGCCTGCGTGAAGTGCCCTGTTTGGGTCCATAGTTCTGGAATGTTGGCATAGAGTCATTACTAAACCAGCTTCAGAGTACAGCAGACACTAGAGGCTGCATAGCCTACGCAGATGATCTGATAATTGCAGTATCTGCCAGCACAAGTGCTAAATCAGACGAGGATTATAGTGAAGTTCGTGGAAGACTAAGTAATTGGTGCACAGAAAACAATTAAACGAAATCACCACACAAAAGAGTTTTTATGTTAGCCCACGAAGTTTCGGACATGCAGTCGCGCAAATAAAATTTCCTCCACCGATAGTTCGGGTGAGTATCGTCCGGCCGTCCACAGAGCGTGCGGTAAGACTGACGACAATGTGCTATGTGCGGCCTTAGATGCTACACCGCGGCGGTGTTACGTATGCGGGTCACAGACGCTGGTCAACGGCATTAAGATAAGCTTATATTAGTGCCGCCTGTGGCGAAGGCGTACAGACATTCGATTCGCTTATCGATGTATGTTCTGCGTAGGTGAAACCATGATGTCTTCTCTGCAGCTTAATTACCCCAAGAGCAGAGTTCCATGTTTTGCCAAACAGAAACCACTATCTCTGTTTATTAAATAATTAGCTAATCTACTCCGAGTAAAGCTGCAATCTTCGCGAGAGGCGGGAAGATAAGGTTAACACTGTGATTCTCAAGAATATGGCCTATCTTCGAGGAGAGAGCACCCAAATAGGGCAAAAAAGTACTTGATTTGAAGGAATTACTATCTTCTTTCCCATCACACACCTGCATTCTAGGTTTTTCATTGAATCTCTACGAATTTGTTGCGGAGAAAATCCATTCGCTATAAAAATCTCTTGCGGTATGTGAGTTTGTCTTGCAAATTACCTTTATCGAATATACAGTACGCCCTGTGGACTAAGGTCTTATGGACACCTGTGGTCTGTGAAGGGCGATGGGATCTACTGGCGGGTAGATATTGATTTGTATGTTTTGGTTTACAAGACACGGCATGACCCAATGTGTCATCAACTTTAGGGCGAACGACAACAACCAAATACGGGAGGCAGCCATCTTTTTCTATAAAAATCTCCTGCGGTATGTGAGTTTGTCTTGCAAATTACCTTTATCGAATATACAGTACGCCCTGTGGACTAAGGTCTTAGTAAATTTAATACTAGCATGGATAGAATTCAAATGCTTAAGAAATCGATGTAATTAATCCATCTCGTGCGGCCACACTACAAATGTGTCGCCCACGTATCTCCAAATACTGGAGGTTTTAAACTTGCAAAGTCCAGTGCCTTATCGTCGAAGTCTTCCATGAATAAATTAGCCACCAGAGAGGAGACGGAGCTTCCCATAGCAACTCCATCAATCTCCCAATAAAATTCAACATTAAACTGAAAATAAGATGACAAAAGCACATGATCAAGTAAGGTCGTGATGTTCTTATCAAAATGTTGGCCGATAAGAGATAAAGAGTCCTTTAGAGTTACTGTAATATATATTGATACCACGTCAAAACAAACTAGCACATCCGTACTATTTAGCATGACATTTCTAAGTCTCTTAATTTAGCTCATTGCATTAAATCCATGGAATTAAATCCATAGAATTACATATGTGGTGTCTACATTTTCCTACCATTGGTTTTAATGAGGATGCAAAAAATTTGGCAGAAAAATTCGTTGGTGAACTAATAGTGCTCGTTATAGGCCTCATATTGTCATCTCGTTGGTAGGATCTTCGTTAATCTTCCGGTATGCACCAGAACTAAGTTGACCACATATATTTTCACTTGTGGACTTGCTGGAGCAAAACGACGGTGGCATTACCTTCATCAGCACGCAGCACGACTGTGTCAGCATCCTCACGCAGCTTTTATATCGCAAATCTCTGTTCCTTGGAAACACTACTTCTTAATTTCATAATTATTAGGCAGCTTTCACGTCTGATTTCTTCAACTGAATCCTCTGATAGCGTCGACAGATTCTTCAATGGCACTGACGAAAGATGATGTCAACAAAGTCCTTGGAGAAGGGGCATCTTTGGACTAGGAAGATCGTTAAAATTGAGGAACCCCACAATCAAAATAAATAACCAACCAATGTAAAGGAAAGTAATATACAGGTAACTTGGTTTAAACGTGGAATAAAAGCTTGATTTTCATACAGATGCAGAAATCGTCTGCCAGAGAGACATTAAAATCCTGCACAAAATAAGTGCAGCTGGCCAAAGAAATTTTCATAAGAATCTAAGTGCAGTAACAACGTACAAAAAAACAATACTACGCTGTTGTGAGGTACAGGGTGAGTGTCTGGGATCGTACAGCCAGAAATGTAAGGACACCCACACTCTACGGGAAGCACAGGGTAGCGTGCTTCCATGACTTAGAGCCTTGTATACAACAATACCGAATGACGCACTCCTGGTGGTATTTGACTTGCTACATCTGGACACAGTCACATGAAAGTAAGGTATACTGTATTGGTTCAGAATGGGAGAATATGGAACAGTAAGGGAGATACTGGGCTCAAGAGCCACATTCAATAAGGAAATGGAGACGTACACCGATAGAAAATGGCAATATTTCTGGTATGAGGCAAAAACAGGAAGTAGAACTAAACATTTCCAACCTAACATATAAGAAAGATCCACATATCATAATTCTTCCCGACCAATAAACTACACAGTACCTGACGGGACATGGCCCATATCCTTCTTAAATGCAGATAAGACACCCGCACGTCACAGACACTTGTGAATATGTAGCAGTCGGCACACATGATCACATCGTCTGAGATTGTGCCACTAGACTAAATGTTGCAGAGTACGATAGGAACATCTTTGGTTATGGTACAGTCGATGAAATAATAAGGAAAGAGGAGCTGTGGCACAAGTGTAATTTGCTGACAGTGAAAATACACATATTAAAAAAAATACAAAAATAAAAAAAAATTGCGTCACTTCGGTTCCCAGAATTCCGGAACCTGTACAGAAAATTGGTATAGAAATCAACATAAACATTATTTCCCCCCCTTTTATTCCTCTTGAAAACCAAGCATTGCATATTGTACCACCATACAGCGAGACGTTCAGAGGTGGTGGTCCAGACTTCTGCACACACCGGTACCTCTAATAGTCAGAAGCACATCCGCTTGCATTGATGCATGCCTGTATTCGTCATGGCATAATATCCACAAGTTCATCAACACACTGTTGATTCAGATTGTCGCACTCCTCAACGCCGATTTGGCGTACATCCCTCAGAGTGGTGATGGATCAAGTCATGCATAAACAGCCCTTTTCAATCTATCCCAAGAATGTTCGGTTGGGTTCATGTCTGGAGAACATGCTGGCGTTTCTAGTCGAACGATGTGGTTATTCTAAAGGATGTAATTCACAAGATGTGCACGAAAGATGCGCTACTTGTCGTCCATGAAGACGAATGCCTCGCAGATGTGCTGCCCATAATTGTGACTTCACTATCCGTCGGAGGATGGCATTCACGTATCGTGCACCCGATACGTCGTATTCCGTGACCGCAAAAGGCGTACGTCGGCCCCACATAATCAACCTCAAAACAGCAGGGAACTTCCACATTGCTGTAGTCGCTGAACAGTGTGTCTAAGGCGTTCAGCCTGACCGGGTTGCCTCGAAACATGTCTCCGACAATTCTCAGATTGAAGGCATATGCAACACACATCGGTGAAGAGAACATGATGCCAGTCTCGAGCGGTCTATTCGGCATGTAGTTGGGCCCATGTGTACCGCGCTGCATGGTGTCGTGGTTGCAAACATGAACCTCGCGTTGGTCGTCGTGAGTGAAGTTGTGCGTCATGTAGCCTATTGCGCACAGTTTGAGTTGTAACACGACGTCCTGTGGCAGCACGCAAAGCATTATTTAACATGGTGGCGTTGCTGTCAGGGTGCCCCCGAGCCATAATCCGTAGGTCACGGTCGTCCACTGCAGCAGTAGCTCTTGCTCGGCCTGAGCGACGCATATCATCGACAGCTCCTGTCTCTCTGTATCCCCTGCATGTCTGAACAACGTCGTTTTGTTGTACTCCGACACCCCTGGACACTTCCCCTTTTGATAGCACTTCCTGGCACAAAGTAAGAATGCGGAAGCGATCAAACCGCTGTATTGACCGTCTAGGCACTATGGAACTATAGACTACATTAGCCGTGTACCTTCTTCCTGGCGGAGTGACTATATCCGATCGGCTATCGGACACCCTTCGTCTAATGGGAGCAGCTCATACATGGCTGTTTACACCTTTAGGCACGTTTAGTGACATCTCTGAACAGCCAAAGGGCAAGTCTGTGGCAGCACAAAATTTTGATGTAAACATGTTTAGAGGAGAATTTGACGAACAGTTCAAATTACGCTTCAAAGTAGGTCCACGTGAGAAGTTGACAGTACACCACGTGGTAGAAGTCTCGCCAAGTTTATGGAAATTACTAATGAGAGTGGGTCGGTTGTATGTTGGCTACTCTGCATTGAACATAAAAGATTACCTGGCGGTGCCATGATACACCAAGTGCCAGGACATAAATCATACTAATAAGTATTGTACGCAACCCGATGTCATATGCGGCCATTGTGGCCTGTCTGGACATATTAAGAATGGCTGTCCTATTAAGGACAAAGCAGCAGCATGTGTACCATGCAGAAGACGAGGCCGTAAGTGTGGTGGACCTAGAGATTGTCCAACCCACCGAATTTCTTGGATAGACTTATACAAAGAACAGATTATGGAGATGTTTAAAATGGTACAAGTAAACTCAATACGCAGCCAGATGGTTGCGCATGAGCTAAGGAAACTAGCGGAACAAGAACAAGTAGATGTTCTTCTGATACAAGAACCAAACTCCTGTGCGGGTGAAGTCCCTGGCTTTCCTGCAACAGCACAAGTGGTTTCCTCAGGTGGGAACCCCATGAGTGCAATTATAATATTGAACAGAACTATAAAAACTACGATATTAAGTCAATTCTGTACCGAGCATATTACGGTTGTACAACTCAATTTGTTGTGTTACAGTACGTACGTTGTTAACGTCTACTGCCAATTCAGACATGACATCAAGATTTATCTTTATCAGTTGCATTGGACACTAACAGTTTTAGCCGGGCAGGTTATAATTGTAGCTCTAGATTCCAATGCTAAGTCCCCACTCTGGCACAGTGATGTACAGGACGGTAGGGGTGCGGAGCCTGTTGATTTGATAATGGAAATGCACATGCATGTGCTAAACTTGCCTGGGTACCCCACAACCTACTCAGGGAGGGCGGGTGCAACGTCAAATATTGATGTCACACTTGCAAGCGAGAGGGCAGCACCCCACGTCCACAACTGGCTAGTAAGAGAACACATGACTGTCAGTGATCATAACTGCATAACATTTGAAATAGCGCCGACCGTCGCAGATGTGCCAGGCGAGTGGGTGGAACGGTTTAATTATGCTCTGACAGACTGGGACCGACTCGTGCAGGTGCTCAGTCCTCCAGAGTTTGGAGAGGACATAGGAAACATTGATGAAGCTGTGGAGGAGCTTGTGAGCTCCGTGCAAACAGCTGTCACACTGGCTGTACCTCAAACAGGGAGATACATCTGCAGGGAGTCCACCCCGTGGACCCCTGAATTGACTGTGCTTAAACGGTCGGTCAGAAGGGCGCGAAGAACTACCAAAGAAGCTTTGTCCATGACGAACGGCAATACCACCTGCGTATTTATCGTCGTCTGAAGCAGAGGTATAAGGATCAGTTGGACGGTGTAAGGCGCCTGTCCTGGGAAAGATTTGTGAACGATCAGTTGGGAACAGACCCTTGGGGGGTCCCTCACAAAATCGTTCGAGAAAAAATTTGATCGCCCATGATGTTGTCTACACTACGTGCTGGGGATGGTGGCACGACCAAGAATTGGGAAGAAACAGCAAGACTGCTGTTGAACACACTACTACCAGATGACATCGAGGTTCCAAAATGGTTCAAATGGCTCTGAGCACTATGGGACTTAACATCTGTGGTCATCAGTCCCCTAGAACATAGAACTACTTAAACCTAACTAACCTAAGGACATCACACACATCCATGCCCGAGGCAGGATTCGAATCTGCAACCGTAGCAGTCGCGCGGTTCCGAACTGAGCGCCTAGAACCGCTAGACCACCGCGGCCGGCTGACATCGAGGACCAGGATTCGCACGAGCAGCGGGAAATAGGTCAGGCGCTCTCGAATCCGTACGTTAACGATACAAACGTTAACCCTTTCTCAGCAGAAGAGGTAGAAGCAGCCATCTACACTTTTGCGAGGAAGAAGGCACCTGGTCGTGATGGGATCCCTGTGGACTCGCACACTTGGTCGCCCCGGCACTAAGTCGTATTTTCAACACCTGTTTACAAAACGGCTATTATCCACTAAAGTGGAAAACTGCACAAGTTGTAATTATCAGGAAAGGCCCTGATAAGGATCCAACGATGCCGAAATCCTATCGGCCTATCTGTCTTCTGGATGTAATGGGCAAGACATTTGAGAAGTTGCTGGCTGACCGTCTCCAGAGTCACCGAACTCTGCACGGTATGAGTGATAGGCAGTTCGGATTCCAGAAGGGTCGCACCACTCAGGATGCGATCAATGAGGTTTGCCGGATTGTTCACTCTGCGACATGAATGTTCTTGGCATAATGATAGACATCTCAGGGGCCTTCGACAACCTGTGGTGGCCGGCACTCTTCTCTCGCCTAAGAGAGGCTGGGTGCCCGCAGCTGCTGTATGGCTGTCTGGAGGCCTACTGTGATGGAAGAACTGCTAAAATAACGGATCCTGGAGCCATCGTATCTAAAAGAGTATCCCGTGGTTGTCCCCAGAGATCGGTGTGTGGTCCCATTTTCTGGAATGTCAATATGGAACCATTGTTGATCGTCCTGCAGAGAGAGACTGCAGTTCTGGGTGTCGTTGCTTATGCGGATGATCTCGCAATTCTAGTGGAAGGTGACACTCGCAATATGATCGAAGACCGATCACGACTGGCTATTGGATTCTTAACCAACTGGTGTGAGAAGACTATAATGTCTATTGCACCACAAAAATCGCTATATATGCTCTCAAAAGGCAAGTTAAATAGGGACCCAACAGTCAGAATTAATGGCCAGGCAGTGTCGCGACAGAGATATGCCAGTTACCTAGGGGTATATCGAGATGAGAATTGGAGTTTCATTGCGCATATTGAGCAAATAACGACGAAGTCCTTAGCTCTGTTCAATAAGATAATATCAAGTGGACAAAGAAGGTTTCATCTGCCGTCAAAGGCAATAAATATCTATCACAACAGTATATTGGCACCAATAGTAGGGCACACATCCAGTGTGTGAGCCCACAGGTTAGCTCTGGTGCAGCCTGCCGCTGCTGTCAGGCGAATACAGAGGAACGTTCTGTTGAGATGCATTGGAGCATTCAACACAAGTCCAACAGATGCACTGTTGGTAATTATGGGTCTATGTCCACTAGACCTGATAAGGCAGCACGCAGCCTCCTACTGGCTGCGCAAACAGAACATCGACATGGTGCAAAATATAATGGACACTCCTCTGGTAAGCGTCAAATCCATCCGAGAAAATATGCTTGACATTTGTCAGGACGAATGGGATGGGTCCAGTACAGGCTGTAGAGTCCATGGGTTTCTACCCACAGTAAGAGAAAGACTAAAGAACAAGATAATGAAGCCCTCACAGGGCCTAGTCCACTTCCTTACAGGCCACGGTCCCTACCCCACGTACCTGCATTAAGTAGGTGAAAGGCCAACACCGGAGTGTGACTGTGGTGCCCACGCAGGATCGCCATAGCACACAGTGTTTGAGTGTCCAATATACGAACAGGCTGTCTCAGTTGAGAGACATCTTCTGCAGACAAGGCATATAAATGATATACTAACAAATGGCGAATTGTTTAGCAATTTCGCAAAATTTGTGAATAAAATCTCAAGGGACGCCCAGCGAGCCTACCTTGGGAGAGGGTAAATACGCTTCAGATCTAATGCGCAATTGTAAATATGTATATACTACGTTTGTTTAATTCTTTGAATTGTAGTAGCTAGTAGTTGTAGTTAGATCAGTATGGTGGTGGGGGGAATAAAAGAGTAGTATAAATGGAGTGGTTTCTTCTAGTAGTAGTGGCCCGCCTCCACGTGGCTAGGGACGGGCAACTCTCTGGCAAGATTCCAGAGAGGCTAAGAGGCCGATCATTCATATAGAGCACAATGTTGCGTAATAAATAGATAGTGTGCATGCATTAATAAACCACTTCTGTAGTACTAATAGCAGAGATAGTTAGTCTTAATACACCCACTGAAAAGTGTCAGAAAGTGGGTATGTATGTTTCACAAATTTGAAAAAAAAAAAAAAAATTTGTCCCAACTCCAGTAGGCTAATGCAGCCGCCGTACGGGCCTGGCAAACCCGGGGTACCCTAGCCCGGAGCTGGCAACCGCTACCAGCGACGGCCGTAATCTGAGACACGCACTTCAAAGACCGCTGTGAGGCGCGCAGTCGAATGTCGTGCGTATTTTGGACCGGAGTCTTGGCTTAACTGCCTGGGCAAGTGAAGGACAATCTCTATAATCACCCCTCACCCTCTGCGTTAGCTGGCGGCTATGGGGCGCAAGGCTGTTGAGTTGTGAACAGTCGTGAGTCAGTCACCTCAGAGGACCAGCCGACCCTCTGTTGTATAAGGCTTACCCAGGTGAGCGGGTCGACGCCTGGGCGGACGACTTATATCCCTAGCTGATCGTGGGAACCACATGGATTCTCTCAACCAACCTTGTCCCGATGAAACCGGTGGGCCCTCGCCGAGTCAACACACCGACCACTCGGGGAGTGAGTCCGACACCTCGTGTCATGACGAACTCCCAACACAAGGGCAGTCGGAGGCCCTTAAGTCACAAGGCAATGACACTGTGCTTAGCGCGCCAGAATTGGAGTTCCGCACACCTCGTGTACGGAGCGCTAAGACTGCCGCAAGCGAGACGCTGGCACGGAGACTCGCTGACACGAGTGAAAGTGACAGCGAGAAGGAACGCAAGGCAAAGGTAAGGAAGCAGAAGAATCACCTGCGGAAACTGTTCAAGCAGAGATCGCAGGGTGCGGACGCTGCCACCGAGATAATGCCACCACCCCGCCAGCCGGCGCCGAAAGCGGCGCCTAAGGCGGGAGACAAGCCGAAACCGGCGCAGGTAGCTGGGCGCAAGCCCAGCGGCCCAGTCGGGGACGGCGCAACGGGGAAGTCCGAACCGAAGGCGAAGACGAAGGCCTCGCGGCGAGCCAAAGCTGGTGCAGGTAGCCAGGCAACAACCCAGCAGCCCAGTCGGTGCTGTCACGTCCACCCAGACTCGCCCGGCGGGAGAGACGGCGGCCGCACGGCCGAAGTCGCAACCATCGGAGACGGCGAAAAGCGCGCAGAAACCGGCGAAGGTAGCCGGGCAACAGCCCAGCGGCCCAGTCGAGGACGGCACGTCCCGATACAAGGCAAGCCCCAGCGATCTTGCGACCGTGAAGCTTATCGCGACGCGGCGCGAGGACGTCCTGAAGCTCGTAGACGACACTCTCAAACCGTGGCAACTGGTCGAGGAGACGAATCTGGGGGACTTCAAGAGACAACTAAGAGCTAAATTGTTTGACTGGGCCATGGCGCAGTCGGCCCTCACAGGAAGGGTGGACGCCTTGGAGGAGGAGTTGTCGAGGACGAAGGCGGTGACCCCAGCGCCGCCCAAGACCTCTGCACAAGTTGCCGCCACTCCACCCTCCTCAGAATGGAAGACGCAGGCGATGATAACAAAGGCCCAGACTGAGAAGGCTACGCTCTTCATCAAGTCTAAGGGCAACGAAAGCGGCACAGAAGTGAAAAAGATGTTCACCTCCCTGATCAAGCCAGAGGTCGAAGGTGTGAAGTTCTCACGGGTCGCCACAAACAGCCCGATGCTCATCGTTGACGTGGCGTCCGAGATTGATCGCCAGAAACTTCTAGCAAACACCCAACTGACAGAAGCACTGAAGTGTGAGCTGCCGAAAAAGCTCAATCCGCAGATAGTCATATATCATGTACCTTTTGTGTAATGAAGAATGAGGCTGTGGTTGAACTAACTCGAAAGCAAAACGACCTTGGAGGACTTTCGGAAACACAATTCCGCCAGGAGTTTAAGCCGAAGTTCCGGACTGGACCAAATGGCAGACAAACATCACATCTCGTGGTGGAAGTTAGCCCCAGACTCAGAGTCGCCATTCTAAGGCAGAAACGACTGTACACGGGCTTCGAGTCCATGCCAGTCAATGACTACCTGTACTTAGTCGTCTGCGCGTGGTGCCAGGATGTGAATCACTCGAAAAGGTTCTGCAAGCAGGATCCGAGTATAATAACATGCGGGCACTATGGCGAAAACGGCCACATGAAAAAGGATTGTAGAAAGGCGGGGGACCGAGCGGTCTGCATCCCGTGCAAAAAGCGTAACCGCACATGCGTAACGCCAGGTAAGGAGTGTGACTATTACAAGATTCTCACTCAACACAAAATCCAGAGGAAAGAGTATGGGTGACAAGACCTGTCGTCAACCGTCTCCTTACCGGCTGCTGCCTCACCTGTTGCCGACCGGACTGTGAAAAATCACAATGCCCGTGTCGGTTAAAATAGGACAGCTGAACTGCGCGCGAACGCAAGCGGTGATGCACGAGGTACGACGCCGAGTCGAGGAGGAGTCTCTAGACATTCTATATCTGCAAGAGCCCTACCTAGGGACGGAAAGATCCGATATATGCCGACTACAGCTCAGATCCTGGCTGGGGGAGAGCATCCTATGGCAGCAATCGTTGTGCTAAATCGATCTCTCAGAGCAGTCAAAGTGGCGCATCTAAGCAACAGATGCATGGTGTTAGCCGGGATAAACACTGGCGATTTCACCTGTCTCGTGCTCAACATGTACTTCCAGTACAGGCACAGAGAGAGACCGTATATTGACCAGTTAAAAGAGGCGGTTGGGTTCTACCGCAATGAGTTGCTCATTTGCACAATGGACGCAAACGCCACGTCACCCCTATGGCACAGTGACATCACGCCTCTCGGCGCGCGACGCGCCGCTAGGCGAGGTCAGAGACTCGCCGAAGCAATTCACGAGCTCAGACTAGAAGTGTTGAACCGACCAAACTTCCCACCAACTTTCGAAGGTCGCCAAGGGGCGACCTCGAACATTGATGTGACACTCAAGAGTGCACACGCGGATCTCTGTGCGGAGAATTGGAAGGTATGGTGGGGAACGACACTAAGTGACCACAATCTGATCACATTCACTGTAGCCTATGATGGGGAGCCTCCTCCTCAAGACCAGGTGAACGGCATCGTCAAGTGCAACTGGCGAAAGGCTGATTGGGATCGACTAAGAGGAAATCTAGTGGTACCGAATTGGCCAACGGATCGCGTTGTCGGCGTGGACAAAGCTGCAGAGGATCTGACGGTAGCCATACAGACAGCAGCAACGGGTGCAGTCCCGTTGGCCCACACAGGGAAAACGCGTAAGGCGCCTTGGAACCCTGAGCTGCAGCGTCTCCTACGCGAATGCAGAAGGGCGCGGCGGCACTGCCAGCGCAGCAAAGGCCATCACATGCTTGAGGCCACGCTCGCGCGGTACAGGCGGGCCAAGGCGGTGTTTAAGCGGACACTGCACACGGTACGGACTGATAGTTGGCAGTCTTTCGTTCGCGACAGTCTGGCGGCTGACCCCTGGGGTACGCCGTACAAGATTGCTGCGTCGAAAGTTCGGTCACCAACGGTCCTGTCGACCCTAAGGAAGATCGATGGCAGCCACACCAGGGACTGGCAAGAGTCAGCTGAGCACCTCATGAGTGCCTTATTGCCCGATGATAGTAGCGAAGATGACGATGAGGAACAGGGGAATCTGAGGCGACAACTCCATGAGGTGTATGCCGATGAGACGCCGGTTGCTCCATTCACTGAACGTGAAGTTACCGTTGCAATTCTTGAATTCCACTGTAAAAAGGTGACGGGCCATGATGGACTCACTGCCGAGGTTCTCCAAGCCTCGTGCGCGGAGATCTGCCCTTGCCTGACAAACCTTTACAATGAGTGTTTACGTCATGGACGGGTACCAGTGTCGTGGAAGTTGGCTGAAGTGGTCAGTCTGTGAAAGGGTGAGGACAAGGATCCGGAAGTGCCGAAATCATACCGACCCATCTGTCTCTTGAACTCCATGGCCAAGCTCCAGGAGAAGCTCCTATGCCTCTGGCTAGAGCAACACCGGGAGCTTAGGGGATGAAGTCCTGACCAGTACAGATACAGGAGGGGCCTGTGTACGGAAGATGCTAAAAGCAAGGCAATGTTGCTGGTGGACATATCTACAGCTAAGTACGTTGCGGGGATAATGGTTGACATCGCCGGGGCTTTCGACAACCTATGGTGGCCGGCACTGTTCGACAGCCTAAGGAAGTTGAAATGTCCTGGGACCCTGTACCGGTGCCTGCTTGACTACTGCCGTGACCAGCGGGCGGTCTTTCGGTGCCCGGGGCGGGTGGTTGAGAAGTCGATCACTAAGGGATGCCCACAGGGCTCAGTCTGCGGTCCCATATTCTGGGATGTAGGCCTCGAGCCAGTGCTGGAGGAACTTGGAGAACTGCGACAAGTGCGAGGCGTGGTGGCGCACGCCGATGACTTCCTTCTAGTGATAGAAGGTGACTCTCGGGTAATGTTGGATGTAAACTGCAACGCAGCGCTCAATGCACTGCAGCAGTGGTGCCAGAAAGTGAAGCTGAGGCTGTCTGCAGAGAAGACCGTGTATATCTTGAAACTTCCTGGTAGATAAAAACTGTGTGCCCGACCGAGACTCGAACTCGGGACCTTTGCCTTTCGCAGGCAAGTGCTCTACCAACTGAGCTACCGAAGCACGACTCACGACCGGTCCTCACAGCTTTACTTCTGTCAGTATCTCGTATCCTACCTTCCAAACTTTACAGAAGCTCTCCTGCAAACTTTGGCAGTAAGTTTGCAGCGGAGTGTGCGCTGATATGAGAGCCAAAATCTCATTCTGTGCATATCTTGTTACACGGCCATTTGGCGCGGGACCCTGTACTCAGAATCGCTGGCGATGTCAACGATGGAGCCATCAGGCGAACACGCATGATGAGGTATCTGGGAGTCCACCTCGATGAGTCCAGACTGTTCTCTGCGCACATCGAGATCGTATGTCGCAAAGGCCAAGCCCTTTTTCACAAGATAGCCAGTATTGCAAACAAGCAGTTCCACCTGCCGTTGTGAACGCTGAGGCTATATCACTCGAGCATCCTCGTGGCCATCACGGCCTACGGATCGAGTGTTTGGGCTCATAGACTGAGACAGAGAAAACTTGCGACGGCGATGAGGAGGCTGCAGCGCCAAGCGCTGGTGCGTCTCACTGGAGCATACAACACGACACCCACCGATGTGCTACTTGTCATCACAGCAATCCCCCCACTTAACCTGCTGGTCAGGGAAAGGGGTGCGCTGTATTGGCTCCGGAAGGGCAATCCAGAAGGGGTCAATAACATCTTAGACCAACCGGCAGTCAGTGTTGCTGAAGTCCGGAACTGGCTCCTTGACGAGTGGCAGCAAAGGTGGGACGTGCTCCGCACAAGTGGGCGCGTGCACCACATATTTCCCAATGAGAGAGAGCGGATGAGACTCCGGTTTCTGAAACCCTCATGGGGACTAGTGCACTTCTTGACGGGACATGGCCCTTTTTCCACCTATTTGTGTAGGACTGGCAAAAGAGAATCCACAGACTGCGACTGTGGCGAGGAAGGATCCCTGGAGCACACACTGTGGAACTGCCCACAATTTGCTGAAGCGCGGGAAGGTGAACTGCCCCCTAACAGAGACGTTAGAGCACTACTCCGGAGCAGAGAGCACTGGAGGGTGCTCAACACTCTTGCCTCTGCAATATCTGCACAGGCGTTGGAACAATACTTGCAGCGGAGGGCTCTGGAACTCGTGAGGGAAAGAGCAGGAATGCTCCACGACCCCGACATGACTCCGGAGGCCAACAGCAATGATTCAGACGCCGACTCGTGGGCCAGCGATGACTAAGCCATGACTGGACTCTAGGCCAAGAACCCGGGACACCCCAGGCTCGACGATGGGCAAGGCCTGGCTAGCCCGAGCCAAGTGCTGTGGACCCTGCTAACCGCAGGGGAAACGTGCGCCGGCTGATGCCCATTGTAAGCGGATGCTACGGCGGCACCAGCTCCACGAGGTACCCCGTGGGAACTGGACGGCAGGCCGCGATACCTGACGCCTGGTGGCAAAGAGTGCTCCTCTGACGATATAGAGGGTCCATACCCCCGCACAACGGTGATGGTGTGGGGGGGGGGGGGGGGGAGGGAGTTTTTCCAAGATCGCTTCCTGCGGTGGCAACGCTGGGGTAGAGTCGATACTCGCCCTTTGGTGGAAGGCAAACATCCTGCTGTACATCAGTACTCTACTAATAGTTCAGTCATCTCACGGCACTGCTTAGTAAATGATGCAGGGCCACATAGATGGATGATATATGCGAATGTCCCAACTCCAGTGCCCGCGCCATCACAAAATGGTCGACCGACAATCACTCCACCTGTACCTGTGCAACTTTTCTTGGTATTCAAATGAATTCTTTCTGGTAATTTAGTCAGTAACACAAACTTCTGTTGTATTTCGTTAACATCAGCATAACTGTAATTATAAAACTGTTTTTGTTTAAATCATTTCCTGTATAAATGTGTGCATCGTTAGTATATGTAATTAATATGTATTTGGAATGTGTAACATAGTTCCTTAAATGAATGTTTAAGAAAAATAAGTGGCTAGCGGTGCTGCCTCTGGATCACGGGTTCGATTCCCGACCTGGTTGAGGATTTTCTCAGCCCGGGGACTGTGTGTTTGTGTTGTCCCTATCATTTCATCATCATTTTTGAACGTGTCTGAAATTGGACTGTATAAAGATTGGGACACTGGACGGGCGCTGATGACCGCGCAGTTGAGAGTCCACAAACGCGAGACGGGGCAACGACTAAGTGTGACTGTGCCTATTCGCAGTTAACTCTTTGTGTTATTTTTGTAGATTTCAGCTCCAGTCAAAATTAACGTCTTGCTTTGATCGTTCATGGCTCGTTGAGCGGTATATGGAATTTTTCTTGCTAATTTACGAACATTATCAATAGTTCCATATATCTACCCATGCAAGCTATTGTCCTGGTCCACCCTGTTCGAACACATGGCGCGTAATATATCTTATCATTTCAGTCTGAATTAGTAAGTTGTTGATCCCACAAGTATAGCATAATTGAACAGGTTTCTGAAACATTTCTAATTTCGATTTCAGTTCATTATCTAGTTCCCAAGTGTCTTTGTTGTCTCTGCATGTGTTAAGTACGGATCTCAAAGCCTTACCCTCACAGATCGTGTCTCACGGTAATATATCCTGTCCAATTTGTTTAGCTATTCTGGATTTTCCCACCCATATTATACAGGAATGTTGTTTCTGATGACCCCGTGTTAGTGGATTGTGAGAAGCGTTACATGTCGCAGTTACGGATTCTTGGGATTAATGTTCCAAATTAGTCTCAGAACCTCTTGTATTTTGCAACTTTTAACAGTTCATTCCTACTGATGAACTCTTGTTAACTTCTTTATTCTTATATTTGCCCGAATCTCTACTGTATGTGTGTATGTGCGTGAATGTCGCAATTGAAAGCGCCCTCTGACCCTGACCTCATTAATAATTAATGACACAGCATGACAGGGTCTCCAACATGCAGTTTTTATTTTCTAACCCAGACGAGAGCAATATTAAAAAAACCAGCCATCACCCACTCATTAGTTGTTTAGTTTACTAGTTTGTTCAGTTGTGTCTTTAATAAAAGTGATATTTTTACCACAGCAAGTGTTTACATATTCTCTCGCAAACTTCCATTTTTATGTCCTACTGGTATTCGTTGTGCAACAAGTAAATATGGCGAATTTATTTAATATTTATTCAACTATCATAAATGTGCAGATCCAGCAACCCAGTTCCTTTAAATATCAAAATTTTTCCTTCCTGTACACTGAAGAGCCAAAGAAACTGGAACACCTGCTTAATATCCTGTAGGGCCCCGCGAGCACGCAGAACTGCCGCTACATGACGTGACGTGGACTCGAGTAATGTCTGAAGTAGTGCTGGAGGGAACTGACACCATGAAACCCGCAAGGTTTCCCATAAATCAGTAACAGTAAGACGGGATGGAGATCTCTTTTCAACAGCACGTTGGAATGCATCCCAGATATGCTCAAAAATGTTCATGTCTGGTGAGTTTGGTGCCAGGGGAAGTGTTTAAACTCATAAGACTATTCCTGTAGCTACTCTGTAGCAATTCTGGACGTGCGGGGCGTCACATTGTCCTGCTGTAATTCCCCAAGTTTGTAGGGATTCACAATGTACATGGAGGGATGCAGGCGATCAGACATAATGCTTACGTACGAGTCACCTGTCAGTCTTGTATCTATACTTATCAGAGGGCCTATATCACTCCAACTGCATACGTTCTACACCACTACAGAGCTTAGAGCTCTTATATTTTTATAGAAATTCTGTGTCATCATTGTACACTTTGTAAATCATCATTCACCATGAGATACGCAACAGATTGAATATTGTTTGGAAATCTCATTTCGAAACAGAAATCTAGATTAGTTGCTGCCTGCTTGCCATTTGCTCTTGTGCTTTCGAGAAATCTGTACCAGTGTTGTCACAGGACGCTAGGTAAGTGGAAATTTTGATTAGGAACTTGTTGTTTTACCACACTTACATATTTAGTGTAAAGAGAACTTGTATTCAAACCAGTTACGGTTCAGTTCAAATTAGGTTATGTTTTGTGGTAGGTTAGCAAGCGAGTTGAAGGTGGATAACAGATTGCAAGGACATTATTAGGTAATACGTTCATTACTTTGTATAGAGTTTGAGGTAAAGTAAGGCTAAATTTCTTACAGAAACTAAAATATAGTGGGAATGTTACTCATCTATTCAGATTGCTAAGCAGTTGTGAAATATCTATCAGCCTCTGCGTCAAGATTAAAGGTCATTACCAAATGCAATGAAAACCTTCGGGGACTAGGGGAAAGCAATAGGGTAAACCTGCTGTGGGTCCTTGGTCATTCAGGAACTAGTGGCAGTGAACAAGCTAACAGAATGGCCACGACAGGGGTGATGAATCCATTTATTGGACCGGTACTTGCATAACCGAAGATGGTTAAAATGGCGGTGAACCCTATGGGACTTAACTTCTGAGGTCATCAGTTCCATTGGAACTTAGAACTTCTGAAACCTAACTTAACCTAAGGACAGCAAACACATCCATGCCCGAGGCAGGATTCAAAACTGCGACTGTAGCGGTCACGCGGTTCCAGACTGTAGCGCCTAGAACCGCTGTGCCACTCCGGCCGGCAACCTTAGATGATGATACAATCAACACCATGTTACTGAATCAGGAGACAGCGCGTAGAATGTTGGACTAATATCCAAAATCAGAAACTGGCAAGCGAATGTTGGCAGATCCATATTTCAAAAGAAGTTCTATATTAATGAACTTGAACAGGAAACAAATCAGACTCGTAGTAGAACTCATGACTGGCCATCGAACTTCGTAAAACATCAGCACGCGAGGACACAGAGGAGAAATCCGCTAAATGTGGACTACGTAGTGAGGAAGACGAAACTGCTCCACATCTAACCTTCCAATGCGAAGCTCTGGCGGGCGAAAGACACAGAATCTCCGAGTCGGTAGAGCCTACGGAAATCGTGTTTAATAAGGACCCAGTAAACAGTCTTCTACCACTTCTTAATGGTACCGGTTGCAATTACTATAATCACAGGGAGTGAAACAGCACAATAAATTCAATTACCGTGGAGGCAACAGGAGTCTAGTAGCATTTTTGTTTTTATCTCCCTGCATTAAACATATCAAATTGAAGGGCGTCTATCTCCTAAATTCTGGGCGCAATCTGTAAACTACATAAAAAGGACTGAGCAGCTGAGTGTGTCTACAGTGTCGACAAGGTATGTTATTTCTATTTCACTCCACATTTTACTAAGCTTTTAGTAATCGGAGCCCTACACTCATATTCAGTAGATGTATCTGCTGTATGTCAGTATATACATTCTTTCCGCCTGCTACCACTAAAGGCGAAAGAATCAACAATGGTCAATGGCATGAGGATGCGAAAGGCAATGGAAACCACTGCATCAAATTAGAGGACATGAGGCCTGTTACTGAAACAGTGTCATAATGATCTCTTCATTGGCGAAAGATTCCGGAAGAGTCCCCCTCTCGGATCTCCAGAAGGGGACTGTCAACGGTAGGTGACCATGAGAAAAAGACTGAATACTCAACTATAGGATAGCGTTCTACGAGTCGAGGCGTGGAACGTCAGAAGCTTGATCGTAGTAGGGAAGGTAGAAAGTCTAAAAAGAGAAATGCAAAGGCTCAATCTAGATACAGTAAGGGTCAGTGGAGTGATATAGAAAGAAGACATGAATTTCTGGTCAGATGAGTATAGGGTAATGCCAATAACAGCAGAAAACGGTATAACGGGTGTAGGATTCGTTATAAATGGGAAGGTAAGGCAAACAGTCTGTTACTGTGATATAGTAGTTCTTATCAGAATCGACTGCAAACCAACACGACGAACGATAGTTCGGATATACATGCCAACGTCACAAACTGAAGATAAAGAGATAGAGAAAGTGTATGAGGACACTGAAAGGGTAATACAACACATAAATAGAGATGAAAATGTAATAGTCGTGGGAACTGGAATACAGTTGTTAGGGAAGGAGTAGAAGAAAAGGCTGCAGGAGAATATGGGCTTCGGACAAGAATGTGAATGTAGAAATCCTAATTGAGTTCTGTAACAAATTTCAGCTAGTGATATAGAAAACTCTGTTCAAGAACCACAAGGGAAGGAGGTCACTTGCAAAAGGTAGGATAATACGGGAAGATTTCAGTTGGGTTACATCATGGTTTGACAGAGATTCCGAAATCACATACTGGATTGTAAGGCGTACCCAGGAGGATATATAGGCACTGATCACAATATAGTAGAGATGAAGAGTGGGCTGAACTTCAAGGGATTAGTCAGGAAGAAGCAACACGTAATGAAGTGGGATACAGAAGTACTAAGGAATGACGAGATACGCTTTAAGTTCTCTAAGGCTGTAGATGCAGCAATAAATAATAGCTCAGTAGGCAGTGCAGTTGAAGAGGAATGGACATCTCTAAAAAAAGGGCAATCACAGAAGCTCTAAAGAAAAACATAGGTACAAAGACGGTAACTGCGAAGACACGGTGGATAAGAAAGAAATACTTCAGCTCATCGATGAAAGCAGAAACTATAAAAGTGATCAGAAAAAGGCAGGTATGCAACGATACAATTGGCTGAGGAATGAACTAAATAGGAAGTGCAGATAAGCTAACACAAAACGGCTGCATTAAAAACGTGAAGAGATTGAAAACGAAATGATTGTCAGGAGGACTGACTCAGCATACGTGGTAGTCAAACAACCTTCACTGACATTAAAAGCAAGGGTGGTATCATTACGAGTGCACCGGAATTTGCACTGTTAAATGCAGAGGAGAGAGCAGTTAGGTGGAAAGAGTACACTGAAGGCCTCAATGAGGGGGAAGATTTGTCTGATGTGATGAAAGAAGAAATGGGAGTCGATAGAAGAGATAGGGGATCCAGTACTAGAATCAGAATTTAAAAGAGCTCCGGAAGACATAATATCAAAAAAGGCAGAAGGGATAGACCACATTCCATTACAACTTCTAATACCATTGGGGGGACATGGCACCAAAACAACTATTCACGTTGTGTGTAGAAGAGTCTGGCGAGATACCATCTGACTTTCGGAAAAATATCATACACACAATTCCGAAGACTGCAAGAGCTGACAAGTGCGATAATTACCGCACAATCAGCTTAATAGCACATGCATCCATGTTGGTGACACGAATAGTATACAGAAGAACGGAAAAGAAAATTGGGGGTGTACTAGATGACGATCAGTTTCGCCTTAGAAAAGTTAAAAACACCTGGGACGCATTCTCAGGCTGTGGTTGACAATAGAAGTAAGACAATAGAAAAACCAAGATATGTTCACAGGATTTGTCGAGCTGGAAAAAGCCTTCGTAATGTAAAACAACGCTGGTTGTACGAAAGCCTGAGGACAATAGGGGTAAGCTATAGAGAGAGACGGGTAACATACGTACAAAAGCCAAGAGTGAATAATAAGAGTGGATGACTAAGAACAAAGCGCTCGGATTAAAAGGGATGTAGTCTTTCCGCCCCACTGTTCAATCTGTACACTGAAGAAGCAATGAAGGAAATAAAGGAAACGTGCAGACGTGCAGAAGGTGCAGCTGCGTTTCGAAACAAAATCGAAATGTGTCTGCAGCAGTAAATATTGCGTCGCCTAAGAGCATTAAGATCCGTGTTAAAGAACATGTACACACATGTTTGTATGTTCAGAACGTGAAATGTTGTGTGATGATACGAAATTCTTAGAGACGTGAGGCTTTGCACACAATTCGTAGGTCAGGTACGTACACCAAATATTCGGAAAGCAGGGACAGAGTGAGGTAAGTTTATTAATAACGCCAGGCAAATTTTTGATAGATATTAATGGAAATTTCGACTACTATTTCAGCATCAAGAAGACAGACGTAATCAGTAAATAGGGAATTCTTTTGAACATAATGGGCCGGCCGAAGTGGCCGTGTGGTTCTAGGCGCTGCAGTCTGGAACCAAGCAGCAGCTACGGTCGCAGGTTCGAATCCTGCCTCGGGCATGGATGTGTGTGATGTCCTTAGGTTAGTTAGGTTTAATTAGTTGTAAGTTCTAGGTGACTGATGACCTCAGAAGTTAAGTCGCATAGTGCTCAGAGCCATTTTTTTGAACATAATGTCAGAAAACCTAAAAATCCGTAGACACATAAAGATATTAGCTTTACAGTAGTAAACAAGTAACGTAATTAACAAAATTCTGAATCCAAATATACCCATTAAGAGGTAAGAAGCAATAAAGTGTAACTCATTTCCACTGCAACACATCAGATGTATAGTAGAATCCTTAATTAATCCCCTTACGTATCTGCACCATTTCCTTCTAATAAAACTTTAGAGAAGTCACATCGAGGTCACTGAAGCACTTCCTAAATCACTTTCTGATACAAATTATCCATACTATATTTTCCATAGTTTCCTGAAAACGTAAAGGATTTCCCGAAAACCCTGAATCCTTGAAAAATGTCAAAACATCTACAACAGAAACAAGGTTTTTTTTTTTTTTTTTTTTTTTTTTTTTTTTTTTTTTTTTTTTTTTTTGGCATGGATTCCACTCGAAGAAAATGTGATTTGTGTGAATAGACACACAACATTAGTTTCCTTAGTAGCAGGTGGGTATCATTTTACTCTGTCCAGCCTCCATGTTGCGTTGTGAAGTTTTGAATTTGTTTCGAGTTTCTTTTCGTGGCTCGTAAGTGATCAACTGCCGACGTCCAACCCAAGTTGGTTCGCCTTCACTTTGCATCATTCACTACTCAGTTATCAACTTCACAACGCAATGTAAGAGCTTGCTACACTGTGAACGTATTTTTGTACTAAAGAGGGCAGATTATGTTGATACACAGATGGACCCTTTAAAGGAGAAAACATTCTGGTCCACTTTATCGGAACCGGTGCGACATGCTGTTATGGCACGCACTGTGTAAATGTAAAATGAAGTCGAATGTTCTAATGTTGTTCACTGCTGTCATATTCGAAACTAGATATACGTCTTTTGGCGGCAAGGCCCTTTTTACCAAAATAAATGTCTCGCTCTCATTGTGCAACGAAATATGTGTAAGTGTATGAGAGAGAAAGAGAGAGAGAGAGAGAGAGAGAGAGAGAGAGAGAGAGATGGAGTGAGAGATACAGATAGAGAGCAAGAAAGAGACCTAATAAAACCGTGGTCAAAAGTGGCAGTTTTTAGTGTAGCTCCTCATGTCAAAGTAGAGGAGAAAGAGGGGGGGAATCGCCTGGTAGTGCATCAGTATGCAGACTAACGAAGAGGGTAGAGTTTGATAAAATACCAGCTAACTGCATTCCGTCACGTGTGTGTCATCAAACTATCAACACCACCGTGCTAAAAAGAACTGAATAGGACAATTTTCCTAGTAAATATAATGTAGCTTACTGATTACTGGAATACATTTTTGTTGAAGCAACCCGTGTCAATGTATTTAAGATAAATAAGAAATTCATCTTCCACCCACCCCCCTATCTTCCTCACCCCATCCCATTCCATCTAGCCCCCATACGCTCTAGCTCAGATCTCGCCGGTCCGGATTTTTAAGTATAATATTCATATCAGTCCCTGCTACCACCAAGCACAAATTTTCAACAATATCAATTTTCACCCCACTTTTTTGGTCTTCGTTGACTATGATCAATATAAAGAACCTTGGCAATCTACACAACATGTACGACATAAGATGTGATATATTATGGTAATATGACGCAGAATATAGCCGGCACGTAGCCCCTAAATCCTCTTGATAGTGGACATATACACCTTTAGGAATTTGAAGGATATAAAGAGCTCAGCGGGGTACATCAGTTACTGAAATCATGGACACAAGTTTGTAAAACTGCTCTCATAGGCTGAAGGTCAAGCCGGATCACTGGAAAGGTTTTCTTTTCCCTTTCTCGTTAAAATGTAGATGGTGCCATTAAACATCCAAATAAAATCAAATACAATCAATTTCATGCATGTGCTAAAGCGCTCAGCCACAGTAGTTTACAGTGACGTTAACGGAAAACAGATCACCGATGGATGATGTTCTCTTACAGTTCCGTACTGCGTCACACCCAACGCTGGCTTTCGAAGTTCTTCTGTCGGAAGTCTGTTCTCGAAAAGCAATTCAGATATTCAGTTAATGAGCTTATCCCACCAAAAAGACTCCCTAGAACACATGGAATAGCACTACGAAAATCACACAAGCACAGACAATGTGTTTACGCAACACAATTCGAAATAGCAATGTTGCTACGCCACTGCCCGCCTAATGACGTAGGATATTCCGTTGTTGACAAATTCCCCTGGTACCCAAGCTAAAGAGTGACGACCTCTTCTGACAGTACAACAGTACCGTACTATCTATACAAAATAAGTTACTGCAATGTTCATTCTCAGTATTATTATTTTCCTCTTAAGTAAAATTTATTAATCAACTCTCTTTGAAAAGAATCGAAATGAAGCTTATGAGGTGATATAAGCTATTATAATCGACAACAGCTGCAAAGCATTGGTGTAATGAGTTTCTCTTAATGGCACATAGTCCACTATCGCTATAGTTATATTTCTCGCTGATTACAAAATGGTTCAAATGGCTCTGAGCACTATGGGACTTAACATCTGAGGTCATCAGTCCCCTAGAGCTTAGAACTACTTAAACCTAACTAACCTAAGGACGTCACACACATCCATGACCGAGGCAGGATTCGAACCTGCGACCGTAGCGGTCGCGCGGTTCCAGACTGCAGCGCCTAGAACCGCTCGGCCACCACGGCCTTCTCGCTGATTACAAAACGTCGTTTTGGCTTACCTTACTGTTACGGCAGATCATTTTGTAATGGGCTGTGTAGTGATGGTGAGGGTTACTTATGACTACGCACAAATTTGAAACATCAACTTCTTTTGAAGTTTCGATAAAACTTAAATTCTAGTTCGACGAAATATGTTTGCATCAGACATTTACCACGACATTTTTAGATTTGTTGGCTGACGCACTTAGTGTATCTGTGGTTCGTTGCGGTGTGACGATGCTTCTTTTAGATCTTGAAAAAAATTGTTATGATGTCCGAATCATTAGGGTGTCAGAAGAGACTAAGAAAAGGATGTAATGGTTTGAGGTGCCACTGAAGTTCACAGTGACAACTGTTTCAGGACAAAGAAGAAGATTCTAAGAACAAATTCAAGTAGGGTGTGAAGTTCCGGCTCAAAACAGTTTCAAAGAGCATATGCGGTAGTAAACACTGGGTCCCGAATGCGAATTACCCTCTATAGTAACGACCATGTACACACAAACGATTGAAGGTTTAGAAAGTGAAACATTATGTAGTGCTACGAAGTGAGAGCGTATGGCAGTGTGGTCAACACCATCTGGCAGTTGCGTACGTTAACCATTGCTGCCATGTTGATGGTATGCGGAAGGAGTAGGCTCTGCGCCAGCGCTGAGTACCACCCGCTCATCTCCATACAGTACAAACATGACTTTTATTTATTTGTTTTTATTTACTTTCTTCCTATTTTCTTTTAGTCATTTAGCTCAATACAACAATACACCAGGTGTTGCACATGAATTGACATAAACATAACACGTAATATTTTAACATAATTTCAGATGTGCTAGTGTAACTAATCATTGTAGTTTTTAAGTGGGAAAAATCTACATTAAATATCTGCATAAAATGTTAATTGAAAGTCTGTATGAAGTATGTAGGTCAGTAAATAATAAGTTTGAAACCCAAATCTGTTTCTAACCTTTGGCTTCAAACATGGTTCTAATGACTCAAAGCACTATGGGACTTAACATCCGAGGTCATCAGTAGCGAGACTTAGATCTACTTAAACCTAACTAACCTAAGGACATCACACGCATCCATGCCCGAGGCAGGAGTCGAACATGAGACCGTAGCAGTCGCGCGGTTCCCGACTGAAGCGCCTAGAACCGCTCGACCACCGCGGCCGGCAGCCCATGTAGGCTTCCATGTCATATAAATAAATGTCGTGTGACTAGGGCCTCCCATCTGGTAGACCGTTCGCCAGGTGCAGGTCTTTCTATATGACGCCACTTCGGAAACTTGTGCGTCGATTGGGATGAAATGATGATGATTAGGACAACACAACACCCAGTCCTTGGGGGGAGAAATTCTCCGATCCAGCCGGGAATCGAAACGGGCCCTCAGGATTAAGCATGTCATATGCTATACACACTTCACCCCGGTTCAAAGAACTCCTGAAGTCAGACGTTGACTGTGGATTCTGTACCACAGACACAGGTCCCTTTGACTGTTCAGAGATGTGACTAAACCCGCCCAATCATGTAACAACCATGCATGAGCAGCGCCTATTAGACGGAGGGTGGCCGACAGTCACTCAGTTCCAGTCAGTCCATTAGAATTGAGGTACATGGCTCCTGTTGTCTGCAGTTCAACCATGCCTAGACGATCAGTATCGCGGTTTGATCGCGTCCGCATTGTTACTTTGAACCAGGAAGGGCTCTCAGAGACGGAAGTTTCCAGGCGTCTCGGAGTGAAACAAAACGATGTTGTTCGGACTTGGAGGAGATATAGAGAGGCAGGAGCTGTCGATGACATGCCTCTATCAGACCTCCCAGTGGCTACTACTACAGTGGATGACCGCTATCCACGTATTATGTCTCGGAGAAACCCTGACAACAACGCCACCATGTTAAATAACGCTTTTCGTGCAGCCACAGGACGTCGTGTTACGACTCAAACTGTGCGCAATAGGCTGCATGAAGCGCAATTACACTCAAAACGTCCATCGCGAGTTCCATCTTTGCAACCACGACACCATGCAGCACGGTATAGATGGGCCCAACAACATGCCGACTGGACCGCTTAGGATTGGTTTCACGTTCTCTTCACCGATGAGTGTCGCATATGCCTTCAACCTGACAATCGTAAGAGACATGTATGGAAGCTATCTGGTCAGCCTGAACGCCTTAGACACAATGTCCAGCGAGTGCAGCAACGTGGAGATTCCCTGATGTTCTGGGGTGGCATTATGTGGGGCCGACGTACTCCGCTGATGGTGATGGAAGGCGCCGTAACGGCTGTACGATTCGTGAGTGCCATCCTCCGACCGATAATGCTACCATATCGGCAGCATAATGTCTTCATGAACAACAATTCGCGCCTCCATCGTGCACATCTTGTGAATGACATCCTTCAGGATAACGACATCGCTTGACTAGAGTGGCCAGCATGTTCCCAGACATGAGCCGTACCGAACATGCCTGTGGTAGACTGAAAAGTGCTGTTTATGGATGACGTGACCCACTATGGCATGCATCAATACAAGAGGAAGTGTTACTGGGTATTAGAGGTACCGGTGTGTACAGAAGTCTGGACCACCAACACGGAACGTTTCGCTGTATAGTGGTACAATATGCAATGCTTAGTTTTCACGAGGAATAAAAATGGCGGAAACGATGGTTATGTTGATTTCTATTCCAATTTTCTTTACAGGTTTCGGAACTCTCGGAACCGAAGTGACCCAAATCTTTCTTTTTTTTATGTGTGTATTTTCGCTGTCAGCAATTCCACTTGTGCCGCAGCTCCTCATTCCTTATTATGTTATCGACTGTTACGTAACCAAAGATGTTCCTATCGTAGACTGCAATATCTTGTCTAGTGGCACAATCTCAAACGATGTGGTCCAGGGTGCCGACTGCACCGTTTTTAAAAGTGTCTGTGATGTGTGGTTGTATCTTCTACATCTACATCTACATTGATACTCCGCAAGCCACCCAACGGTGTGTGGCGGAGGGCACTTTACGTGCCACTGTCATTACCTCCCTTTCCTGTTCCAGTCGCGTATGGTTCGCGGGAAGAACGACTGTCTGAAAGACTCCGTGCGCGCTCTAATCTCTCTAATTTTACATTCGTGATCTCCTCGGGAAGTATAAGTAGGGGGAAGCAATATATTCGATACCTCATCCAGAAACGCACCCTCTCGAAACCTGGCGAGCAAGCTACACCGCGATGCAGAGCGCCTCTCTTGCAGAGTCTGCCACTTGAGTTTATTAAACATCTCCGTAACGCTATCATGGTTACCAAATAACCCAGTGACGAAACGCGACGCTCTTCTTTGGATCTTTTCTATCTCCTCCGTCAACCCGACCTGGTAGGGATCCCACACTGATGAGCAACACTCAAGTACAGGTCGAACGAGTGTTTTGTAAGCCACCTCCTTTGTTGATGGACTACATTTTCTAAGCACTCTCCCAATGAATCTCAACCTGGTACCCGCCTTACCAACAATTAGTTTTATATGATCATTCCACTTCAAATCGTTCCGTACGCATACTCCCAGATATTTTACAGAAGTAACTGCTACCAGTGTTTGTTCCGCTATCATATAATCATACAATAAAGGATCCTTCTTTCTATGTATTCGCAATACATTACATTTGTCTATGTTAAGGGTCAGTTGCCACTCCCTGCACCAAGTGCCTATCCGCTGCAGATCTTCCTGTATTTCGCTACAATTTTCTAATGCAGCAACTTCTCTGTATACTACAGCATCATCCGCGAAAAGCCGCATGGAACTTCCGACACTATCTACTAAGTCATTTCAGCATTTAGAAAGGTATTTTCAGCATTTAGTAAGGGTATCCTCCCCCCATGAACCATGGACCAAGCCGTTGGTGGAGAGGCTTGCGTACCTCAGCGATACAGATAGCCGTACCGTAGGTGCAACCACAACGGAGTGGTTTCTGTTGAGAGGCAAGACAAACGTGTGGTTCCTGAAGAGGGGCAGCAGCCTTATCAGTAGTTGCAAGGGCAACCATCTAGATGATTGACTGATCTGGCCTCGTAACACCAACCGAAACAGCCTGCTGTGCTGGTATTGCGAACGGCTGAAAGAAAGGGGAAACTACAGCCGTAACTTTTCCCGAGGGCATGCAGCTTTACTGTATGGTTAAATGATGATGGCGTCATCTTGGGTAAAATATTCCAGAGGAAAAATAGTCCCCTATTCGGATCTCCAGGCGGGGACTACTCGAGAAGATGTCGTTATCAGAGGAAAGAAAACAGGCGTTCTACGGATCGGAGCGTGGAATTTCAGATCCCTTAATCGGGCAGGTAGGTTAGAAAATTTAAAAAGGGAAATGGATAGGTTAAAGTTAGATATAGTGGGAATTAGTGAAGTTCGGTGGAAGGAGGAACAAGACTTCTGGTCAGGTGACGACAGGGTTATAAACACAAAATCAAATAGGGGTAATGCAAGAGTAGGTTTAATAATGAATAGGAAAATAGGAATACGGGTAAGCTACTACAAACAGCATAGTGAACGCATTATTGTGGCCAAGATAGATACGAAGCCCACGATTACTACAGTAGCACAAGTTTATATGCCAACTAGCTCTGCAGATGACGAAGAAATTGAAGAAATGTATCATGAAATAAAAGGAATTATTCAGATGGTGAAGGGAGACGAAAATTTAGTAGTCATGGGTGACTGGAATTCGGCAGTAGGAAAAGGGAGAGAAGGGAACGTAGTAGGTGAATATGGATGGGGGGGGGGGGGGGGTAAGAAACGAAAGAGGAAGCCACCTGGTAGAATTTTGCACAGAGCACAACTTAGTCATAGCTAACACATGGTTCAAGAATCATGAAAGAAGGTTGCATACATGGAAGAAGCCTGGAGATACTGACAGGTTTCAGATAGATTACGTAATGGTAAGACAGAGATTTATGAAACAGGTTTTAAGTTGTAAGACATTTCCAGGGGCAGATGTGGATTCTGACCACAATCTATTGGTTATGACCTGTAGATTAAAACTGAAGAAACTGCAAAAAGGTGGGAATTTAAGGAGATGGGACCTGGATAAACTGACTAAACCAGAGGTTGTACAGAGTTTCAGGGAGAGCATAAGGACACAATTGAAAGGAATGGGGGAAATAAATACAGTAGAAGAAGAATGGGTAGCTTTGAGGGATGAAATAGTGAAGGCAGCAGAGGGTCAAGTAGGTAAAAAGACGAGGACTAGTAGAAATCCTTGGGTGACGGAAGAAATACTGAATTTAATTGATGAAAGGAGAAAATATAAAAATGTAGTAAATGAAGCAGGCAAAAAGGAATACAAACGTCTCAAAAATGAGATCGACAGGAAGTGAAAAATGGCTAAGCAGGGATGGCTAGAGGACAAACGTAAAGATGTAGAGGCATATCTCACTATGGGTAAGATAGATACTGCCTACAGGAAAATTTTAATTCAGACCTTCAGAGAAAAGAGAACCACTTGTAAGAATATCAAAACTCAGATTGAGACCCATTTCTAAGCAAAGAATGGAAAGTAGAAAGGTGGAAGGACTATATAGAGGGTCGATACAAGGGCGATGTACTTGAGGACAACATTATGGAAATGGAATAGGATGTAGATGAAGATGAAATGGGATATATGATACTGCGGGAGTAGACAACATTCCATTAGAAATACTGACAGCCTTGGAAGAACCAGTCCTGACGAAACTCTACCATCTGGTGAGCAAGATGTATGAAACAGGCGAAATACCCTCAGACTTCAAGAAGAATATAATAATTCCAATCCCAAAGAAAGCAGATGTTGACAAATGTGAAAATTACCGAACTATCAGTTTAATAAGTCATGGCTGCAAAATACTAACGCGGATTCTTTACGTTCGAATGGAAAAACTAGAGAAGCCGACCTTGGGGAAGATCAGTTTGTATTCCATAGAAATGTTGGGACACGTGAGGCAATACTGACCCTACGACATATCTTAGAAGCTAGATTACGGAAAGGCAAATCTACGTTTCTAGCTTTTGTCAATGTTGACTGGAATACGCTCTTTCAAATTCTGAAGGTGGCAGGGGTAAAATACAGGGAACGAAAGGCTATTTACAATTTGTACAGAAACCAGATGGCAGTTATAAGAGTCAAGGGACATGAAAGGGAAGTAGTGGTTGGGAAGTGAGTGAGACAGGTTTGTAGTCTCTCCCCAGTGTTATTCAATCTGTATGTTGAGCAAGCATTAAAGGAAACAAAAGAAAAATTCGGAATAGGTATTAAAATCCATGCAGAAGAAATAAAAACTTTGTGGTTCGCCGATGACATTGTAATTCTGTCATAGACAGCAAACGACTTAGAAGAGCAGTTAAATGGAATGGATAGTGTCTTGAAAGGAGGGTATAAGATGAACATCAACAAAAGTAAAACGAGGATAATGGAATGTAGTCGAATTAAGTCGGGTGATGCTGAGGGAAATGAGACACTTAAAATAGTAAAGGAATTTTGCTATTTGAGGAGAAAAATAACCGATGATGGTCGAAGTAGAGAGAATATAAAATGTAGACTGGCAATGGCAAGGAAAGCGTTTCTGAAGAAGAGAAATTTGTTAACATCAAGTATAGATTTAAGTGTCAGGAAGTCTTTTCTGAAACTATTTGAATGGAGTGTAGCCATGTATGGAAGTGAAACATGGACGATAAATAGTTTGGACAGGAAGAGAATAGAAGCATTTGAAATTTGCTGCTACAGAAGAATGCTGATGATTAGATGGGTAGATCACATAACTAATGAGGAAGTATTGAATAGGATTGGGTGAAAGAGAAGTTTGTGGCACAAGTTGACTAGAAGAAGGGATCGGTTGGTAGGACATGTGTTGAGGCATCAATGGATCACCAATTTGATATTGGAGGGCAGCGTGGAGGGTAAAAATCGTAGATGGAGATCAAGAGATTAATACACTAAACAGATTCAGAAGGATGTAGGTTGCAGTAGGTACTGGGAGATGAAGTAGCTTGCACAGGATAGAGTAGCACGGAGAGCAGCATCAAAGCAGTCTCAGGACTGAAGAACACAACAACAACAACAACAACAACAGCAAGGGTATACACCATGTCCAGTCAGGTAGTGTGTAGTTCCCTTGGTCGGGAAGAGTTATAACTTTTTGATCTTTGTTTTATGTTAGGAAGTAACTGGTTAGTTCTCCCAGGTATATTGCCATTCACTATCGATGTATGTCTTCATTCCCTTATTGAATGTGGTTCTTGTGCCCAGTATCTCCTTTACTCTTTCATATTCTTCCTTTTTGACCTAATACAGTACAGGTTACTTTCTTGTGCCTGTGTAAATATTTAGCAAGTCTAATATCACAAGCAGTGTCTCATTCGGTATTTTCTATACTAACATGTAAGGCACAGTAACCCGTTTTCCTGTGCTTCCCGGAGAGTGTGGGCCGTCCTTACCTTTCTGTCTGTACGAGCCCAGACGCTCGACCTCTAGCTCACAACAGCGTTAGGATTGTTTTTTAGTACGTTGTTACTGAACTTCAATTCAGATGAAAACTTCTTTGGCCAATAGTAGTTATTTTGTGCAGGATTTTAATGTCTCTCTGGCTGACGATATCGACATCTGCATGAACATTAAGCTTTTCTTCCATGTTTAAACCAAGGTACCTGTTTACTACTTTTCTGTACACAGGTTGGTCATTTATTCTGATTGTGGAGTCCCTCGATTTTAACGACCTTCCTAGTCTAAAGATGCCCCTTCTCCAAAGAATTTTCTGATATCGTCTTTCGTCAGTGGCATTGAAGAAGCTGTTCTTCGCTATCAGAGCATTCAGCTTAAGAAATCAGACATGAAAGCTGCCCATCAATAACGAAACACAGTCCACAAAGAAGTAATGTTTCGAAGGAAGAGAGATTTGCGGTATAAAGGCTGTGTGAGGATACTGACACAGTCGTGCTGCGTGCTTATAAAGGTAATGCCACCGTCCCTTTGCTTCAGGAAGTCCACAAGGAGTAACAAAGATCCTACCAACGAGATGACAATATAAGGCCTATAACGAGCACTATAGGTTCATCAGAGCATTTTTCTGCCTAATATTTAGCATCCTTATTAATACCAATGGTAGGAAAATGTCTATATAATATATGTAATTCTATCGATTTAATTCCATGGATTTAATGCTATGAGTTAAGTTCAGAGACTTAGCAATGTCATGATAAGTAGTTTGAATGTGCTCGTTTGTTTTGGCGTGGTATCATTATATATTAAAATACCTTTAAGGGACTCTTTATCTCTTATCGGCCAACATTTTGGTAAGAAAATCACGACCTTGCTTGATCATGTGCTTTTGTCATCTTATTTTCAGTTTAATGGTGAATTTTATTAGCTGATTAATGGAGCTGTTATGGGATGCTCCCTCTCCTCTCTGGAGGCTAATTTATACATGGAAGACTTCGAGGGTAAGGAACTGGACTTGGCAAGTTTTAAACAACTGGTATTCGGATGTACGTGGGCGACACATTTGTAGTGTGGCAGCACGAGATGGATTAATTACTTCGATTTCTTGAGCATTTTAGTTCTACCCATGCTAGTATTACATTTACTATTGAAATAGAAAAAGATGGCTGCCTTCCTGATTTGGTTGTTGTCGTTCGCCCTAAGGTTGATGGCACATTAGGTCATGCCATATATCGTAAACCAAAACATACAAATCAATATCTACACGCCAGTGGATGCCACTGCCATTCACAGACCACAGGTGTTCTAAAGACCTTAGTGCACAGAGCGTACTGTATATCTGATAAAAATAATTTGCGAGAAGGACTCACATACCTCAAGAGCCTTTTTAAAGCGAATGGATTTTCTCCGCAACAAATTCGTAAAGTATTCAATGCAAAACCTAGATTGCAGGTGTGTGATGGGAAAGAAGATAGTAATTCCTTCAAATCAAGTACTGTTTTGCCCTATTTGGGTGCTCTCTCCTCGAAGATAGGCCATATTCTTGAGAATCACAGTGTTAACCTTATCTTCCCGCCTCTCGCGAAGATTGCAGCTTTACTCGGAGTAGATTAGCTAATTATTTAATAAACAGACTTAGTGGTTTCTGTTTGGACAAAACATGGAACCCTGCTCTTGGGGTAATTAAGCTGCAGAGAAGACGTCATGGTTTCACCTACGCAGAACATACATCGATAAGCGAATCGAATGTCTGTACGCCTTCGCCACAGGCGGCACTAATATAAGCTTATCTTAATGCCGTTGACCAGCGTCTGTGACCCGCATACGTAACACCGCTGCGGTGTAGCATCTAAGGCCGCACATAGCACATTGTCGTCAGTCTTACCGCACGCTCTGTGGACGGCCGGACGATACTCACCCGAACTATCGGTGGAGGAAATTTTATTTGCGCGACTGCATGTCCGAAACTTCGTGGGCTAACATAAAAACTCTTTTGTGTGGTGATTTCGTTTAATTGTTTTCTGTGCACCAATTACTTAGTCTTCCACGAACTTCACTAAAATCCTCGTCTAATTTAGCACTTGTGCTGGCAGATACTGTAATTATCAGATCATCTGCGTAGGCTATGCAGCCTCTAGTGTCTGCTGTACTCTGAAGCTGGTTTAGTAATGACTCTATGCCAACGTTCCAGAACTATGGACCCAAACAGGGTACTTCACGCAGGCCTTTCGTGATATCTGTCAAGATTTTGTTTCAAGAACATTCCAGTTGCATCTGAATGTCTGTGCAATATTTTCGTAGTTTGTCATAGAGACATATGAGACAGTCCATTTGCTTCATACATTTTAACAGGACACGCCACCATAAATTAACAGAAGTCATAGCTATACCAATCATTGTGCCTGTAACGTACTAGTCGTCTGAGGTGTTCACAACATGTACTGGTTGATTTACTGATCGTGGGTGATTTTCCATTCCCTGAAACCATGCTGCAGGGGATTCACGCCCATTACATTTCTGTGATCCCTCAGGGGGCAGCACAGAAGTTCTTCTTCTATTTTGGCTACAATACACAATGTTTTCCCCGTCACCATATTTTCATTGCGGGGCGAAGCTGAAACTACTCTGTTTCCCTGGTTTCAATTTCTCCCTCTACTGTTTTCGAAGCGTATTATGCGCTACATTACTTCCTGCCCTCTCAGTGTGAGGTATTGCCACGTGTCGCGTATAAAGATTCTACGCCGCGTCGTCATTTCTGGTGGCGCTCTTCAGAACTCGCTTCGCCCACTAGTTGCCCCATCCCCTGCTCACGCGTGCAAAAGCCACCTCCGAAGTTGCCTTAACTTTTGTGACCCGTACCGCTACCTTGGGAATCTCTCCTCGCTCAGCTGCCTCGTTCTTCTCTCTGTCCATCATGAAACTTTTCGGCGGGAGAACGTTATCGTGCCGCTGCGGCTCTGGCCGTTCACAACCTGTTTTTTGATTTCGCTGGTTCAGGCCCCTGTTCTTCTCATTAATGTCGAGACTCTCCTGTTGTGCTCTCTTTTCAGCATCATCATCATCTTCTTCTTCTCCTTCTTAGCGTATTCCCATTGCTGCGTGATCTGCTTTTTTGGTCAATGTACACCTTTTCTTACATTCTAATACTACCTGTTTGTTGAGGTTCCTTGATCTTAGATGTACGTTTATAGTACCTATCCAATGTGGTTAAGGTCTTCCGCGATGTCTGTGGCCTTTAAGAGTGAGACGATAGTCTAAGCTGATGACTAAAGTAGGTTGTATATGATGTGTCAATACCACCGAATGTTCAATTTTTGGACCTTCTCGTTGATTTGAGCCACTCCAGTTACTTGTCAGATCGCTGTCTTGTTACTGTGGTCCAGCGGGTTGAGGATGGCATTAAGGTGCTGTAAATTCGGGGAGTGTAACACCCTTAATGATATTTCTGACCAATGCAGTGAATTCCGCGTTGGTGTAATGACAGTCATACAAGTGAGTGTACTCCTAAGACAGAAACTTATCCCTAGACGAAAGCCATAGCACCTCACTCTTCATAGATATCACCGCTTTCTCAAAATGACCGAGTGCATCATTTAATTTCGGAACATCTCTTGATCTGTTATCGCGGACATCGTTTTTATTAATTTATCTCCCGTATTTAACCAAGTTCTCTTCCTACAAACAACAGGTTGTGGACAATATATTCTAGCTGTGATAAGTGTGCTCTTCATTTACTGTGATTATGATTCTCCTTCAGCACCTCCCCAAAAACCGTTACTTCCCTGTGCCTCTGTATATCAATCCGAAACAAAATCTACCAGTCTCCGAATTTCATTTCTCTGATGTGTTGATTTCAGTGTCCACTGATGTCTCATAAGGAAGGCATCCGACTGCCTAGAGAAATATATACCTCAAACAAACATTTGAACGACAGCTAAGCATTATGCTCCACTCCAGATGATGTATGGGAAACAGGAGCATTCCCATCATCCAGGATGTCATAACGATGTCGCCAACTGAGGAAAGGAACTATATACCACTCCTGTCCTCCTTCCGTAACGAGTAACTAACGACAGACAGCAGCAAGAACAACAGTAACAAATTCCTGAAAATGACCCTACAACAATAAAGAAACTCATGTGGCAAAGACATAAAAACAATAAATATCCTGGAAACAACACAGTTCATGAAATACCCATAACACAAGTATCAAGACTAAATCTAACACCAACATAATATTTCAAATAATGTAACAACAGTGACGTAAGACCACAGGCATGCCTTGTGCTTTAAGCTGTCTAGACGACTACGTTTCTCCTTCCTACCAGCTGCACCTAATCGTACCGGGTCGGTCAAAGTGTCCAAAGTACTCTTAAACTGTTTAACCAGACTGACGTGCAGGATAGACGTTCTACGTTTTGGTAGGAAACTGTACCTTCCCGTTAACAGTTGAGGTCATATCCACGACCTGGTACGACTCGTGGTATTTAGTCAAGAAATTATTTCTCTTTCTCTTTGGTATATAGGGGCTAGTAATTAACACACACTGCCCTCTACGATACTGCGGCAGCCTTCCAGTGCGCCTATTTCGCTGTTCCTGGCGTTCCAGAGCCTTTGTGTACGGGTTTGGCACGTTTCTTCTCTTATTCACTGGTTCGCTATTCGCTAGTAATTTAGGACCCCAAAAAGTCAAATTGATTGGGCATTGTCATCCCGTACCTCAAATAGTGATATGACTGTTCCCGTATGAACCTTTAAGTTGTTCGCGCAAACTACATATGCAAAATGGGTATCCCAGTCGTCGTGTCTGGCATTCAAGAAAAAGCTTAGCAGTTTAGAAATGGTCTTAGGTTCACGCTCCATCCTACTTTTAGTTTGTGGGTAGAAAGGGCTCGTTCGTAACTTCCGAATATGCAACACACGGCACAGCTGGTTGTAGGTACCGAAACTAAGTTCGTACCCTGGTCTATAACTAAGGTATCATGCACTCCAATTTTCAGTGTCCAATTGTTAATAAATACTTGTGCTACAGTACTGGTCTTTTGATGTGGAATTGCTATCATTACTTGATACCGTGAGAAACATTGATGATCGTATACACATACGTATTCTTTACAGGTGTTCAGGCTATGGTTAGCAAATGTCTAGAACAAGCATTTAAAATGACTTCGACGTCTCAGGTAACCTCTGCGAAGGGATATTATGGTGTATAGCATTCATTCTCTGAGCACATGGTACACAGTCTTTGACATATTTCACCACGCTACTCTTCCTGTACATCACCAAAACCATTTCGCCTATCTGTTGATCGTAGGTCGCCACGATCTGAAGTAACATGCTCAGGATCCTGTTGTAACATTATCTTTGGGAATTGTGTACCGAGTAGAGTCATGCATGATAAAGAGTAGACGAGTCTCTTAGACCAAACAACCATTACCGCAAGGGACCTCAAAGCCGGTTACAATTAATTAAAAGTTGGACTAGAACATTGGCCAAAGGCAGCGTTTACCGCTCCCTCTTGTCATTATCAATGTGTGGGAATGCCACTGGGTTTAAAAAATGCAGCTGCTACTTTCCAGCGGTTATTAGACGGAGATTTACGTTTGTTACAGCCTAAAGGCTATGTGATCCATTTAGATGACTCAATTGTCTGTTCAACCGTTCTACAAAAAATGTTTTTGATATGCTACAGTCGGCACGTCGGACGCCGTGCATGGGGAAGTACCGTTTTGCTCAAATTCGAGTTAAGACTCTGGGACACATAATTAGCGTAGAATACAGACTGATCTTCCTTTTACAGAAGCGATTCAAAATTTTCCAGCACCAGGACGGCCGAACAGACGCAGTCATTCGTCGGTTTGTTCAACTACTGCCGTAAATTCGTAATGGATTTCGTGAAAGGATTTGTTAGTTCGTTAGTTAGCTTCATGTTTACGGGTCAGTTTGTACAATAAACCGTAATGTGGCATCAGTTAATTTATGCACACATCGTAAACAGGGCTATATGCTGAACATTTATAACTTTATGTTTTTCCCTAAAATATAAATATGTGAGTTAGTAATGCGTACCATCATCTTTTACAAGTTACAATAGAAATTTTCGTACAGAAAAGAAGCAAGTGCGAACAAGAAACTTTTTCAGTTTGTTTTCGAATTTTATTTTACTTTCTGTCAGACATTTTGTATCTCTAGGCAAGTGATCAAAATCTTTTGTTGCAACATTCTGCACCACTTCTTGTGTTAACGGCGACATTAACATGTAATAATGAATATCATTCGTTCTCAAAGGTGGCCAATAAAACTGACCACCTCTGACAACTCCAAGTCCAACCATCAGCACAATCTGGCAACACTGTAAGATGTGGAAGTGTCAAGAGGAAGTGTTGTCTACTTCCGAGATGTTGTCGGAATGTGTGAGCACGTGGTCTAGTGGGAATCGTCGTGCATTCTAAACTAACGGTCGCCTCTTCGCGTCCAACTGAATTTTTTTTTTTTTTTTACCAGATTTCGGCCCTCGTCTAAAGTTAAGAGTCTGACTGAACATCGAACATAATTCGCTTCACATTCTACCCACCAATAATAACAAGAACTTCCAGTAACAATTCCGCAGGACAGCTCATGGCTGCGTCGCGATCAGAGCAGCTCACGCTCGAGCGTTTCCTCGTGCTGCAGACGCCACCCACCGCCTGAAATCCGGCGCCGCTCAGGTGAACGAGGCGTGACGCTGTCAGTATATGCGTCAACTGTCTTTTTCGAATTTGAAGCTCTAGTTATCATCTTACAGTTAAGCAATGGATTTTGCATACCTGAAAATCATGAGCTACAGTTAAGCATTGTGAAAATTAAGTCACAAATGGAAAAAGGTGTAACATCTGCAACACAATATTTACTTTTGGTATAACAGAGGGGTGAATGCAGAGGACGAAGCTATAAAGCATTGAACTGTGTGTGGAGCGAGTGCTTTTGGGGAAAATACGCCAGAAAAAGATATTCGTGTTTCAACAAAGATAATTCTGGCATGAATGATTTTCCACATTAAGCAAGTCTCGACTACATATACATGTGATGGATCACCACTTAACCATCATTCGACATTTGCATTCAACAGGGAAAGTTCGGAAGTCTGGAGTAGGACTACTGCTTGCTCTAATTCGAAACAACAAAAATCAAGGGAGTCACTATTGTTGAACGTCATCAGTACGCTCATTGAGCATTCCTATGCAGTACTATTACTGGTGACGAGTTATGGTCGCTTTATCGTTAACTTCCTAAGAAGAAATGAAAGGATGAGCCCCACCAAAAGACATAAGCTCGAGTAAAGGGTAGTGTGAACATAATTGTTTACATCTGATACCTGCAAAAATGTGCTTAGGGCTACGAATTGTGCCCCAAGGGGTGTGTGCATCACAGCAGGAATTTGTTGCCAACAACTGAGACAGCTTTCGGTCGCAGTGTAAGAAAATCGACCGACAAAACTACATCACCTGTGTTACTTCATAATAACGCACTCTGTCGATTTGAGAAACAAAACCATCCAGGACATTGATCGCAAAGTCGTCTCTCAGGCACTTGTGTTGATAGAGAAGTCCTCTCTCAAGCAGTTGTCCCTCTCGTCATATACTCGTAGAATTTTACGTTTCCCGCTCTTGATCGATCAACCGTCAAGGCAATTCGTTTCTAGACGAAAATACTCTTCAAACTACACTCTACACTGATTTAATGACATCGTTAGAAGCAGTAGGTTTCCATGGAAGTGGGATTTTTAAACTACTTTAGCACTGTCAGATTGTTTTAGACATCTTGAAAGGACATTCTGTTGCAGATGAATTTCTCTTGGATGATTACTATTGCGTTCGGTAAACTAATGGAAAACGCAATTAAAGTATTCACTGTACTAACACAAATTAAATTCATCTTATTACAGAAACATCACGACGGCAGTCTATTTTAATAAAGCATTAAGTATCTGTAAGACGATTGAGCTTATTTTCACACTAATTAGTAGGATATTACCGACTTTTGACATCGAAAAACTCAGTATTTACTTCATTTCCTGTACCATTCGCAAGTATTATGAAAATGTGGCAGTTCATAGATAAAATTATGTATTCACAACAAAAAATATGTATGCTGAAAACAAAAGTGGCATTATGAATTTCGCACTAACGTAAGGTTTTCTCTCTGACACTAAGAGGTACTAGAAGTAGCAACACGAATTTTGCTGGAACGTTGTTTTACGATTACCTTATTGAATTTATATCTGCCTGCTTGTAGCTCTGCTACTACATAATGAAATATCTGGCTTTCAGCGAGTCTCGAAAGGTGAAGGAAAGCACCTTGCACCTGGTAGCGAAGCATGTTACCTGAGAACGGGTTTTCTCCTAAAGTGGGTGGACATCATTTTGAGGTTGAATTGTTGGCGAATGTCAGTCAGACGTGTGCCGTTGGGGTAAGAGTTTTGGTGTGTTGAATTTGTACCAAGGATTTTTCTATAGGCTATTTCTGTCCCAAATAGAGAGTATTTTCACGTCATGTCGGTGAATTTTGCTCATAGTTTTTTCGAGTGTGTTACAGAGTATTCGACCTTTTCGGTGTTTCTCTTATTTTCGAATTTGGTGGGAGCATGTGCTTTGATGAGTGTATATTTTTTACTGGTCCTATGAATGAGCATAGTCATAAGTCGATTGTTGATGGGTGTGATATCTTTGATTGAATTGATGGTAGGTCTGTGTTCGAGAAATGCCATGCCGATGATTGGTGCTCATATTGCTACCTTTTGTTGTGTTTTGCTCTTGAAGATGCGATGGTTCCCGTAATGCAAGGTTTCATTGTCAGTTAGTCGTGATCCTGGAAGAGCAAGAATGAGAATTTTATGTCGGTCGATTGTTTATCTGAGATTATTTTCTTTTCGTGTTTGGATCAATGTATCTATGTTTAGTTTTCAATTGCATGTTTTCTGCCTGTAGGGAAATTTACCAGAGATCTCCGATATTCTCTGCGGTGCTAGCCAGGACTCCCCAGAATCCTAAAATCCAGCTGCCTTCTTTCGACGGGCGGTTTGTGTACCACCTGGGCTAAATGTGACTTTGCCTGCACAGTTCATGTTTGCTTGCGGTTCATTGGTTTGTCCTGGGTGATACCAATACCAAACAGGACCAGAGGGTGCTGAAGCCTTTGGAAGAAAATATTTTCAGTCGAGCTGATTGAGCGAACAGACGGTGGCCAGAGTACAGGCGATTTTCACTCCCGACGTGTCTGGATTTTGTGTTCAACGGATTGAGTAGCCGTTCAGAATTGTGTTAGTATTTGGTTCACCCCAAGAATTTGATTTCGTCGCATCTCCTATGCGCCACACGGGATTATTAATATTATTATCATTATGTCTTCATCAAATCCGATATGGTGTATCTTCCCACCACTGAAGTATATGTGTATTGCTCTATTCAATACTTCCATCATAAAAATGAGGGTTATAATTACGTTACATTGCTGTTAGTAGACATTTCTTTCTCTTTTTCTTAGACAGTAGCTAAATGTTACTCCATCAAAGGATTATGTGCCCAGCATTGTTGCAATACAGACGTTCATGTCTTCAGGAAGTTCTCACCGAGCTGACAAGGCACGTTACTTCAAAGATGGACTGTTTTACCTGTTAAGGAAAAATCGAACACAGTGATTACTTGGAGGTGTTTTAATTGCGTTTTAAATCGAAAGGATCAGTTACCTAATTTTAATTTCTCAAGTGAACTAAAACAACTAGTTACCGGTTTAGAATTAAAGGATATATGGGAAATCAAATACCCATCCATTGTTGAGTTCACTTATGTCATGGCAACATTTCGTAGCAGGATTGATAGATTATATATTTCTAAAAATCTTGAAACTTCCGTGACAAAAGTAGAAACCATTCCTTCAGACCAATCACGTGTCTTAGCTTGCATAAATATAACAACAGAGCCAGTTGCCCGATTCAAGAGTCAGTAGAATTTTAACATTTCCTTGTTAGTAAATCGTGATTTAGAAGACCTGATTAAAGAAGCATGGGCAATGTGACTGCGTGCCCGTAGTAGATATGCCGCTGCTGTCGAATGGTGGGTTAAGATGGCGAAGCCAAAGTTGTGGAAGGTTCTTATTCAATACAGTGCCCAGAGCGCGAGAGAAATGAAATACACTATAGAATATTACTATACCATTATGAGAGATCTATATGATCAGGTGTCTGCAGGTTCCTCACTTCGCATAGCAGACTTCAAAAAAGTCAAAGCCAAGTTACTTAATATCAAGAGAAATCAAACGGAAGAGTTTGAAAATAAAATGGAAGGCAAATTCGGTGTCAGAAAACGAAACTACTTCGCTATACTATTTAGTGAAGCATACGAGAAACTGAAGAAGTACTTTTACTGATGAAATTCGAACAAAAAACGATACAATTCTCAGAACCTAGCAGGATATCATGGACGAAATTTATCGCTATTATTGCGAGCTATGTTCCGTAAATCAAAGTAGTGATGCATCCTAGTCCCATAGCTTACAGAAGATGACAACGATAATTCTCTCGAGGTAGATAGTGAAGAGAACGTGTATGAGACTCTGTGTGCATCCACCAATAAACTACCTAGGTCAGGATGATCTCCCAGCAGAGATTTACATCCTTTATTGGCCAATATTGGGGGCAAAAATCACTGCCATTGTAAACGGGGGTATTCAGGGAATAACGATACTGGTTGAGTTTAAGGAGAGTAAAATCATTCTTGTGCCAAAAAAAAAAAAAAAAAAAATGGAAACAATGATTTAAATAATTTTCGTCCAATTTCACTGCTGAATTCTGATTATAAATTAATAGCTAGAATGGTAAACAAGAGAATTTCATGCCTTACAGATAAAATTATTAGTAAACGTCAGAACTGAGCGCAAGACAGAACCATTTTTCAAAATCTAGCAGAATACAGAGATATTATTGCAATAGCTTCCTTAACAAACATAAAGTGTGTTTCTTTATTTCAGGTTTTTATAAAGCCTTGATGTAGTAAATCATGAATATCTCTTACAGACGTTGAAGAAAATAGGATTCAACGCTAGGGTCATACAGTTGATAAAGAACATAGCAACTGGAACAAATGTATAAGTAGCTGTAAATTGCCAACAATCCAGGCCGATACAAATAAAACGAGGTGGTCTTCAAGACAGTCCTCTGTCCATATCGCTTTTCTCCATTTCACTGGAACGTTTCCTCCAACATGTCCATGCTAGATTAAAACGCTTACTTTCGTCAGGAAATAAAACAGCTATGAAATCCTATGCTGACCATGTAGGGGTCATTATAAGGGATAACGAAGAGGAAACGACGCTAGCAACAGTGACTGATACATACTGCAGAGCATCTGGAGCGAATGCAAACGAAAGAAAAAGTAAGATGTTAAATCTCAGAGGTTTTGATAGTGTCAACGTGGAGTGGGCAAAATTAGTCCGACAACATAAAACACTTGGGATCACCCTGACAGCATGCCCCACGAAAATGACGGATTTAAATTGAAAAGTTGCTGCAGATAAAGTGCAAGGAGCCATTATAGAGAATTTAATTCCATGTATGATCCAAGTTCAAGGAACAATGCATATCAAGTCATGCATCCTTGATAAAGCTTATTATATTGCCCAGCTATTTCCAATATCGAGAGTGATAGCGAGGAGAATAATGTAAAAAATTACTAACTTTTTGTGGAAAGGTGAAGTGTTCAGAGTATCTGCTAAAGTAGCCACTTTAGGATTAACTGATATAATGGATAAAGCTTCTACACTTTTATGAAAAGACAAGTTAATGCAATGAGAGATTCACGAGAAAGCATAACCAGCCAAGTTTTCGAGATCGTTAAACCTCGAAGCCTGCCTTCCCCGATTGACTCTGTGAAACAAATTTAGGTCAACAATTCCATCTAGTTGACACAATAATTCGTAGATATTTTGCAGTGAACACATAGTGCGTAGTGGGGCGATCACTCTGCTGTAAAAATAATTCAAAAGCCAAGATCGCTTAAATACTGTTTACTGGATAACCGGTTTCAACACACTGAAGGTGCCATTATCGGATCTGTGAAGAAATAACTTGACAGGTTTGAGGGAGGACTTACATGAGTTACACTATATACATTACTATTAGTACACTACCACATACCTGAATGTAGCTTAACGTTTATAAACCATCTGGAGCAATGGCATTATCCATATTAGCGCCTTACAGAAGTCCATATGGCGCGAATATGGATAATACCTTTGCTTCAGATGTTTTCCTCTGTAATTGACGTACTTTGTAGTATGTGTAGTATATATAGTATGCATAGAATGTATAGTACATACTGTTACTGTATGCGAAATTGTTCTTTGCATGGGTATTTGATTATCAGTAATAGTAAAGTTTTATTGTAGTAGTAATCAGTGGTTATACCCTAGGAATGTGTGTGCACTGCTTGGACAGACCTATCTAGAGGCCGGTTGTGAATTACTAGAATCGCAGCAGGTAAACCGGCGCGGAAAAAGGCATTGTGAAGCCGACCGTTGTTATTCGAGCAGTGGTCATGTACCAAATTGTTTTAACTTGTGACTTCGGTTCTACATAACCGATCGAAAAGAATGACAATGAGAGCAGTTTTTTATTTTGTTGTGACAATGATTTTACATCAGCTGGTCTCCCTCAGGTATCGTTATAACCAAATGGTTTATAAACGTAATGCTACATTCAGGTGTGTGGTACTGTACTAATATTAATGTATATAGTGTAACTGATGTAAGCCATCCCTCAAACCTATCATGTTATATCTTCACAGATCCGGTGATGGCACGTCCAGTGTTTTGAAACCGGTTATCCACTAAGCAGTATTTAAGCGATCTTGGCTTTTGAATTATTTTTTAATTCGTAGATACACTTATAGCCGTTAGATGAGTAGTTGGAAGTGGATCCAAGAGCAAATAGCTCTGATTACAAGGACGTCCCCTGAGAGTATATCGCTCCCATTGATACACAGGCCTGCAGCACGCTTTTTCCCAAAGGCAAAAAATAACACTGTGTACTGGTTGCTGGGAAATTTTGTTAATTACGTCATTAAAAAACTAACATCCGACAGAATCATAAAATTCAAGGTACACATGCTGCGTGAATACCACAAAATTAGAAGGTATTCGAATCACAAGAAAAAGTTCGGTAATATGTTAAATATCGTATTTGATAGAATGGGCATTGGTTAATATAAAAAATAAGACTGTGTTGACAGTGGTGTATAGTAGTTACCTTAAGGATATTGTTTAAAATTTTACTGTTAGTTTTACTTGGTATTTTTTCTACTTCAGACAGTAATTTTTGAAATTTTATAAGTTAATGTACATAACTTATGTGACAGTTAGATTGTGTGTCTAATAGTGTAAAAACATAGAACAATAAAGCTGCATTAATGGTTTGTACTATTAATGTAAAAATTGACAGTTTTTATGGAAATGTCTTTATCGATTGGTTAAAACTGTAATATTGTATCTAATTTAATGCAATATTCAATGGCTGGCAAATTGCCCTGTTCATTTTTATACTGTAATGTGTAATTCAGTTTTCCAGTGAAAAACCTATTATATATGTCTGATCACTTCAGATAATTACCATTCCATTCATGTCCAGAAAGTGTAGTTGGAGGGCTAGTCAATTTTATAACATCTCTTCTCCGCCATTGTCAGGTATTTAAGAGATTGTATAATACGATTATGAAATTGTATTTATGTGTGACAAGCATGTATGTTCCATATCCTGTGTAATTTTTAGTGATTTCCATATAATCGTGTGAAATGCTCATAGCTAGTCTGACTGAGCTGAGAAGGTTAAAGATCAGTTTCTTCCTTGACCTGTCTCTCACAGAGACGATTTCCTTTTGTACATTAATATAATAAAATTATCCCAAGAACTTGCTGATATCCTTCATACAGTGCTATTTATGCTTCTGTAAAGATTGGAGTACATGTAATTCAAAGTGCAGTTTTTTTATTTATTCACGTTTGAAGGAGTCTGAATATCTTTAAAAAACTTTTCTTGGTATTCAAATTAATTCATTCTGGTAATTTAGTCAGAAACACAAACTTCTGTTGTATTTCTTTAACATCAGCATAACTGCAATGATCAAACTGTTTTTGTTCAAATCATTTCCTGTATAAATGTGTGCATGATTAGTGCATGTAATTAGAATGTATTTGGAATGTGTAACATTGTTCCTTAAATAAATGTTTGAAACAATATGTAGCTAGCGGTGCTGCCTCTGGATCACGGGGTCCTGGGTTCGATTCCCGGCCTGGTTGGGGATTTTCTCTTCCGGGGATGGGGTGTTTGTTTTGTCCCTATAATTTCATCATCGTTTTTGTACGTGTCTGAAATTGGACTTTATAAAGATTGGGACGCTGTACGGGCGCAAATGACCGCGGACTTGAGCGTCCAAAAACACGAGACGGGCGCAACGACTAAATGTGACTGTGCCTATTCGCAGTTAACGCTTTATCTTATTTTTGTAAATTTCAGATCCAGTCAAAATTAACGTCTTGCTTTCATCGTTCATTGCTCGTTGAGCGGTATATGGAATTTGTCTTGCTAATTTTGGAACATTATGAACAGTTCCACTTATCCACCCATGCAAGCTATTGTCCTGCTCCACCCAGTTCGAACACATGGCGTGTGATATATCTTCCCAGTTCAGTCTGATTTGGTAAGTTGTTGATCTCAAAAATAGAGCGTAATAGAACAGGTTTCTGAAACTTCTCTAATTTCGATTATCCAGTTCTCACATGTCTTCGTTGTCTCAGCATTTGTTAAGTACGGATCTCAAAACCTTATCTTCGCAGATCCTGTCTGACGCTAATATATCCTGTCCGATTTGTTTAGCGATTCTGAATTTTACCACTCATATCATGCAGGTTTGGGACGACCAAATGTTCGTGGATTGTGAGAAACGTTACATGTCACAGTTACTGATTCTTGGAGGTAAAGTTTCAAATTAGTCTCAGAACTTCTTCTATGGTGCAGTATTAACAGTTCATTCTTACTGATGAAATCTTGTTAACTTGCTTCGTGCACTCAAGCCAAGGCGACGACCGTTTGCCGCACCCGTGCATACTGATGGAGTTTTTCTTAATTCTTATATTTGCCCCGAATCTCTATTGTATGTGTATATGAGCGTGAATGTCGCCATTGAAAGATTCCTCTGACCCTGACCTCATTAATAATTAACGACAAATCATGATAGGGACTCCAAAATGCAGTTTTTATTTTGTAGCCCAGCCGAGAGCATATTAAAAAAAGTAGCCATCACCCACTCATTAGTTGTTTAGTTTACTAGTTTGGTCAGTTGTGTCTTTAATATAAATTATATTTTTACCAAAGAAAGTGCTTACATATTCTCTTGCAAACTTCCATTTTTATGTCCTACTGCTTTTCGTTGTGCAACAAATAAATATGGCGAAGTTATTTATTTAATATTTATCCAACTTACATAAATGTGCAGATCCAGCAACCCAGTTTCTTTAAATATGAAAAGTTTTTCTTTCCTGTACACTGAAGGGCCAAAGAAACTGGTACACATACTTAATATCCTGTAGGGCCCCCGTGAGCACGCAGAACTGCCGCAACATGACGTGACATGGAATCGACTAATGTCTGAAGTAGCGCTGGAGGAATCTGACACCATGAATCCTTCAAGACTTCCCATAAATCAGTAACAGTAAGAGGGGATGGAGAGCTCTTCTGAACAGTACGTTGCAAGGCATCCCATATATGCTCAAAAATGTTCATGTCTGGGGAGTTTGGTGCCCGCGGAAGTGTTTAAACTCAGAAGAGTAGCTACTCTTTAGCAAATCTGCACGTGTGGGGTGTCACATTGTCCTGCTGGAAGTTCCCAAGATTGTCAGGATTCACAATGGACGTGTGGGGATGCAGTCGATCAGACAGGAAGCTTACGTACGTGTCATCTGTCAGACTTGTATCTAGACTTATCATACGCCCTACACCATTACAGAGCTTAGAGCTATTATGTTTTTATAGAAATTCTCTGTCATCATTGTACAGTTTCTAAATCATTATTCACATTGCACCATGAGATACGCAACAGTTTGAATACTGTTTGGAAATTTCATTTTGAAACAGAAATCTAGATTAGCTGCTGCCTGCTTGCCGTTTGCTGTTGTGCTTTCGAGAAATCTGCAGCAGTGTTGTCACAAGACGTGAGGTAACTGGATTTTTGATTAGGACCATGTTCTTTTCTACAGTTGCAGATTCAGTGTAAAGAGAGGTTGTATTTAAACCAATTATGGTTCAGTTCAAATTAAGTTATGTTTTGTGATAGGTTAGCAAGTGGGTTTAAGATGGTTAACAGATTGTAAGGACATTGTTTTAGTAATACGTACATTATTTTTTATAGAGTGGGAGGCAAAGTAAGGCTAACTTTCATACAGAAACAAAAATATAGGGGGAATGTTACTCATTTATTCAGATTGCTAAGCAGCTGTGAAATACCTATCAGCCCCTGTAGAACAAAGGTCATTACAGGATGCAATGAAGACGTTCGTGGTCTAGGGGAAAGCAATAGGGTAAACCTGCTGTGGGTCCTCGATCATTCAGGAATTACTGGCAATGAACAAGCTAACAGAATGGCCAGGACAGGGGTGGTGAATCGATTTATTGGACCGGTACTTGCATAACCGAAGATGGTTCAAATGGCTCTGAGCACTATGGGACTTAACTTCTGAGGTCATCAGTTCCCTTGGAACTCAGAACTATTTAAACGTAACTAACCTAAGGAGAGCACACATCCATGCCCGAGGCAAGATTCGAACGTGCGACCGTAGCAGTCGTGCGGTTCCAGACTGTAACGCCTAGAACCGCTGGGCGACTCTGGCCGGAAACCGAAGATGATGATACAATCAACACTATGTAGCTGAATCGAGAGACAGTGCGTAGAATATTTGACTACTATCCAAAATCAGAAACTGGCAAGCGAATGTTGGCAGATCCATATTTCAAAAGAAGTTCTATATTAATGAACTTGAACAGGAAACGAATCATACTCGTAGTAGAACTCGTGACTGGCCATAGAACTTCGTAAAACATGGTCACGCGATGACACAGAGGAGGAAGCCGCTAAATGTGGACTACGTGGTGAGGAAGACGAAACTGCACCACATCTAACCTTCCAATACGAAGCTTTGACGGGCGAAAGACACAGAATCTCCGAGTGGGTAGAGCCTATGGAAATCGTGTTTAATAACGACCCAGCAAACAGTCTTCTACCACTTTTTAATGGTAACGGTTGCCATTACTGGAATCACAGGGACCGAAACAGCACAATGAATTCAATTTCCGTGGAGACAACAGGGGTCTAGTACCATTGTTGTTTTTATCTCCCTGCATTAAACATATCAAATTGAAGGGTGTGGGAGTAAATTAGTCGGCTACAGTGGCAGAATAGCCAACCCTATAAGTACGGACCAGGTAGAAAACAGGCTTGTCTTCGCCTTGGACGAAGCTCTTGTGCAGTCTGTCACCACAAAGCAGGGAGCTCTCTGGGCACTTCTGGGGGGAACGGGACGCGTGGCTTCCAAAAGAGTTCACTCAGCAGTGTTCCAGCAGACGCGACATGGACGAATAGGTGTGAGTCAGCGTATTCATAGTTCATTCTTATCTTATTTTTCTTGATTTCAGCTCCAGTCAAAATTAACGTCTTGCTCTCAACACTCATTGCTCTTTGAGTGTATACGGAAATTTTAATTTTAATTTTGGAGCGTTATGAACAAGTGAACTTAGCCACGCATGCGAGCTGTTGTTCTGCTGGCCGGCCTTGTTCAAACATGTGGACGTGTAATATATCTTCTCAGTTCAGTTTGATATTACTTCGTTGTTTGGTCTCTCGATTACATCATAACTGAACAAATTTCTCAAACTTCACTAATTTCGATTTCAGTTTCGAATCTAGTTCCCACGTATCTTTGTAGTCTCAGCACGTGTTAAGTACGGATCTGAGTACATGAAGTTGGCAGATCGCCTCTCACAGTAATGTATCCAGTCCAATTTGCTTAGCTATTCTGAATTTTACCACTCCTTTTAGGCAGAATTTTTGTTACTGACGACCGCGACTTCACACGTTGTGAGATACGTTATACGTCACAGTTACTGATTCTCGGGGTAAAAGTTTCAAATTTCTTTCAGAACTTCTTCTGTGGTGCAACTAACAGTTTATTCTTATCGATGGATTCTACTTCACTTGCTTCGTGCACTCAAGCCAAGTGGACGACCGTTTGCCAACCACGTTCATACAGGTGAAGTTTTTCTTTATTCTTATAATTCTGCCGAATCTCTATTATATGCGCGTATGGGCCTGAATGTCGTCATTTAAAGATTCCTCTGACCTTTCCATAAGTAATAATTAACGATAATTTGTATTGGGGGCTGCAAAACGAAGTTGTAAATGTAATTATGTAACTCATCCGAGAGCGTTATGAACAACAGCAGCAATCACCCATTTGTTAATCGTTTAGTCTATTAGTTTGTTCCGGTGTGTCTTCAATAAGTGTGATATTTTTACCAGAGCTTGTGCTTACGTATTCTCTTGCAAAACTTCCATTTTTACATCCTACTGCTATCCGTTGTGCAACAGATAAATATGGCCAAGTTATTTATTTTATATTTATTCAACTATCATAAATGTACAATTCCAGCAACCATTTTATTTAAACATTAAAGGCTTTTCTTTCATGTATATCCAGATACCGACTCCCCACCCTCCATGTTAACAGATACCTCATTTTAATGGACACCTAGAACAGGAACACCGATCCCCAGATCCAACACGTACAGATACTCTTCAAAGTCAAGTCTGAGCTACGCAGGCTCGGATCAATCTCTCGATGGCGATAGCCATGCGGAATCTTCGACCGTTTTCCATGCCAGGCGTTTTGAAAAGCGCGTGGTGAGGCAGTTGCAGATTGATAGGGAAAGCTAAAACAGCAGCTGAGGGCGCGCGCGGCCTACCGCCTTTCAGTCCTGATGTATTTAACTTTATCATTCCGACAGTGGTGTTTTGGTAAAAACAACGTTCTTGTACAGATCAGGTCCACATTCGCCGAGATAGAGTTTAATATGTTTTAAATGAAAACCCTCACTTTTCTTTTTAATTTGAGAAACTTGAAACTTGCAGCTTGGTATCTTTGCCCGTGACGATATTGTGTACCAAGGGGCTGAGAGGCTTGGGCATCTGGATGTTCTAGCATGGACCCACAAAGTGAGAGACCAACTTAGAAAATATGGCTACGTCTCCCTAACCATGGGCGCAAAAATTTGAAATAAAAACATGAACAACAACCCTCATCCTGCCTGCATGGAGACACTTATTATAGCGCTGTGCCTACCTCCAGTGTGCGAGCCCAGTATTCTTACTGGCTGTCTTCCATTGCAGCTGTATGACCTCAGGTGTGACTTTGTCCGGCGAAAGATCGGACAGTGGAGAATTCAGAGGGAGGTGGGTGTTGCCTTAAGAATCTCGTGAAGACCCAAATTAAAGGCTGAGTTGAACCTCGGAATAGAAAAAATCCACTAGTGCTGAGATTCTGCGTCAAACATGATCAGTGCAGATTTCAAATTACTGTTTACTGTTTCGGCTATCGAACGCCGAGGGCAGTATGGTAGCGTGGTGAACAGAAACACTTAAATTAATTGGACAAAGAGGCTCAGTACTGTCACCAACCACTGTCTGAAGGAGCGCCAAAAGTGGAGAATAGTCTAGACAACTGGTGAATGGTGAAGGCCGTTGTCATTCGACTGCACGGAACCAACTTTATACACCAGGAAATGGCGTCCCCATAGTCTAGGAGTAGCGCCCTTGTGTAGTAATCAAAACGTCATCGGTCCCGGGTGGGAAACCCGCAATGGCTTAAGTTCTGGTTAATAATAAACATTAGCGGCCGAAGACTTCCGGCATAAGAAGTCCCCCTCATTCTGCCAACGGCCTTGTTAAAGAGGTTGGAGGAGCGGACAGAGGTTCAGGCCCTCACTTACCATTAGGGAGGGATACTGGCCCTAAAGGCGGAAGAATCAGCAGTGGCCAATGGCATGAGGGTGTGAAAGGCAATGGAAACCATTGCATCAAATCACGCAACGCTTATCCAGAGGACATGTGGCCTGTAACTGAAAAAGTGTCATGATAATCTCTTCATTGGCAAAAGATTCTGGAAAATTCTCCCCTCTCGGATCTCCAGGATGGGGCTGCCAGCGCTAGGTGACCATGAGAAAAAGATTGAATACTCTGATAAGGGATAAAGTTCTACGAGTCGCAGCATGGAATATGAGAAGCTTGTTCGTAGTAGGGATGGTAGAAAGTTTAAAAAGAGAAATGCAACAGCTTAATCTACACACAGTATCGGTGTTCTGGAAAGAAGACATGCATTTGTGGTCAGATGACTATAGGTTAATGTCAACAACAGCAGAAAAAGGTATAAAGGGAGTAGCATTCGTTATAAAAAGGAAGGTAGGGCAGAGAGGCTGTTATTGTGATTGGGCAGCTCTTATAAGAATCGACAGCAAACCAACACCGACAACGATATTTCGGATATACATTTCAACGTCGCATTCTGAAGATGAAGAAATAGAGAAAGTTTATGATGATATTCAAAGGGTAATACAGTACGTAAATGAAGATGAAAATCTAATAGTCATGCGGGACTGTAATGCAGTTGTAGGGGAAGGAGTAGAAGAAATGGCTACAGGAGAATATGAGCTTCGGACAAGAATGAGAAAGGAGAAAGGGTAATTGAGTTCTGTAACAAATTTCAGCTAGTAATAGCTAATACTCGGTTCAAGAATCACAAGAGAAAGAGGTATACTTGGAAAAGTGCGGGTGGTACGGGCAGATTTAACTTAGATTACATCATGGTTTGACAGAGATTCAGAAATCAGATACTGGATTGTAAGGCGTACCCAGCAGTAGATATGGACTCTGAACACAATGTAGCAGAGATGAAGAGTAGGCTGAAGTTCATGAGATTAGCCACAAAGACAGAACATGCAAAGAAGTGGGATACGGAAGTACTAAGAAATGACGAGATACACTTGAAGTTCTCTAAGGCTATAGATTCAGCAATAAATAATTGCTCAGTAGGCAGTACACTTGAAGAGGAATGGACATCTCTAAAAGGGCAATCACAGAAACTGAAAAAAAAACATAGTTACAAACACGGTAACTGAGAACAAATGATGGATAGGAAAGGAATACTTCAGCTGATCGATGAAAGAAGAGACTGTAAAAGTGTTCAGGGAAACGCAGGTACACAAAGATACAAATGGCTGAGGAATGAAATAAATAGGAAGTGCAGAGAACTTAAGACAAAACTGCTGCATAAAAAACGTGAAAAAATCGGAAAAGAAATGATTGTCAGAAGGACTGACCCAGCATACGGGACAGTCAAAACAACCTTCGCTGACATTAGAAGCAATGGTGGTAACGTTAAGAGTGCAACGGTAATTCCGCTATTAAATGAAGAGGAGAGGGCAGTTAGGTGGTGAGAGTACACTGAAGGCCTTCAACGAGGCGGAAGTTTTGTCTGATGTGATAGAAGAACACACAGGAGTCGATTTAGAAGAGATAGGGGATCCAGTACTAGAATCAGAATTATAAGTGATTTGGAAAACTTAAGGTCAAATAAGGCAGAAGCTGTAGATAACATTCCGTTAGAATGTCTAAGATCATTGGGGGAAGTGGGAACAAAAAATTCTATTCACGTTGTGTGTAGTAGAGTCTGGCGACATACTACCTGACTTTCGGAAAAACATGATCCACACAACTCCGAAGACTGCAAGAGCTGAGAGGTGCCGGAATTATCGCACAGTCAGCTTAACAGCTCACGCATCCAAGTTGGTGACAAGAATAATATACAGAAGAAAAGTAATGAAAATTGGGGGATGTATTAGATGGTGATCAGTTTAGCTTTAGAAAAGGTAAAAGCACCAGAGAGGCAATTCTGAGACTACAGATGGTAATGGAAGCAAGACTAAGGCAAAAGCAAGATTTGTTCATAGGATTTGTCGAGTTCGAGAAAGCCTTCGACAATGTAATATGGTGAAGGTTGTTCGAAATTGTGAGAACAATAGAGGTAAGCTATGGAGAGGTACGGGTAATATATCATATGTACAAAAGCCAAAACGGAATAATAAGAGTGGGTGACTAAGAACGAAGCAGTCAGAATAAAAAAGGGTGTAAGGCAGGGATGTAGACGTTCCGCCCTACTGTTCAATCTGTACATTGAAGAAGTAATGACGGAAATAAAGGAAAGCTTCAGAAGTGGGGTTAAAATCTGTGATACGATTCGTTGACGGCATTGCTATCGTGATTGAAAGTGAAGATAAATTACATTATATGCTAAACGGTATGAACTATCTAATGAGTACAGGGTATGTATTGAGAGTAAATCCAAGAAAGACGAAAGTGATGATAGGTAGCAGAAATGAGAACAGCGAGAAACATAAAATCAGGGTTTATGCTCACGAAGTAGATGAAGCTAAGGATTTCTGCTATCTAGGCAGAAAAATAACCACTGACGAACGGAGCAAGGACCTCAAAAGGAGACTAGCACTGGCTAAAATGGCATTCCTGGACATCAGAAGTTTACTAGTATCAAATATAGGCCTTAATCTGAGGAAGAAATTTCTGAGAATGTACGTATGGAGCACAGCATTGTATGGTAGGGAAACATGGACTACGGAAAATCGGAGCAGAAGAGAATCGAAGCATTTGAGATGTGGTGCTACAGACGAATGTTGAAAATTATATGAATTGATGAGGTAAGGAATGAGGAGATTCTGCGCAGAACTGGTGAGGCATGAAATACGTGGAAAACATTGACCAGGGGAAGGGGTGGTATGATAGGGCATCTGTTATAATATCAAGGAATTGCTTTCATAGTATTAGAGGAAGCTGTAGGGGAAGACAGACAATCGAATACATCCAGCAAATAACTGAAGACTTAGGCTGGATATGCTAATCTGAGATGAACAGGTTAGCACAGGAGAGACATTCGCTGTGGGCCACATCAAACCTGTAAAAAACCTGAAGACCCAAAAAATAGAAATGGCGTCCACCATCACAAAACCATAACGGTTCCCATCCCTTTGCTGTGGGACTGGTCCGACATAATAAATCTTTTGTCCATGGGGTCACTTTCTCGAGTGGACTGAAGTAAGCCGTCTGTAAAACTGTTTTCGGCCTTGATGCATTTGCAATCTTCACACTTGCCCACTAATTTAAACACATCTTTACGCATTGTGTGCGAGACAGATACTGTTTCACATTCGTAATGGTTTTACTCACTTCCAAATGCCCAACAGTAAGAGGGTTCTCAAAATACTTAAAAATGGCCAACACTGGTTACTCTGGTAAACAGATCTTAGAGGATCTGTCGCTCTGAGCCGTGGTAAAAATTGCTGTTTTGAAGAGCGCGCCGGAGCGGGTAGTGTGAAGCAGTCGCCCTCCGATTCTGGTGGCGGTGGCGCCGCTGTGGCAATCGCAGCTTTGGTGTCTCCCTCTAGTGGGAAAGGGGAAAGGTCACCTGTCGTTTTGCTTTGGGGTCGTCCCACCATTCTTCTCCGTTTGCCCACCCGCGGGAAGGTGGTTGTTTATAAATTGTGTGGTCCGTTTTTCCCTTGTGAGGTAGGGGCGGGTTAGCACAACCTGCGGTTCGGGTTGTTCGGTAATCTCCTTATCAATCTACCGTACGTTAGTAGCTGCCTCTGTCATGTTTGTCGGATTTGGGGTATTAACGAATTTATTGCTTGGAGTGTAACGGCCAAGTACCTGAAATACGTTTCGATCTTTGGAAACTTTGATATTATTGCCTATGGTCTTGAGAGGCGGTATCTGTGTACTGTAGAGCATCTTAACCATGGTTTGGCCAACCTTGTAGAATTTTATATAAGATTGCATATCATGGGCTCTTATTTAAATGATCATTTTAGTATATAAAGTTGCCACCCTTTCACCTTACAAGTTAAAATCGAGTTGCACCTTCGGTTGCAAGGTTAATATTTTAATTGTTAGTGTTTTGTACCATTTCCATCTCTCCTACGGGGGGTGCATAGTTTGTGTGCGTGTGTAAATTGTTAAAACTCTTAGCTTAAAGTTATCTTGTGTGTTGCAGATTTGCACCAGTGTAGTCTTTCAGAGACTGTTGTGAGCGGTCGTAACTACGGCCGTGTCAAAAGGGAGCGGCAAGGTTCTCTGCCTGAAAGCTCATACAGTCAAAACTTGTTTCTTTGTGCCTCTGAATAAATTGTATATTTAGAGGGTGCCTTTCTGATCATAATTTTAAATCTGTTTCTTTAAACAAAATGCTTTTAGGCACAATTAAAGTGAATAAAAGTCGCCATTTGTTAAAAGGAATTTCGTTACGATTTCTTCAGTTACTGCCTGGCATCTGCTTCCATGCTTACGTAGTGCGATTAAATGAGCTAATGTTCTTGATGAATCGCTAGTGAATAAAATAAATTCTTAAGAATATTCTTTGAAAATAAATCACGGTAAACGCTCTTAGTCTTACAACATATACTCCTTTTCTCAGTTCATTACCTGACACCTTTCCCAGTATCAGGCTTTAGTCTCATCCCCTGAATATATGGTTCCGGCCTCTGTTTGTCCAGCAAGTTCCCAAAGAGCTCATGTACCTCAGAAAACACGATTGAAACCCATTTGGAGTCCAGTAAATCATGTTACAGCTGTTATTCCGTTGCGTACCCCTGGAACATACAGCTAAGTGCGTCTGTTACCTGATTATTTGCTCCATGGATGTGCCTGACAGAGAAGCGAAAGGTGGAAACATACACAGCCCACCTCGAACCCACCTCGCGATTTGTCCTGTCTTCCTGGATCTCGCGAGTACCCAAATCAAAGCCTGACTGTCAGTTTCGAGGACAAATAGCATAGCTCCAAGTAGAACTTAAATTTTTGGAAGGCCAAAACCAAGAAGACCTCCCACTCATACGGAGTACTTCAGTTCCGCCTGGGACATGGCTCTGGAACCGTAAGCTAAACGATCGCTCGCCATCGTTTTCATTCGGAAAGACAGCAACGACGCTAGAATTAGAAGCACACGTTTGGACAATGAAGGTTCGTTCAAAATCCGGAACATCCAAAACCGGCAGAATACTCATAGATACTATAATTGTCTCAGAGACCACCTGCTGCGTTTCCCTCATCCGGAAACTCAACCCTTTCTTCCTCAAGCCATTTACTGTGGCTGATAATTGGACAAAATTCGAAACAAATTTTATAAAAAAATGAGAGATACTGATAAAGCGAGGTCCTTCCTTCTTCTCTGAAGATCTCGTCTCCTTCCCTGATCTATTTTAACATCACTGGCTGAGACCAAGGTCGTAAAAAGGGAAGCTCCCTTAGTTCCAGATTTACCATGGATGGTTTAACGGTCAATCCCACTTCCTGCAGGCTAATAAGGACTTTGCTGCACACTGATTTGAGTAACGAGTCACCCAAAACAGAGTCTAAGAGAAATGATAGTATTGCCGCTGCTGTGTAAAAACTGAAAGGAACACTACCGAACTAGTACAGCTTCCGAACGGTGTCAAATCCTGTAGCACGTTTACAGTCCTCAGTGAGAGAAATCTTCTGGTACGCCATGTTCTAATTCAGGAGGGTAATATACTGTGCCCCCTGCAAAGGAAAGAGAACAGGTACGGAGGTCCGAGAGTGGTACAGATTTTAAGTCGACGTTTTGGTTAAGAATTGTTTAATCAACTACCGATCGATAACTACCGGCTTGATCCTTTGGTGCCTGAAACATGGGCGACGCATACGGAGAGGTGGAAACCCGTATCACGCCGATGCGAAGCCTCTCATTAATCAGCTGTCACAAAATTTTTATTTTGGGTGGCGCAACTGTTATGGAGGTTAGCAAACCAGAATATCGTCCATCAAACCGATGTTATACTGAATCCTGGCGATGACTCCTAGTTTGTTTCTCAACACGTCAGAAAACCGTACAAGTACTCCTAACCGAGCTTTCGCTTAGCTCTCCCGCAAATGACTGACCTGAAACTATTATGTACCACGAGGCAATTGACCTTTTGGACAGTCTGGCAAGCACACAGCTTAAAATCCCTACCAAGACTCAAATGGAATGAAAGCTTCTTCTGGGCATAATTAAGAATCAATCCTCTTCGCTCCCTCAAATTACACCCCAATCACAAAGTAACTGAGAATTCTTCCGCTAATATTAATTCCACAGGCCACTAAAAACCCATGAAGCCGCACTTCCCTGCAATCAACCTCCTAGATTCAACACTTGCCTGTTGGCAGTTCGACATTTCTGTAACGTTTCTCGCAAGGGGTGAGCTTAAAATATCACTCCTTTGCCACTACCAGTTATATTGATAAGACAAACTTTATTTCCAGAGTTTATTAGAGCACAGACGAATTCATGATTGACGTATGCGCAGACAAAAGGTAGGTACTGACTAGTTATCATACAGATTCAGTTACACCGCTTGTAACGTGAACGACTCCCAGGGTATCCAAGTCTTTGGCGTCAGCTGTTCGGACGCCCACTACGCCGTATGGGGCACTGGATCATAAAAAGACCGGTATCGCCACACCGAAAAGTATCTTTAATATTCTATGGATTCGTCTTCCTGTCCCTTTCACTCTGAACATTACCAGTATGTTCCACTGTTGCTGATGTTTCAAAAATGCTTCTCGTATCGGCAAATGTATGCTCTTGATTTTAAAGAACAATTCACTAACCGAGAAAAAGTGTTAAACCTCTGCAAAACATAAATTTCATAGGAGACTTGCCTTCTCGACGGTTTCCCCACTCCGTCACAGGCAATATCAATGCAGCGACCGCAATTCTAATCTCCTCAGAATAATGTTCGAGAGTTCCGGCACGGGCATCGACGAGTAGAAAGTATTTATACAGCAGTTCGCCCCTCACTCGCGACCATTACCTTCCTAGTCCCTAAGTCATCCAACATTAACTGAACCCCTACTACATCAGCCACACTCTTACAGAACAAACCAATAGTCACCAGATACATCAGCTGAAGTATCACTGATGTGGAACGTTAATGCATTCTCAAGTTCCTCAGAACGTTCCAACACTCACAAAACTTCTCCCACTTGAGGTAATTCATCTACAGCGTTGAAGCCCTATATCGGCGGCAAGGGACCTGTTTTGTACAAGGACGTCGGTTTGGCAACTTTTGGGCTGATAGTAAACTCCATAAGTTTGCCTAATTCATGTTTGATGATACTTTGTGCGCCCTTCCATATTAATTCATGAAGTATGTCGGTGAGCTTGTTAAGATAAACTTCGTGCTTGTCGCCCTAGCATCGTAGTAGACCAGCCAGGTTCCCCTCAACTGTATCGCTGTACTTGTTGCCTGTCGCGGTTCATTCCAAAATAACTGATGCTCATTTCATTGGTGAAGATTTTTTTAATAGGTGCTGCTCTTTTCATTTAAATTATTATCGCCAACTACTGATGAAAAACTTCTGGAGATTGAAATTCTGTCGTGTCTCCTATTTAAAAGCAGTCCAGTTTATCTTAAGGATAGCTACCCTTTTCATTGCAGTTATTCTGGACCAGCTTTAGTACATCTTTTTTGGGTATTTAAAGTTTGTCTGGTCTCCCATTAAAAATATGGAGATTCATTTTAAAAATGGTTCAAATGGCTCTGAGCACTATGGGACTTAACATCTTAGGTCATCAGTCCCCTAGAACTTAGAACTACTTAAACCTAACTAACCTAAAGACATCACACACATCCATGCCCGAGGCAGGATTCGAACCTGCAACCGAAGCAGTCCCGCGGTTCCGGACTGCAGCGCCTAGAGCCGCGCGGCCACCGCGGCCAGCTGGAGATTCATTTTAACAAAAGCTACTATTTTCAGGGCCGTCATTATATGCATTTATATGGTAAAATAATTCTGGAGCATTGAAGACTTGTCTTCTCGCCTTTCTGGTGTTACTGTAATTTTGGTGATACAGAGGACTGTATAACCCATTGCAATTTTGAGATGCGCCTACGGATAGTTTGCTTACCATCATGTGTAGCCATTGGGCAGATGTTTTTACTAATTTATGTCGGCTTACAAGTTGTTGTGTACCAGAATTTGCTGTAAATGGAGTGGACTGTTATGAGTTCTTAAGATTAGTTTGGAGTCTGTTGTAGTTGACCTTGTATGGGATCCGCCCACCTACAGTACGGTCGTGGATGGCAGTTCTGCACCACCGATGCTGTCTGTTGCATTATCACCGCCTAAGCGAGATCTCAATTGTATTCATATAGCTTCGTCTTATTCTAAACGTATGTCACCGACGGGCGTAATGCATTTTTTGTGTGTTTACTTCTAGTTTGCGGTGAATTTTAATAGCTTCAACGAATTTTTAAGTCTATTAAAGAGCTAATTTTCGGTCATTGCCAAAGTATTATAAGCAAAGGACAGGTTTAGCTAATATGGGAAACTTTTTCTTGTTAAGAATTTGGTAAAAATTTAGTTTTTTCGAAAAATTTGGGGCAGAAGAATTTGTGTTAATGTTCTACTGAATAAAATTGCGTTGGTGTTGTCAACGGTGAATGCTCTTCATTGATGTCTGGCCCATTCGCAACATTTAACAGCGAATTAGGCTGGTTGAAGGGTCTGCAAGACATCATAATATCCATGCTGTGCAAACAGTAAAGTTGAACAGTTGAGCATAATAATAAGGCCGGTGGCCTCGGGATACTCAGAATATATTAATGTTTTTGTCTGTACATAATTTGCTTATACTTTTTGTGTATTTATTAATTGATCTACTTACACTCATTAAATATCGCCACGTAGTGCAGTACTGTTACTTATGTGTCTGTAGGATCGTTTCTGTATACGTCAACTCCTCTAGTGTTCAGAATATGGTGTGTGTGATTATTATCCTTATTAAATGTTCAGTAGTCCCACTACTGAGTAAACCACTTGCTGCATTCCCGGTTACAACTTGTAACGGATTCATTTCTGCCGTTACGATAAATGAATGTAAATGGACAGAATTCATTGTGAGCGTCACTAGTCTTATGTAACACTGGAAGTTGCGTTCGACACTTCCAAACCAGAAATTACATTTATTAATGATTGATTAAAAAATGTGACTCTTGTATCCCTTAGACACCCTGTAATATCAGAAACTATCATTAGTTACTTGTATGGAATATTAATTTTATTGAACTGTAGAATCAAATCACAAGTTCAGAGGAGAGCAATGCAGTTTTAAGTGAATCGTTGCCGGCTTTAGTTCCTCGCACGTTTCAATCGATGTTCAGTTTGATCGTCCTCTGTTTTCACTTCTTTTCTGTCGTAGGCATTCAAGCGAATGACGCGCTTTCACTCACAGCTATGTTATAATGTTATATGGCTGTTTCATTTCCGTTAGGTCAGGAACAAAGGCATTCATGTAAACATACAACTGCTCTAAGTGTCAATGCAGACAGGTAGAATGGACTACGTGTGTAATTTGTTTGACAGTTGGTCGTGAACCAAATGAACTCACTGTTATTTGTCATTTGTCATGATGAAGAAGGATTTCCTATGTACTGTAAGTTATGGCAGTCTGTGTATAATATTTCTGTGGGCGATGGACATCTAAAAAGATAACATCCTCAAATATTTCTCTAAATGCAGTCATACATGTAAAGAGAGAGAAATAATCGTACATCTTTGATAGAGGTTATTAATTTTATTTTATTACTTGTTTAAATGGAGTTCAGTGATATTAATGCTTCATTAACATTCTTTTACAAGGGTACTTTCAAAGTTTCATTTTATCAATTCATTTAATAATTCATTCACTTTAAATATCTGTGAGTCGGGTGTCCCCATTCACTTTTCAGACAATCAAGAGATTTAGTCCTGATTTTCTCTGCCCGAACCACCAGCACTGTCACTGATGACGTGGCATCAGTGGGATGTCCTTCTGAGCCACTGTAATTGGTTTCACATGAATATGTTCACTGGCTAGTGAGCCCGTACCCCGACCCACTTTGCAGACAGGCATGAGTCCCAACCCTGACATTCTCCATCCAGAAGCACGAACACCCTCTCCAATAATGAGGCATTGGTGATATGACTTCCTCATACACTGTTCTAAATTCCACACGAATATGTTCAGTGAGTAGTAAAAACGCTGTTGTCACCATCCAATTTGTATCCACACAAGAGTCTTAGCCATGACATTCTCTGACCTGTTTCTGTAACACGCTCCCCAACCTTGAGGCATTGGTGGGATGTCCTTCCTATCCACTATGCTCAGTTCCTCACGAATATGTCAATTGGTTTGTGAATCATTATCCCTGTCCACTTTGTACGCGCACAACAGATTTGCACTGATGTTTATCACCCAGCACCTCCAACACCCTCTTTGACGAGGAGGAACTTTTGAGAAGTCCTCGTCAGAATACGTTTAGTTGGTAGAGAGGCGGTGTGCCCGACCACCGTGAGGGCTCACGATGGTCTTCTCCCCGACTCTCTCCGCCCAGCACCTCCGACATCCTCTCCGGCGGCGAGGGATCGGCGGGATGTCCTCGTCACACTCCACCACAGGCGGCTCGTGGATCTCGGCAGTCGTCACAATCATCCAGCCATCGTTCACCTGCACACAAAAGCAATTCTTCGCTTTAAAATACATAGGACTTTCTTTATGCCACAACAATAGCAATAATTCTGTAATATGACTTGTATGGACAAAGCGTGTAGTAAGAGAGAACAACTTTCTATTTTTGTGTGTGATCGAAAGAAAGGGAAGAGTTTTCATACATAATCATTAACGGTGACAAGGATCCTATTTGTTATCTTCCAGGATGAACCAAACTTGAGCCACTATATAATGGTCTCAGAAAAGGGTATGTTGTATCTAATCGAACTCAGCCCTTAGTAGAGAGTTATAAGTGAAGTTGTGTCTTTAGTGCCGCCTTACCTGCCCGATGACTTTGCCGCAGGCTACATCAACGGCAGCAGGCGGTGGCCGGGACTTCTCCGCCTGCGCTGCCAGCAGAACCAACTCGTCCACTTCTGAGCGCAGCCGCCAACGCGCGGCGCTCATCCTCTGTGGAAGATTTGTTTCCATCGTCACAATTCATTCATTTGTTGATTTTCAGTTTTATTTTCTAACTTTTATCTAACGTCTAATATTTTGTGGGTGTTTACTCGTGGGGGTTTACTCGCAGCTTATATTAAATTAATCTCATAATAGTGTATTAAATTCACCATCCTTGAAACATTTAACAGTTAGACAAAAAGGTCTTTGTGTTGGCAGCACATACTTGGATTGTTTTCCAGACGGTCATAAGGTAACTATACGACAGTATTTTACCTTGGGTCTGGATGGTTAATGTGTTGTACTTAGAATAGGGATTCAAGCAAACTGCATTTACATCATCTTCACATCCCCCCTACTACGTAACTACAACGGGGGTCGCCACGTTTAAATCGTTGGACGTGTTCCCTACTGAAACCCTCCTGTGACGGCGACACATAGTGAAAAAGTCTCTCATAAATGGTCTCTAGAAAATCCAATTAGTTTCAGAACTTCTATCGTCTGACCACAAGAACCAGCCAAGTACGAGCAGTACAAATAGTCACATAAACTACCTCCAACTGGTACCTAACATCTCACACTCATAACATCCGCCATAAGCAAAACAGAATAAGCTAATGGATCCACTCACTGCTTTGGGACTTCTAAATACCGAGCACGTGTACGCCCATTCAGTTACAACGGTCAACTTGAAAACATGCAAGTGACTAATCCGGTCCTAAAATCACCGCCTAGTCAGTTTGTCTAAGAATCAGCTAACGAATCATCATCATGCATAAGTGAGATCTGATACAGTTCTTGCACTAATTTTATCAGAATTTAGAGAGAATCTTCAGTAGTGATACATGCTGTGCTAGGAGGAGTTGCACGTTGTGTGAACTACGTTGTTACCGATTTTGGAACCAACAGCATTCTGTAAATTATTGTGCAGCTCTTGTGATATCGAATAGTTCCATCTAATATAAGGAGTCAGTAACTTAAGTGATTTCTGACTAGTAAGGTCCTGCGTAACCTCCTTTTTTATTTAAAGTACTTTCTCCCTGTACAAAGTACAATTTTGAGCGGGCCAGTGGCTACAGAGTTCCTACGAAACGGATGTACTCGTATAGAAAGCCGAACGATATTTCGTTTTATTTGCGGTACAAGCACGTTTAACGAAGGCACATAGGAATAGATGTTATTCTATGATGGCCTATTTATAACTACGAGAAGCTAAAATAGCTTTACTAAATCCGGAAGGCCTTACAGTAATCAGAGATGTAAAGTAATTATCCCAGTAAACGTGGGTGCACCTAAGAGTCAGTACTGTTTTTCCAATAAATCTCAGTGTTTCTTACCTCTGGCTTTCCAATTAAATCGACGTCTATCAGGTCTCCGTAAAAGTCTTCTTCTGCCTCCCGCCGAGACCGGAAGCAGAACACGCCCAACAGCCTTCGGAACATCTGCCAAGAAAAAAATAGATATCACGTCACGTACTGACCATACGGAATTATAGCGTGTCCATTATGGACTGCAGGACAGTCAGGCAGATTGGAATGAGAAGAGGGAGAGGTTCGTACGAAGATTTTTTACCAAACAGTATTCAAGTAGATGAAACCAACAGAAACGTCTGATAATGGAGTGCTTTTAGGAAATTTAAATATTAGCTCATCAATGATTTACAAATTCTGACCAAAGTAACGATTTTAGTTAGTACAATAACACATGTCGACCCAACATGTTCTAAGAACGAAATCGACGATTCAAGCCTAGTCGGGTTGTGTGGACTTACAGTGCCAATTAAAACAGGTACACAGTTTTCGAACAAGTGTTATGATACGTGATGTAAAGAGTGAGGGGCTTCGCTTTGCATTTGAGAACAATGAACGAACAGTACACATGATATCATGGGACAGAACACAGCATTATAGTTTACCAACGTGGCACTTTTCTCTTTTTCTTTTTCGTTTCTTTCTCTGTTCTTCACGTCAACTGATTCCACAAGGACAAAACCCGGTTCACACTAGTTACTGTTGCCCGACTTATTTGCGCTCTCTGTACAAATTTCCACAAATTCTTTGCCCTGCCATTTTAAAGCCACTTTGACATGTTTAGGGGCTACCAACAATCTGCCCATAAAAGGCGCCAAAAGAGTACGAGGTACTTGTGAAAAATGGCCGAATGTTCAGCATGTAGCGGATACCTTGATCTATCGACAAGAAGGAATGGTTACGTGAGGTAGCATTGAGTTATTTGCGATTTTTGTGGCTTTAAATGAGTTAAAATTACCGTTCAGCCAAGTCCAGAGATTTTCATAAGCCACTTGCTGAGGAGAAAGATGAAATAACTCTTCTGAAAAGAAAATGTCTACTTGCTGCCACGTCGTTGCCCAGTTCGGCAGCTGAAGAAATAGTATACTCAGTTGCCCTTTCCGTTGTCCAATACGTAAACATGTAGATTGAAGTTCCTACAAACTCTAAAAATTCTCATAACCAGATGGTAATTGTTTACGACTGTAAGCGTCGTATGCTCACTAGTAACTGAGTTGCTTGACTTTGTTTCTTCCTGAAGCTAGCAAAACCAATTAGACAGCATGCGTTGCTCACATTTGCAGCTAGGTGAAACTTAACATGCTCTCCTTGAAATTCTTCAAACCGTATCTCGTTTATAACGGTTTGTGCCCTTCGGAGCTTCCATTGAATGATACGTCATTCACAGCTACGGCTACGAAAATGGTCTCAAACGTAACACTCAGGCTCATAGGAACGCACGCTCAGATGCAACAAAATGTGCGATGCTGATGTACACTTCACTCGCAGCGGTGCTTAACTGTAGAGCAGAATAAGAAAAGAAGAAAGAAAGAGAGAGAGAGATCCAACTTTATTTCCTACAAGCTTAGAAGTAGCTACCTCTATTTGGAAAGGACACTCCCAGAGTAGAATCGCAAGTCGTACACTAGACCCTTTATTCTGACTAATAAATGGCAGCACGTTATACTGTTTTTTGAATGTTCCACAGAAGATACATTAGCACCCAATATCCGAAGGGAGTGTAGTAGGACGACTAAAAATCTCTGTGTACACACATGATTTATCACGAGATATCTAGGGGAATGCAATAAATTAGTTGAAACCGAAAATAACCTGAAATATACCACATGTTGTGATCTTACCAATTTTTCAAATCGATTGAAAAATTTAACACATTCAGAAGAGAAATAAGCAAAAAAAGTTATTTAAATAAAAGTTAATTTTGAATTTACCACATCATTAAATCGGACTAAAAAGTGTAAAACAATTTCACACAGTCCTAAACATATTCTTATCCTTATAAAGATGCTGCTGAAAATTTGTGATTGTTAACTTTTAGTATCCGTAGTAGTTATTGTAAGATTAAAAACGAAAACCGTCGACCACTTGTAATACAGCTTCATGTTAGTCAGCAGGTGAATTATTCATGCAACAGTTATGTATTGCGTGTGCCCCACGATTTTCGTTTTAAATGTTTCAAATATTTTCACAGACATTAAAAATTCGTAATCACAACTTTCCAAGACACTCTACATGCTGTTCGTAGTCTGTATGGTGCTATGATAAATCGTTTTATACCTTTAAGTCAGATTTAAAAACGTCGTAAACGAAAAAGTGATTTTTCCTTTCAATAGTTATTTTCTGTTTCTTACTCTTCGGTGAGAGAAATTTTATCAATCGATTTCATACATTTTGGTGAAATTAGAACCTATGTATTTCAGGATTATTATAATTTATGTTCACCAGACTTGAAAAACCTGTTGCTTTCTCATACGTTTATCTTAAGATATGACCGTGTGGGAAAAAAGTGGATACATCTGACCTCACACGGAGGATTACCACCTACCGTTCCCGCGGGCCATTCGCGACTGGACCAGAAAAAGGGACAAATGGCAATGGTACGTAATGTACACTCCGCCACCCCCAGACAAGATAGTGAGCTTATATTGCTTTGTCAGACATGTCTGAGCTATGCTGGAAGTTTCAAGAATCTAGGTCAACTTTAATTTATTTTAGAATCAATTGCGAAACCTGCACCGAAGAGAATAACGGACAAGAAAGCGATCTAACAGGAACGCGCTTGAAAGTGCTGCTTTTCTGGTGATGTGATGTTAAAGGTAAATCCTAGGAAACCATGAATCGAGCTCAAATCAACATTCAGATAATCAGTAAGCTGATAAACACGTCTCAACTGAAGAATAGGAATCTAAAAGCTAAACTCCATCCGAATAGGCCAGGAAGCACCAAGTTAACGACCGGCCGCCGTGTCATACTCAGCCGTCATGCGTCATATGGAGGGGCATGTGGTCAGCACACCACACTCCCGGACGTATGTCAGTTTACGAGACTGGAGCCGCTGCTTTGTTCAAGTGGCTCTGAGCACTATGGGACTTAACTTCTGAGGTCATCAGTCCCCTAGAACCTAGAAATACTTAAACCTAACTAAACTAGGGACATCACACACGGCCATGTCTGAGGCAGGATTCGAACTAGCGACCGTAGCGGTCGCGCGGTTCCAGACGCTAGCGCCTAGAACCACTCGGCCACTCGGCCGCTGCTTCTCAATCAAGTATCTCCTCAGCTTGCCTCACAAGGGCTGAGTGCACCCCGCTTGCCAGACTAGGTTGTCACCCATCCAAGTACTAGACAGCTCATTTAGCCTGCTCAAATCATTTTGTGTGGGAAATTAAGTTTAAGATCTATGGAGCATAGAAAGTACTGCTATGACTTTGTCGACTTCATCTTTCTCTTCTCTGTCGTTTGTTTTTGTAGCGCATTTCTAATTGTTCAACAGATTGCGTTTAATTTTGGGATGTAGTTTTTAATTTTATTACTGAACTCTCGTCATTTGAGCATCTGCTTATAGCAGAGTATTTAAACATTTATCCCTGTTGATATTTATGCCGTAGCTGACACTGCGTTTCCAAGTACTGACTGGGTCACCCACGTAGAAGTTGAAAAGAGCTGGAGACAGGTTACATACTTGTCTAATTCTCTGTTTTATTGTTACTTATGTACACAAGTTCTTTATTCTCGATTATAATTTTTGTCCCTTTGTAACAGCTTCAAAAGAGTTGATTAGACGCACCGGGTAGCCTTTTTCTTTGCAGGATCTGACACACCACTCGTCTATTGCCTTACTCAAAATCATTTTTATAATCTACAAACATTATAGCATCTCTAATTAAAATCTTTCATCTCCTTTAACCGTTGCCTTACCCTAAAATATACTGTCAATACGGGATAGTTCTCTTCTAAAGCAAAAAAGCGCATGCAACAGTACTCGCTGTTAAATAAAATAGTAAACAGCTACTGGCGCACCTCCCTTGTTGTAGGTCGAGGCACGTGAAACTCTCCACTTGCGTCTGCAAGCGGAATCGGGAGTATCAATGATGTTCAACGCTGCCTGTGGACGAAGAACCAGGACAAATAAGTCTCATGGACCGCGATCATACAAGCTGTAAGCCGGCCAGAGTGGCCGAGCGGTTAAAGGCGCTACAGTCTGGAACCGCACGACCGCTACGGTCGCAGGTTCGAATCCTGCCTCGGGCATGGATGTGTGTGATGTCCTTAGGTTAGTTAGGTTTAAGTAGTTCTAAGTTCTAGGGGACTTATGACCACAGTAGTTGAGTCCCATAGTGCTCAGAGCCATTTGAACCATTTGAACCATAGAAGCTGTAAGATTAAGCAACAGCTAAACCGACTGCACGTGGAAGTAACCATTACATGAACAAAATTTTTATTTCTTCGTTTGCTGCTTATACACAACAATCAAATATCATTTATTTACACTACAGAGCAGATGTGTATGTAGAACGTCTGCAAAAATAGGGTCATGGGGAAGGGATGTAGGCAACTCATATTAGTTTGTAGAATGACAGACTTCACGATTCATGCCATTACACAGCACCAAATAACTGTTATGCATTTCTTCAAACTTATTCCGAATTTTTTTTCTGTATCGCTGGCGATACAGCTGTCCCATCTTCATCTCGCAGGATACACCCATGTTCCAGACCAGCAAAAATTAATTGTGTACATATATTTGTTGCTGAGGCAATGCTGACCTTAAGACTTATCTTAGAAGGAAGATTAAGAAAAGGCAAACTTACGTTTCTAGCATTTGTAGACTTAGAGAAAGCTTTTGACAATGTTGGCTGGAATACTCTCTTTCAAATTCTAAAGGTGGCAGGGGTAAAATACAGGGAGCGAAAGGCTATTTACAATTTGTACAGAAACCAGATAGCAGTTATAAGAGTCGAGGGACATGAAAGGGAAGCAGTGGTTGGGAAGGGAGTAAGACAGGGTTGTAGCCTCTCCCCGATGTTGTTCAATCTGTATATTGAACAAGCAGTAAAGGAAACAAAAGAAAAATTCGGAGTAGGTATTAAAATTCATGGAGAAGAAATAAAAACTTTGAGGTTCGCCGATGACATTGTAATTCTGTCAGAGACAGCAAAGGACTTGGAAGAGCAGTTGAATGGAATGGACAGTGTCTTGAAAGGAGGATATAAGATGAACATCAACAAAAGCAAAACAAGGATAATGGAATGTAGTCTAATTAAGTCGGGTGATGCTGAGGGAATTAGATTAGGAAATGGGGCACTTAAAGTAGTAAAGGAGTTTTGCTATTTGGGGAGCAAAATAACTGATGATGGTCGAAGTAGAGAGGATATAAAATGTAGGCTGGCAATGGCAAGGAAAGCGTTTCTGAAGAAAAAAATTTTGTTAACATCCGGTATTGATTTAAGTGTCAGGAAGTCATTTCTGAAAGTATTCGTATGGAGTGTAGCCATGTATGGAAGTGAAACATGGACGATAAATAGTTTGGACAAGAAGAGAATAGAAGCTTTCGAAATGTGGTGCTACAGAAGAATGCAGAAGATTAGATGGGTAGATCACATAACTAATGAGGAAGTATTGAATAGGATTGGGGAGAAGAGAAGTTTGTGGCACAACTTGACCAGAAGAAGGGATCGGTTGGTAGGACATGTTCTGAGGCATCAAGGGGTCACCAATTTAGTATTGGAGGGCAGCGTGGAGGGTAAAAATCGTAGAGGGAGACCAAGAGATGAATACACTAAGCAGATTCAGAAGGATGTAGGTTGCAGTAGGTACTGGGAGATGAATAAGCTTGCACAGGATAGAGTAGCATGGAGAGCTGCATCAAACCAGTCTCAGGACTGAAGACCACAACAACAACAACATTTGTTGCTGGTGAATCACGCAGAACAAAATAAAGAATCTTTATGATCTACACTATATGCAGTACGTAACATGATATAGTATTCTAATATGTCCTAAAACAACGTCGCCAGCTAGCCATTAAATTCACTTGATAATGGAAACAAAAATCTATCGGCATTCACTTAATGCAAAAAATTCAGCGGGGTACATCAGTTACCAAAACCATGTCCGACAATAATGTAAAACTACTCTCGAATAATGAAGATCAAATCTGATCACCGGAAAGGATCGTTTCCTTCAGTACAACGCATCTGGTCGAATAAACATCTGAATAAAGGTGGATACGAACGATTTCAAATGTGAGGCTACAGCAATCAGCAGCAGTAGTTTACACTAGACGTCAACAGCAAATGATGTTAGTGTGGATAAGAGACTACGGGGACAAGATGTTGGCTCGTCACTTACTGTTTCGTATAGTGTCCCACTAAACGCTATCTTACTACGTTTTCCTATCTAAAGACGGTCCTCAAAAATCAGTTCAGGTATTCAGTCAATGACCTTTTCTCACCAAGAAGAAGCACTACAGCACGAAGAATAGCACTACGAAAATCACACAAGCACAGACAATATGTTTACGCCACACGATTCGCCATCGCAATGTTGCCTCTCATCTGCCCCCTCGTGTTGTGCGGTATTTCATTGTTGACAAAATCGTCTGAGACCCCACACTAAAAAACAAAGATAGCTCCTGACTGTACCGCAGCGCTTTACTAGCCATAGGTAATACGTGGCTTATCTGTCTTTGTAACCCTCATCAATGATAATGTTAGTATCGAATTAAATATTTCAAAATCAGATTCATTATTTCCCCACTAAACAAGATAAAAGAATAATGTGCATTTGAAAATGTCCCAAATAGAAGCTAATGTGCTAATAGAAGTCTCTATAATTGAGTGCAGCCGCACACAATATCCGCAGATGCCTACAGAATCGTGTAATAAATTTGCTTTCAAAGCAAGACGTCGACCTACACGACTACAACATATCTTTTTGACAGACCGATACCTTAGATAATTTTTTTTTAATATGCGGAGAAATGAGAGTGGTAACTACTTGTGAATATGAACAGATATGAAACAGTCACGTCCTTTGAAGTTTCAGTAACACTGAACTTATAGTTTCCTGCAAACCTAAAAGATCTCAGGTATATCCTGATTTCCTGAAAATGGCCAAAACTTCTATAATAGGAACACGTTTCTTATGCACGGTTTCTACTGGAACAGAACGTGCTGTGCGCCAGCAAACAATGAACATCATTTTACTTGCATGTGATTTGGTAGCAGTTGGGACTTTTTGAACCTCTCCTGCTCTTACGTTGCATTGTGAAGGTTGCAGTGTTTTTCGTTTTTGTTTCCGTTGCTCTTTACCACTTGGCTACTGACGTCCGACAGATGTTTGGTCGTCTTCGCTTTTCTTCATTGACCACTCAGTTACCAACTTCACAACGCCACCTATGACCTCGGTACACTGTAACTGTAACTGTATTTGTACACAAAAGAAGTAAACGAGGCCAGATAATCTAGATACACAGACAGACCCTTTAAAAGAGAACACATGCTCGTCCACATTATCAGAACCTGTGCGATCAATTACGGTAGCACGCAATGTGCAAATGTAAAATGAAGTCAAATTTTTACAGGCAAACCGCCACATTTGACCACGGTTTTATTACGTCGCTTTCTGGCTCTCTATCTGTCTGTCTGTCTGTCTGTCTCTCTCTCTCTCTCTCTCTCTCTCTCTCTCTCCCATAGACTTACACACATTTCGTTGCAGAATGAGAGCGAGACATTTATTTAGCTGACTTCATTTTACATTTACACAGTATATACAACTCGAGCGTTTCGCGGCAAGGCCCCTTTTAGCTAAATAAATGTCTCGCTCTCATTCTGCAACGAAATGCGTGTAGGTGTATGAGACAGAGAGAGAGAGAGAGACAGACAGACAGATAGAGAGCCAGAAAGCGACGTAATAAAACCGTGGTAAAATGTGGCGGTTTGCCTGGTAGCGCTTCACTTTGCAGACTAACGAAGAGGGAAGAGTTTGATCAAATACCAGACAACTGAATTCCCTTACGTGTGTGCCAACCACGCACCCACCACCATCCTGCTACAGAGAACTGAATAGGACAATTTTCCTAACAAATTTAATCTAGCTTGATGATTACAGAAATACATTTTTGCTTGAAGCAATCCATTTCGGTTTATTTAAGATAAATAAAAAATTCATCTTTAACCCAACCCCCTCTCTTCCTCACCACATCCCATCCCATCTCACTCCCATACGCTCTAGCTCACATCTCGCCGGTCTGGACTTTTAAGTATAACATTCATATCAGTCCCTGCTACCACCAAGCACATATTTTCAACAATATTAATTTTCACCACGCTTTTTTGGTCTTCGTCGACTATGAATAATATAAAGAAACTTGGCAATCTCCAGAACATGTAGGACATAAAAAGCCTAACATGATGGTAATATGACGCAGAATATAGCTGTCACGTAGCCCCTAAAAACTCTTGATGATGGACATATACACCTTTCGGAATTTGAATGATATAAAGAGTTCAGCAGATTACATCGGTTACCGAAATCATGTCCACGATTTTGTGAAACTGCTCTCATAGGCTGAAGCTCAAGTCTGATCACTGGAAACATTTTCTTTTCCATTTTTCGTTAAAATGTAGATGGTGTCATTAAGCATCCAAATAAAAACAAATAGAAGCGATTTCATGTGTGTGCTAAATCGCTCAGCAGCAGTAATTTAGAGTGACATTAACGGCAAAGGATGTTAGTGTGGATAAGAGATGAAGAAGAGAAGATGTCGATGTTCACTTACGGTTCCGTACTGCGTCACACCCAACGCTGGCTTTGGAAGTTCTTCTGTTAGAAGACTGTTCACGAAAGCACTTCAGATATTCTGTTAACGAGGTTTTCTCACCAAAAAGACGCTCTAGAACACAACGAATAGCACAACGAAAATCACGCAAGCACAGACAATGTGTTTACGCAACACGATTCGGAATCGCAGTGTTGCTACGCAACTGCCCGCCTGATGACGTAGGATATTTCATTGTTGACAAATTCCGCTGGTACCCAAGCTAAAGAGCGACGACCTCTTCTGACAGTACAATAGTATCGTACTAACTATACAAAATAAGTTACTGCAAAGTTCATTCTGAGTATTATTGTTTTCCTCTTAAGTAAAATTTATTAATCATCTCTCTTTGAAAAGCCTCGAAGTGAAGATGATGATGTGATATAAGCTACTATAAACGAGGACAGCTGCAACCATATGTGCGAAGAATTGGGGTAATAAGTTTTTCTTAATGCCACGTAGGCCGCCCGCGGTGGCCGAGCGCTTCTAGGCGCTTCAGTCCGGAACCATGCGACTGCTACGGTCGCAGGTTCGAATCCTGTCTCGGGCATGGATGGGTGTGATGATGTCCTTAGGTTTGTTAGGTTTATGTAGTTCTAAGTTCTAGGGGACTTATGACCTTAGATGTTAAGTCCCATAGTGCTCAGAGACATTTGAACCAAAGGCACGTAGTCCACTATCGCTATAGTTTTATTTGTCGCTGACTACAAGACGTCGTTTTGGCTTACCTTACTGTTACGGTAGATCATTTTGTAATGAGCTGTGTAGTGATGGTGGGGGCTACTTATGAAAATGCACAAATCTGAAACATCCGCTTCTTTTGAAGCTTTGATAACACTTAATTTCTAGTACAATGAAGTATATTTGCATCAGACATTTTCCACGACATTTTTAGATTTGTTGGCCGACGCACTTAGTGCATCTGTGGTTGGTGCGATGTGTAGATGCTTCTTATAGATCTTGAAAAAAGTCAGTATAATGTCCGAATCATTCGGGCGTCAAAAGAGACTAAGAAAAGGATGTAATGGTTTGAAGTGCCACTGTAGTTCTCAATTACGGCAGTTTCAGGACAATGGAGGAGATTCTAAGAACAAATTCAAGTAGGGGGTGAAGTTTCGGTTCAAAACAGTTTCAAAATTCGTATGCGGTTGTAAATACTGGGTCTCGAATGCGAACTACCCTCTATAGTAAAGACCATGTACACACACACACGATTGAAGGTTTAGAAAGTGAAACATTATGTAGTGGTATGAAGTGAGAGCATATGGCGCTGTGGTCACCACCGTATGGCGGTTGCGTACGTTAACCACTGCTGCCATGTTGGCGGTATTAGGAATGAGTAGGCTCTGCGTCAGCGCTGAGTACCACTTGCTCATCTCCATAAAGTACAAATATGACACTTATTTATTTGATTTTACTGGTTTATCTCGTATTTTCCTTTAGTGTTTTATCTAAATACAACAGTGAACCAGATGTTGCACATGAATTGACATGAACATAGCGCGTAATATTTTAACATAATTTCAGATGTGTTAGTGTAACTAATCATTGTAGTATGTAGGTTGGAAGAAATCTACATTAAATATCTGCATAAAATATTAATTGATAGTCTGTATGAAATATGGAAGTCAGTAAATAATAAGTTTCAAAACCATATCTGTTTTCTAACCTTTCGCTTCAAACGTAGTTCACGTGGTTCTAAGCACTATGGGACTTAACATGTGAGATCATCAGTCCACCATACTTAGAACTACTGAAACCTAACTAATCTAAGGACATCACACATACCATGCCTGAGGCAGGACTCAAAACTACAACTGTAGCAGCAGCGTGGTTCCGGACTCAACAGCCTAGAACCGCTCAGCCACAGCTGCCGGCTACCCTTTGGCCATTAACCGTATATTAGTTTGGAATCCAGGGTCACATGCTACTTGCCTATTGTACTATGCTGCTTTGAGACATCAAAAATTTTGTAATTTGTGATTCTTGACTACATTACTATACAACACTACACTTCGCAGCACTATACTACATTAACACCACACTACATTAGACTATTCTAACCGGTCACACAACCAAGCTAGATTTTTCATTTGTCTTGGTAGTTGACCCCTGCCAGACTGAGGCACAGCTCAGGTTTCATAGGGACCCTGCTACTGCCACCCAAGTTGTATAGATTGGGTGGTGACTGCCAGGGAATCCTCCCCCAGGCTCATCTCCTCTCCCCTTGTGAAAGGTTGCTGTACGTGGATGTTCTGCTATGGTGCAACTCGTAGTCTTCATATGTGGTCTTTTCCTTGTTGTCTCTAGCCAATGTATGCTTGCAGTTCACATGCTAATACATACATCAAAAATAGTTTTGCATCACCCCAGATCCCTGAAATCCTGAAGATAGACGTTGACTGTGGATTCCGTATCACACATATAGTCCCTTTGACTGTTCAGATATGTCACTAAACGTGCCTAAAGGTGTAATGCAAGAGGATGTGCTACTGGGTATTAGAGGTACCGGTGTGTACAGAAGTCTGGAACACCACCTCTGAACGTCTCGCTATACAGTGGTACAACATGCTAAGCTTGGGTCTCATGAGAAATAAAAAGGAGGGAAATAATGTTTATGTTGATTTCTTATCCAATTTTCTGTACAGGTTCGGAACTCTTGGGACGGAAGTGACGCAATTTTTTTTTTTTTTTTTTTTTGATGTGTGTGTTTTCGCTCTCAGCAAATTCCAGTTGTGCCACACCTCTTCATTCCTTATTATGTCATCGACTGTTCCATAACCAAAGATGCTACTAACGTAGTCTGCAATGCTTTGTCTAGTGGCACATTCTCAGACGATGTGTTCAAGTGTGACAACTGCTCCACATTCACAAGGGTCTGTGATGTGTGGTTGTATATTCTGCATTAAAGAATGATACGGGCCATGTCCTGTCAGGTAGTGCGTAGTTTCCTTGGTCGGGAAGAATTATGACATGTGGATCTTTCTTATATGTTAGGTTGGAAATGTTTAGCTCTCCTTCCTGTTTTTGCCTCGTCCCAGAAATATTGCCATATTCTATCGGTGTATGTCTTCATTTCCTTATTCGATGGCCGGCCGCGCTGGTCTATCGGTTCTAGGCGCTAAGTCCGCTACGGTCGCAGGTTCGAATCCTGCCTCGGGCATGGATGTGTGTCATGTCCTTAGGTTAGTTAGGTTTTAGTAGCTCTAAGTTCTAGGGGACTGATGACCACAGATGTTGAGTCCCATAGTGCTCAGAGCCATATTCGAAGTGGCTCTTGGGCCCAGTATCTCCTATACTGTTCCATATTGTCCCTTTCTGAACCAATACAGTATACCTTACTTTCATGTGGCTGTGTCCAGATTAGCAAGTCTAATATCACCAGGAGTGCCTCATTCGGTATTGGTCCATACAAAACTCTAAGGCGTAGAAGCACGCAGAAAGGTCGGCTGTCCTTACGTTTCTGGCTGTACGAGCCCAGACACTCCACCTATACCTCACAACAGAGTTAGTATTGTTTTTTGGTACGTTGTTACTGCACTTAGATTCATAGGAAAATTTGTTTGGCCAGTTGTACTTATTTTGTGCCGCATTTTAATGTCTCTCTGGCAGACGATATCCACATCTGCATGAAAATCAAGCTTTACTTCCATGTTTAAACAAAGGTACCTGTATACTACTTTTCTCTGCATGGGTTGGTCATTTATTCTCATTGTGGGGTCCCTCGACTTTAACGATCTTCCTAGTCCAAAGATGCCCCTTCACCAAAGACATTGCTGATATCGTCTTCCGTCAGTGCTATTGAAGAAGCTGTCAGACCGCTGTCAGAGGATTCAGCAGATGAAATCAGACGTGAAAGCTGCCGAACATTAGGAAAAACAGTCCACAAAGAAGTAATGTTTCCAAGGAAGAGAGATTTGCGGTATAAAAGCTGCGTGAGGATGCTGACACAGTCGGTCTGCGTGCTGATAAAGGTAATGCCACCGTCCCTTTACTTCAGGAAGTCCACAAGGAAAATATATGTGGTCAACTTAGTTCTGGTGCATATCGGAAACTTAACAAAGATCCTACCAACGAGATGACAATATGAGGAATATAAGGAGCACTATTGGTTCACCAACGCATTTTTCTGCCAAATATTTAGCATCCTTATTAAAACCAATGGTAGAAAAAAGTAGACATCACATATGTAATTCTATGAATTTAATTCCATGGATTTTATGCTATGAGTTAAATTCAGGGACTTAGCAATGTCATGCTATATAGTACGGATGTGCTCGATTGTTTTGACGTGGTATCATTATATATTAAAGTACATTTAAAGGACTCTTTATCTCTTAGCGGCCAACATTTTCATAAGAACATCACGATCTTGCTTGATCATGTGCTTTTGTCATCTTATTTTCAGTTTAATGGTGAATATTAGTAGCAGATTGATGGAGTTGCTACTGGAAACTCCTTCTCCTCTCTGGTGGCTAATTTATTCATGGAAGGCTTCGAGGATAAGGCAGTGGACTTAGTAAGTTTTAAACCACCGGTATTCAGAGGTACGTGTGCGACACATTTGTAGTGTGGCCGCACGAGATGGATTAATTACATCGATTTCTTGAGCATCTGAACTCTATCTATGCTAGTATTATATTTACTATGGAAATAGAAAATGATGGCTGCCTCCACTATTTGGATGATGTCGTTCGCCCTAAAGTTGATGGCACATTAGGTCATGCTGTATATCGTAAACCAAAACATACAAATCAATATCTACACGCCAGTAGATGCCACCGCCCTTCACAGACCACAGGTGTCTTTAAGACCTTAGGGCGTACGGCGTAGATAAATTGCAAGAAGAGCTCATATACCTCGAGAGCTTTTATAAAACGAATGAATTTTCTCCGCAACAAATTCGTAGAGCATTCAATGCGAAACCTACAATGCAGGTGTGTGATAGGAATTGTTGTTGTTGTTGTGGTCTTCAGTCCAGAGACTGGTTTGATGCAGCTCTCCATGCTAATCTATCCTGTGCAAGCTTCTTCATCTCCCAGTACTTACAGCAACCTACATCCTTCTGAATCTGGTTAGTGTATTCATCTCTTGGTCTCCCTCTACAATTTTTACCCTCCACGCTGCCCTCCAATGCTAAATTTGTGATCCCTTGATGCCTCAGAACATGTCCTACCAATCGGTCCCTTCTTCTTGTCAAGTTTTGCCACAAACTCCTCTTCTCTCCAATCCTATTCAATACCTCCTCATCAGTTTTTTGCTGATCTACCCATAAAATCTTCAGCATTCTTCTGTAGCACCACGTTTCTAAAGCTTCTATTCTCTTCTTGTCCAAACTTTTTATCGTATATGTTTCACTGCCCTACATGGCTACACTCCATACAAATACTTTCAGAAACGAACTCCTGATACTTAAATATATACTCGATGTTAACAAATTTCTCTTCTTCAGAAACGATTTCCTTGCCATTGCCACTCTACATCTTATATCCTCTCTACTTCGACCATCATCAGTTATTTTGCACCCCAAATAGCAAAACTCCTTTACTACTTTAAGTGTCTCATTTCCTAATCGAATTCCCTCAGCATCACCCGACTTAATTCGACTACATTCCATTATCCTCGTTTTGCTTTTGTTGATGTTCATCTTATATCCTCCATTTAAGACATTGTCCATTCCGTTCAACTGCTCTTCCAAGCCCTTTGCTGTCTCTGACAAAGTTACAATGTCATCGGCGAACCTCAAAGTTTTTATTTATTCTCCATGGATTTTAAACACTTTTGTTTCCTTTACTGCTTGCTCGGCATACAGATTGAATAACATTGGGGAGAGGCTACAATCCTGTCTGACTCCCTTCCCAACCACTGCTTCCCTTTCATGCCCCTCGACTCTTATAACTGCCATCTGGTTTCTGTACAAACTGTAAATAGCCTTTTGCTCCCTGTATTTTACCCCTGCCACCTTTAGAATTTGAAAGACGGTATTCCAGTCAACATTGTTAAAAGCCTTTTCTAAGTTTTCAAACGCTAGAAACCTAGGTATGCCGTTCGTAAGGTCAGCATTGCCTCACGTTTTCCAACATTTCTACGTAATCCAAAACGATCTTCCCCGAGGTCGGCTTCTACCAGATTTCCATTCGTCCGTAAATAATTCGCGTTAGTATTTTGCAGCTGTGACTTATTAAACTGATTGTTCGGTAATTTTCACATCTGCCAACACCTGCTTTCTTTGGGATTGGAATTATTATATTCTTCTTGAAGTCTGAGGGTATTTCGCGTGTCTTATACATCCTGCTCACCAGATGGTAGATTTTAGTCAGGTCTGGCTCTCCCAAGGTCGTCAGTAGTTCTAATGGAATGTTGTCTACTACTGGGACCTTGTTTCGACTTAGGTCTTTCAGCGCTTTGTCAAACTGTTCACGCAGTATCGTATCTCACATTTCATCTTCATCTACATCCTCTTCCATTTCCACAATACTGTCCTCCAGTACATCGCTGTTGTATAGACCCTCTATATACTCCTTCCAGCTTTCTGAATTCCCTTCTTTGCTTAGAACTGGGTTTCCTTGCATACTATAAATGTACACTACGGAGGGAAGTACACCCTGCAAGGGTTAAAATAATCAAACAATAGATTACATCACATAGGTTCTACACTAAGTGTGAACCTCTACCGAATTTTAAAAATCACAAAAAGATAAGGTTCCTATACACATATTCCAGCAGTGCATTAAGTAACCTGAAATGCAAGGGTGAATGATGAATTGGGGGGCATAAGACATTAGACAAAACAATTAAAATACTTTGCTACAGTAATGTTGCGACACATAAAAAATAATCGATCTCTGAGGCTCTGCAATACGATTTCATTGAACGCTAGACCGTGCTAACAACTAATCATCACTGCAAGACAAAAACGATAGCAATTTAAATATGTAAATATCAAGGTATGTAAACTATGCACTGCAAACAACTTTAACGGTCTCAGCAAATCCCTAACTGCAGTATCATCCTCTGATCAGTTTTAGATCTCACGTCCAACACGTTCAGGACACAAGTACAAATTAAACTGAATTGGCTAAATGACACAAGTGATCTGCCTAACACGTGACTGGCTGTAGTTGTAGATGAATCACTGTACTAAAACAGTGTTTCGCAAATATATTCCTCAAAGAGCTTCGTGACCTATCGATACTAACTATAAAATATGTTTTTGAAATGCATGCAATATTTATTTCACTTCACGATAAAGTATGACAGCCAAAACAGTTGCAGGATAAAAATTTTATTAAAATTCTTGACCAAGGGTTCGGTACTATCTAAAGAAGAAAACACTGTGATGAAATAAAGCCACTGTTTAAATTACAACTTTGATAGACTTCTCCTTATAAGTAGCAGCATTTCTGTAATGTGTTCTGAAAAGATTCATTTCAGGATGTTATAAACTCATGCAAAACAAGAAAAAATATCCTTTATACTCACATAAAGAAAGGAAGCCTCTTAGCAATGAATTTTAAATTTGTGTGATAATACTGAAGCTAAGTTTGATTAATGGTAACATCATGGTGAAGACTGCATGCTTGACATTATTTAAATCTAATTCATCAGTACCACATTTTTGGTTCCACAATAACAATAAAGTCACTTTTACAATATTGCAAAACAAACAATTATTCGAAGATAAATATCTATAAAGATTTTATTTAACTGTTACATATAGAACTGCTAAAAGGAACAGTATCAGAATGTAGACACTAATGTTTAAGTTAAAAGACCGATAATCCCCCGTAATGCCGGAGCATTTTACATAATGTGCATTACCAAGAGGAGGGGGTGGGGCGACATTGTATCCACTCTGAAATTTTTTTAAGAAAATTCGTCAATTCTTGTTGAACGATATTAACAACATGCTTCTTAAAGGGCATTTGATAGGCGATCATAGTCCAGAAATTGAAAATACAATTAGCACAGTCATAGAAATAACAACACAATTTCAATAAAGTGTACTGCCGGTTTTATGAACACCACAAAAAATATAAAAAGCCAAATTCGGTCATTGTTTTTGATGTTTTCTCTGAATATACCTTTTAAAGAGATGCTGATGTGCAACTAAGGCCCTGAACTTGGAAATACTGAAAACGACCTTCATTGTAGAAATTGGCATCTACTACGGAGACTTAAATTTTTCGGTTGAGATTAAATGAAAAATTTAAAACATGCTAGGTGTATGAGAAAAGTAATGTGACTGATTTTTTATCTACCAAAGGTTTTTTTTTCGATCAACAGTATTGGTCCCTACGAGTAGTTTGTTCCGACAACTTTACGTCGGTAGAATCGTTGTTCCCAGGCTTGGCAGCAGCGCCGAAAGGCTTAAAGTCGTCGGGCCTTCAATATGTCAGTCACATTCTTTCGAATGTTTCCAGAGTCCCAAAACGACGTCCTTGTAAGAAATTTTTGGTTTCGCTAACAGAAAATGCATGACAAGGACTCAGATCAGGTGAATAGGGTGATTGTGGGACAACAGGAATGCCTTTTGTGGTGAAAAGCTCCGTGATCGAAATGGCTGTGTTAAATGGAACGCTATCACGTTTCCGTGTCCATTTGTCTGCATTTCCAGTCGATCTCACTCGATTTAATCTTCTCCTGAGTGTCTGAAGGGCATTCTTGTGTAACACAAGGTTGACAATTTGTCCTGAAGGAACAATTTCATTGTGCATGATATTACTACAGTCAAAAAAGTAAATACGAGTTGTTTTGGTCTTTGATTTACTCATTCGAGCGTCTTTTGGTAGAGGAGATCTCTCAGTATGCCACTCCTCACTTTGCCCCTCCATCTGAGGATCATACTCAATAATCCTGGGTTCATCACCCATGATCACACTACTGAAACATTCGCAGTTAATGGCAGTCTTCTCAAGAAGACCAACACACGTGTTTCTTTGATTGTTGTTCTGCTCAGTTGTGAGGTTTCGCAGCACGATTTTGGCTCAGACCTTCCATATGTGCAAATCTACAGTCAGATCTTTGATTTAAGGTGAAAGTGGTCAAGTTTGACAGGTAACCCATTATCTTTATTGTTAAATGTCCGTCTGGTCTCGAAAGACCATGCACACTTTCGACGTTCTCGTCGGTTTTTGATTTTGAAGGCCTCCTTGAGCGAGATTCATCTTCACCGTGCTAACAGCCTTCCAAAAATGATTTGTGCCAGCGAAAAATTTGTGCTCTTGACAAGGAATGATTCCCATAGACCTGTTTCAACTTTTCAAAGGTCACACTCATTGATTACCCACGTTTAACAATAAACGTGACTGAATGACGTCGTTCTGATTTTCGCTGTTCCATTACTGTAAACACAAAACGAAAACTCAACCTCACTGATGGTGGCTCTCAAAAATCACGTGATTGATGTAAAGAGCTGACAACTCAGACTGTCAGAAAGGGACGATCACGCCAGTGTACATAGCACTGCCAGATTGTTCACAGTGCTGTCTGCGACATCACTTTTCTCACACCACACATATTGGAACCTGGTAGAATAATTCCTTAAAAACAAAAATATATTTTTCAAAGTGTCAGCTTGCGAACCTTTCGAAGATACATCATCGATATGGTATTTTGGAGGCGAAGGCCCATTCCTGTACCCTTGATGACTGCACGACACAAGACTTTACGCTTTGGCTAAACCAATCAACATCTCATTGGACAGTTGATCACTGGAAAAGTTATGCCTGGTCGTCAGCAGAGGACTGTTCAAGCTGGTGGAAGCTCTGTAATGGTGTGGGATCTGCGCAGTTGCTGTGATATGGCACCCCTGATACGACTAGATATGACTCCGACAGATTACAAACGCGTAAGCATCCTGTCTGATCACCTGAATCCATTCATGCCCATCATGCCCAGTGTGCAATCCGATGTACTTGGGTAATTCCAGCAGGACAGTGTGATACACCGCACGTCCAGAATTGCTACATAGTGCCTCCAGGAGCACTCTTCTGAGTTTAAACACTTCCTTTGGCCGACAAACTCCCCAGGCATGAACATTACTCAACATACATGGGATGCTTTGCAGCGAGCTGTTCTGAAGAGATCTCCATCTTCTCATACGGATTTATGGACAGCCCTGCATAATTCATAGTGTCAATTCCAAGCAGAACTACTTCAGACATTAGTCGAATCCATACCACATCGTGTTACAATACTTCTACGCGCTCGCTGGTCCCTACACTATATTCGACTGTTGTACTAGTTTCTTTTGCTCTTCAGCGCATAATCCACTTGTAATACATTCACTTCAAACTATTTATGAATGTAATCACAGTATACATTACCTCAGTTGATCAATTAACATATAATACCAACATATACATCACCTTCTAAACAATAATTACTGCTATATGCGGAGTGCATGAAGGGATAATCATCACAGTATTTACATACATGTCATGAGGTTTTCCAGATATCACTTTCACTTCTCAGCACGTCCCACAATAAGACCACCTGTATGGCCTTCATTTCCAGCTTTACTATATGAATTGCATTTTTTATGCCTAACGATTTTTTATTGATACACAAAACGTCTTCGAAAGTTCTGTGCTAGATTTGTGGCTCGTAGTAAATTCCCTTTATCGACACTAAGTAGAAAAAGAGAGCTAGCAGTACAGCAAAAATTAATCTAAAACATGCTAACAGCCATGGAAATCATGTTCATCATGCAACAACACACACACACAAACACAGAAGAACTTTGTGTCCCTGGATGCACTGAAAACATTGAAGAATTATGTAGCAGTACACTAAATAAATTGCCTCTCATTAATTCGCCTACCACTTCAGCACAGATACTCCAACTCCATATTTCTTGTGAATTCCAAAGACCTCATTGGCAAATGATGTAATAGGGCTGCTTGAACACCATCATTATACTTAAAACACACTACACCACATCCCAAGGCCATAACTTCTTGGTATGTCAACAAAAAATCAGCCCCTACAATCGTATCACTAGCTAAATTTCACACAGTTACTAAATTCGGATGCGGCTGTAAACCTGCCAAAGAAAATCAATACCTACTTGTCTCTTTTCTTCTCTGCTCCTTTTCTGGTAATCATCTCTTTCACTTGAGTCCACAGTAAAGAATGCAGCAGGATTTATAAAATCAGTATTATTAGAATTTTTCAGAAACAAGTATGCCAATGATTATGTCTTGCGCTGCCTCAGACCAATCTTCTAACAGGAATGTCTGATAAAACTCGTCATATGGCTCACAGTTTCTAGTCAGTCTCAGTATTCATGTACTAATGTCACCTACCAATCAGCCACATACAAACTCAGTTCTGTGATCGGCTGGGCATCGGGAAGAAAATACATCAAACTGCTCTAGACAAGCTTGAGGATAAGTACCATTTCATATAATTGTAAAAATTTGAAATTTTAGAACAGGCAAGAAATGGTTATATTGAAAACGATGCCTCATTTCACAGTTTTCAGCATCATGATTAAAATGACCATGGTTGTGAAGAATTCTCCTCCTTTCATAAAGAGCTGTAGGATCTCATTCATCTTCATGAACAGAATATAAATCACCATGATCTAGCACATGATCTCTGCTGTAACAATGCCCCTAAACTTATTTCAATTTTACGAACTCTCTCATTCAAGTACTGACCTAATTCTTTATTCTCCTGTTACTCTCCATTTGAAATTCTCTGAAACTCCAGACGTCTGGACAGTTGCTTGGGGAATATATTGATTCCAAACTAAACTAGCAACCTCACATTAATCATGCCTTAGAAATATATCAAGGCTATCCTACCTCGTATGGAAATTATCTGATGCAGTTAGAAATAAATATCTTGGCACAGCTTAATTTGGCCTTATCAGCTTCACACATATATGGGCAATTGTTATGTGGTCACTCATGTCATGTCAGTGACGTAGTACTGATTCAGAAATAGGTGCTACAAATAATTATTAGGCTACTCCAAGGGAACAATGCAGTCCTTCGTTCACTAAGACAAAAATAATGACGATGATAAAACTTTATCTCTTCTCGTCATTGATATTCGCTGAAAACAACATAGCGGAATTTGACACCGGAGAGAACATACTCTATCATGATACCAGAAACAAAAAGGGTATTGACATACCTAGATTAGACTCACAAAAATAGGTAACATTCGCAAAGTAAATTGTTTGAACATTTTGAACAAGCTGCCAATGCGCCTATTTAGCTGTTCCTGGGGTTCCCGAGTCTTTGTCCACGGGTTTTGCACGTTTCTTCTCGCAAAATTGTTTTTATTAATTTATCTCCCGTATTTAAACAACTACTCTTCCTACAAACAACAAGTTGCGGACAATATATACTATCTGTGATAAGAGTGCTCTTATTTTACCGTAGTTAAACTGTGATTGCGATACTCCTTCAGCACCTCCCTAAAAAACGTGACTTCCCTGTGCCTCACTAAATCAATCCGAAAGAAAATCTACCAGTCTCGGAATTTCATTTCTCTGATCTGTTGATTTCAATGTCCACTGATGTCTCATAAGGAAAGCATCTGACAGCCTAGAGGAAAACATACCTCCAAAAACGTTTGAACGACAGCAAAGCATTCTGCTCCACTTCAGATGATGTATGGCAAACCCAGGACCATTCCCATTATTCAGGATGTCATACAGAGTCGCCACCTGAGGAAAGGAACCATCTCTCACCCCCATCCTACTTCCGAAACTAGTAACTAACGACAAATAGCAACAAGAAGAACAGTAGCAAAAACCAGACAAAGACCATGAAGTAATAAAGAGAAACACATGAGGCAATGACATCAAATCAATAAATCCACCTGAACACAACACAATGTAAAAAACACCCATAACACAAATATCAAGAATAAATATAACACCAGCATAATATTTCAAATAGTGTAAAATCAGTGACCTCAGACCATAGGCAGGACTTGTGCTTAAGCTGTCTAAACGCTGAGGTTCCTTCTTTCCACCAGCTGCACCTAATTGGTCAAAGCAAGCAAAGTCCTATTAAACTGATCCACCAGACTGACATGCAGTGTAGACGCTTTCCGTTAGCAGTTGAGATCATTTCCACGAACTGGTACGGCTCGTGATATTTCGTGAAGAACTTATTTGTCTTTCTCTTTGGTATATACGGGCTAGTAATTAACACACCCTGCCCTCTGCGATACTACGGCAGCCTGCCAGTGCGCCTATTTAGCTGTTCCTGGGGTTCCCGAGTCTTTGTCCACGGGTTTTGCACGTTTCTTCTCGCAAAATTGTTCGTTGGTTCGAAATTCGCTAGCGATTTAGGACCTAAAAAGTCAGAATGAGTGGACGTTTTCATCCTGTACCTCAAATAGTGACATGACAATTCCCATATGAATCTTTGATTTGTTCGCGAAAAGTACGTATGGAAAATGCATATCTCCGTGGTCGTGTGTGGCATTCTCGTAAAAACTTAGCAGTTTAGAAATGGTCTTATGCTCATGCTCCTGCTCCTGTCCATCAAACATCTGACACAAAATACATCCCATTGACCCATTTCAAACATCATAAGAGACAATGAGCCATTTTCTAAAACCTCATATAACCAATACGGTATAGGAAATCATAGCCTCCTCTAGTTTATCTGACACTACTTGCCACTCCTCCTTCCACTAAAACATTGCACTCTTCGCGAGTAATGTAATTAAGAGAATAGTACGTTATCTCAAAAATAAAGGTCATCAGGTTTTGATGCTGCTCACAATAGTGTACTACATATTTGTTTCCGTATAATAAATCAGGTCTTATCCGAAATATATATTGCATCACTAACTCAGCAAGCAACCTGTTTCATTGGTGACATCATTTCAAAAAAAAATATTTGAGAAGGTGATTTATTCTAGAATAAATTTTATGTCCTCAGAAAATCACAGTTTGGGTTTCACCAGCGGTGCTCGCCAAGTTATACGATGATTTAAAAACTAAACAGCATCGGCTTGTATTTCCTGCAACCTATTTAGGGCCTCTGACCGCATGAATCGCAATACTCTCCTAGGTAAATTGAAGTTTTGTGAGATTGATTGTATAGCCAACCAATGTATAATATCATATCTAACCACTTAAATGCAGAACGTTGTACTTAATAATTCAAGAATTTTAGGCCAGGGACATGATTCCTCAAGGCGCAGACTTAGGTCTTCTATTGTTCCCCACAAATGTGAACGATCTTTGGTCTAATATACAACAAACAGAATTAGTTCTTATTGCAGACGACACCGGTACTGAAATCAGTCCAAGCATAGATACAGAACAAGAACAAAGAATAAACAATATTTTTAAAAGTGTCATTCACTGGTTTTCTGCGAATGGTCTCACCCTCAATTTTAAAAAGGCACAAAATATTCAGCTCTGCTTATCTAGAGGTGCTACATCAATGATAACGGTAGCACACAATAATGAAATAATGAATAGGGTCATAACTTCAAAATTCTTATATGCCCATAGTGATGAGAATACATCCTGGAAAAAGCACATTTTGGAACTCCTTAAAAAAGTTAATTCAGACTCTTCTGCAATTATAAATGTTACAGACCTTGCTGAGAGACAAATCAGTAACTCGACGTATTCTCCGTGTCTTCACTCAATAACGTCATATAGAATAGTGTTCTGTGGTAAGTCATCTTTAAAAAAGAAGCTATTCATTGCTCAATAAACGTTTTGTAAAAATAATATGTGGTGCTCACCCGTGATCACCTTAAGCATCTGTTTAAGTATTTGAGCATTGTGACTACTCGTGCACAATTTACTTATTCCCTCCTGAAGACTTTTGTAAATATTTCACTACACTTCAAAAGGAACAACTATGTACTTAAATACAATGTCAGAAGGAAAAATGATATTTATTATTCCATGTTAAGGTTGCTTCTAGAACAAAAATTGGTGCAGAATGTTGCAACAAAATTTTTCATCACTTGCATGTTGTTGTGTTTTTGTGATCTTCAGTCCTGAGACTGGTTTGATGCAGCTCTCCATGCTACTCTGTGCGAGCTTCTTCATCTCCCAGTACCTACTGCAACCTACATCCTTCTGAATCTGCTTGGTGTAATCATCTCTTGGTCCCCCTCTACGACTTTTACCCTCCACGCTACCCTCCAATCCTAAATTGGTGATCCCTTGATGCCTCAGAACATGTCCTACCAACCGATACCTTCTTCTAGTCGAGTTGCGCCACAAACTTCTCTTCTCCCCAGTCCTGTTCAACACCTCATCATTAGTTATGTGATTTACCCATCTAATCTTCAGCATTTTTCCGTAGCACCACATATCGAAAGCTTCTATTCTCTTCTTGTCTAAACTATTTATCGTCCATGTTTCACTTCCATACATGGCTACACTCCATATAAGTACATTCAGAAACGACTTCCTGACACTTAAATCTATACTCGATGTTAACAAATTTCTCTTCTTCAGAAACGCTTTCCTTGCCATTGCCAGTCTACAATTTATATCCTATCTACTTTGACCATCACCATTTATTTTGCTCCCCAAATAGCAAAAGCTTTTATTTCTTCTCCTTGGATTTTACTACCTACACCGAATTTTTCTTTTGTTTCCTTCACTGCTTGCTTAATATACAGATTGAATAACATCGGGGAGAGGCTACAACCCTGTCTCACTCCCTTCCCAAGCACTGCTCCCCTTTCATGCCCCTCGACTCTTATAACTGCCATCTGGTTTCGCTCCCTGTGTTTTACCCATGCCACCTTCTGAATTTGAAAGAGAGTATTCCAGTTATCATTGTCAAAAGCTTTCTCTAAGTCTACAAATGCTAGAAACGTAGGATTGCCTTTCCTTAATCTAGATTCAAAGATAAGTCGTAAGGGTCAGTACTGCCTCACGTGTTCCAATATTCACTTGCATAGCAATACAAAATGTCTGACAGAATGCAACATAAAATTCTAAAAGAAACTGAAAAACTTTCTTGTTGGAAATATCTTCTTTTCGGATAAAGAATTTCTATTGTAAAGTGTAAAAGGTGGTGGGTAGGAATTACCAACTCACATCTTTATATTTTAGGGTAAAACATAAAGTTATAAATGTTCTGCCTGTGGCCATGTTTACGATGTGTATGTAAAATAACTCATTCCACATTACGATTTATTGTACTAAATGACCCGTGAACATGAAACTAACTGACTAACGAATTCAAGAAATCCACTACGAATTTAAAGTAGTAGTTGAACAAACCGAAGAACGACTGCATCTGTTCGGTCATCCATGGTGCTGGAAAACTTAGAATTGCCTCTGTAAAAGTAAGATCAGACTGCACGCTACTCTTCCTAATTATGTGACCCAGATTCTTAACTCGAGTTTGAGCAAACTGGTACTTGTTGACTGTAGCCTATCAAAAACATCCTCTGGTATAACGGTTGAGTAGACAATTAAGTCATCTAAATGGATAACATAAGCTTTAGGCTTTAACCCTCTTAAAACTCAGTCTAAAAACCCCTGTAAAGTAGCAGGTGCATTTCTTAAATCGAATGGTATCCCCATATGTTGATAATGTCCACAAGGCGCGCTAAGAGATGTCTATGCCCTATGTTCTGGTGCTATTTTTAATTGATAGTTACCAGTTCTGACATCAACTGCGATAAAGTAACGACACTCACCCAAATTATCCAAGATTTCCGTAATATTAAGGATTTGAAAAGCATCTATAATCACAGAAAAACACATGTTTCTCAATCCTATCCAATGATTTCTTAGGGATGATTACAATATTTGTGCTTCAGTAACTGTCACTAGGTTCTTGATCCCATCTCGTAGTAGCTGTTCAATTATCTCTTCTGTTAATGGTTGTAAGTGTCCCGTCACACGATACTTTCGCTATAAACTGGAGTACCATCCCTTAAATGTATACAGTGCTGAGTTACTAGAGTTACTGGTAACACCGCATCTATATAAAACAAGTGGCTAAAATTCAACATTCCATGCTTGTACGATTACTGTCCTACAAGTGACACAGTTTCTCGCTTAGTCCTTGCTTATGGCTTCTACCGAAACTCCACCTATCGATGTCTTTTTCTATCACTATACCTTATGACAGATTAGATTCGGATCTGTCAGAGTTAGCTGTACTAACGGGAACCAAATATTTAAATTAACATTGCTCAGTGCGCTATGCTTCTGCACACAAAAAATGTGAAACATCAAACTGTCCATTACTTGAGCTCAACCACGTACTACGTCCCACAAGGTAAATCAGTACCCACTGCTACCCACGCTGTCTTTCCCATACCTGTGGATATTTTATCCTGCTGATCAATCTTTAACGAACCTGACTGCAGTTTAGCTGGCATCACCTTCATGACACGTAAGCCGTGGGATGTCGCTTCGTTTGCAACTGCATTACCAAAGTGAAACAAAGCTTCAGAGAGCTCAAGAGCTTTTCCAATGTTCAGTTCTTGCAAAATGTTTGTCGAGAAAATCTGGTCGGAGAATCACTGAATATCCTTCACCCATACGTGGTAAAACATTCATATACACTCTAAGCTTAATTTCTGTAATAGTAAACTCACGTATCATCGTACCCAACGACGCAACATTTCTATCGACAACCCCATGTAACTAACATCGTTGTGGTCCCGCCGCCCTTGTTTACCAAGTGCAGACTCATAACGGTCACGAGTGCCTTGGTGTCTACAAGAAACCTCTGTTTCACACCACCCACTACACCCACTAAGCATCTCTCCGTCTGTGCTCTATCTTGTGCAGTGTTATGATCTATCAGGAGTGCTTTCCGATGGTCAGAGTTTTACCGTTTCAGTTTAGTGGCTATTTATGCCAATGATACTTCCTGTTCTTCGTCTTCCGTCATTCAGATACTGGGTAGCCCACTTCCCCACATGAGTAACACTCTGGTTGCTCCCACTGTTCCTGTGTATGGCCCTCTCGTCCACACCTGTAGCATTTCACCTCAGAAGGGAATAAAATGTGAACTACCCGTTGCATCATGACAAAATGTATTTCCTCAACTTGCGCCACATCTGTACGAGCTGCAGCCTCCTGTGATAAAACGTTGTTGGCCTCTGCATTGTGGTTACTCACGTACGTTGAGCGTTAACTTTGCGAATTCTGTCTGAAAATATGTCCATTGACTTATCACAGTTCAAATTACAAGTATTTTGCCTACCGCGAAAAATTCCTGTGGTATTTTGTTTTTGGTAATGCTGGCGTAGTCCAGCAGCCAACTGCTGAAACGACTGTGCTTTACTTTGGATCTCATGGTATACCACATACGAATTGGCCTCTCCTGTTAAACGCAAATTTAGTCCCACGAAGTGTTTCTTCGTCTGATCAACCCCTCAGTGTTGCAGTAGCTGTAACATCATTAACCCTTGCAATACCAATTGGGTGGGTGGAAGGGCGGGGCGTACTTTATGCCTACCTTTTGAAAATATTGAAATCTACTCAGGTACTTTATAATTTAAAATTATGTAAAAAATATATACTCTCTTTAATGAAGTCTTCTTCCAGATTCCATGATTGTCTTACATTTCTTCGTTTGAGCTTAATAGGAAATTTGAAGTTAAAGAGAGGTCGTCAAAAGTCTTCCCCGCTTTGTGGTGGATGCGACTTTCCAAAACGATTGTCTTACTCCACAAATAATAGCATTACGTGACATTAGATTACATGGACGTTATATTTCTCTGGGTTGACAGCTACAATGATCTCAACAATGATTCATTTCCCATTGGTTCTTTATCGTTTCCTGTCCAGTGGCCCTTAGTCCAGTGTTTGAAAAAACTTTGATTGAACATGTATTGACAGTTACATACTGATGGAGAAATATCACATATGTTGGAAATAATCAACAGATACTCAAATTGAATTTGCCACCCAGTCTGAGGCGCCTTGACATAGTCGGTGTGATTCCCTCATCGCTCCCACCCCACCACCCCACCCCCCTGCACGAGGTTAGGGTAACATAGATTAAGTAGTGTGTAGGCTTAGGACCGATGACCTCTGTTGTTTGGTCCCTTAAGACCTTACAAAAAATTTCCAAAATTTTAAAATTGAATTTTATGAAATTGACGATGCAGTGAGTGATACTGAAGAGTAATGTGTTTTGCACGAGGATGTGTACAGTCATAGTGTATCTACAGAAGCTGAAGATAAACTCTGGGAACCTGAAACTGATACCGAGGCAGCTTGCGAGGTTAGTGATAAGTATATTACAAGCACTGGAAAAATTTATTGCTCCAAACCTCCTCATATTAGAAAAAGAGTAGCGCAAAATACATAGTGACGGACAGAGAAGGCATAAGAGACGCAGGTAAAGCAGGGACAATAAGAGAATCATTTTAAAGGTTTTGCCTCCAGAAATTGTCAACATCATAAAAATCATAACAATGAGGACGCATTGAGACAGAAAATACCCCAGAGAGACAGACCTGAATTCATGGCTTATATAGGGCTACTTATTATTATGGAGAAGTCATGTGTTACAGATTTGTGGTCCTACACTTCAGGAAGTCTTGTATATACTGCTACCAAGAGCTTTCAGCGATACTAGTACTGGAAATATTTCAGTCACAATGGCTTCTTATATCCTCCATGAAAAACCCCAAGGAATTTGCTGTTTCCATAATCTCAACAGTTTGACGCAGCAATTGGTTCACCTACTGACACTAAGAAGAAAACAGTTACAACTTTATATTATAATGAGGATAAAGGTGGAGTTGACTCGATAGATCAAATGGTGAGGAAACATTGAACCATGATGGCTATAAGAAGGTGGCCGCTGTTTGTTTTCTGTACTCTTGCGGACATGGTAGCTGTAGAGAGTATACAATATTTCTGTTGAACTTCCTGGACTGTAATAAGAAAAAATCTAATAAGCGAGGACTTTTTCTTCAAGAACTGAGACTACGGCTCACGAAATCATACATTGAAGAGAGGGCTATAAATACTGCAGCACTGCCAAATCCTGTAGTTTCATGTATGGAGTGTATTCTCGGACAGAAAATCAAGCAGAACTTCGTTGCAAAAGAAGCTCATGGAGGTGAAGGTAGATGTCATTTGTGTCTTTGTGAAAGCCATTCAAAAGCAAAAAGTACAACAAAGTGGACAAAACAACAGCAATCTGCAACAATTGTAAGAGATACACATGTGGTAAACAAAGCAAAAAACACTGTTGTATGTTCAAAGCGTGAATTAGATTCCGAAGAAAGTGGTGAACAATTCTTCTCACAAAACTATGTTATTTACCTAATCTATTCGTATATTACCTCAAGTTTTTGTATTTTTTAAAATTATAGTTAAGTGTACTTCAGTAGTACTATAACGACTTTTAGTATTAATTTCTCTCAAGATAGTTAGACTTAGTAAACTTCAATGACGAAGTAAGTGAAAGATAGAAATGCATGTTTGAAAACAGTTTTAAAAGAAATATTATGGTTCATGATCCTGATTATGCATCAATAGATCATTCAAAAGTATGTTCGTAAAGTAATTCAAGAACAATTAATGAATTTTATTTATTTTTTAAATTTTGTTATGGTGCTCACAAAGTACCTCCCTCCACATCAGCCCTTTGTAATACATGTTACTGGAAATGGATTGGTATTCTGAGGGTGAATGAAAATCGATACACCACCCGATGTACTAGCTAAAAAGAGACTGATAAGTGAGGCTACTGTTGGATCAAAAAATGGAGCAAATACGCCCAACTCCGCCTTATTTTCTCCTGACACACGCAGTGACTGAACATGAATTGCTTCCACAGACACAAATCTACGAAGGAGGTCCTCGTGCTCCTGCTTCTGATAAAAATTTTTCTCTGTTAACACCCGCACTTGCTCTGTTACAGAAGCAAAAAGCTCTGTATTACTATCAGCAAACGTTTCTGCTATTTTTCGTACTTAGTACCAGAAACACAAATAAAGAAACCTTATAAGTTACTTTTTCCCGTATATCGTCACCCATCTACACTCTGAACAATAGCGAGGCAGATGTTCAACATGTGTACATGTAAAACATGCAGCTGCACAGCCTTAGTGCACGGTTATGCTTGCCCTGAAAGATTTCAAAATATGCAATGATACATTCACGGGTTCACGTGATTTCGCAAACGTAAACTTAATCATACTGTATCCAGCACTCCACAATTTAGGTCACATAACTGAGAAAACTACTGAATTAAATATAAACAAATTATGACTTACTCAACCCCATTGTGCTGAGCTAATCCTTGTGAGCTGGAGACATGCCATGTATGTAATTTTCTAAATGACCGAGTCTTTCTGCAAGACTACAGACCACAGTGTTTGAGTTCAAGAGTTACCCAAAATCACTTCTCTCACCAAACTGTGACGTATTTATGCTGGAATAACACTTCCCCACACAACCTGTACCGTGAAGTGCAATGACTGCTTTCGGGCACCAACTGTAATGAGAGGGAGAGTTCCTGGAATCTGTGCCTCACAGTCGGTGAGAAGAATGTTGAGGGAGAGGACAGATTTACGCTGGCGCTTATAGTCGGACTGTGGTGGTACTGAGGTATGTTTATTAAAGCAGCCTTATAAGCACTCCAGCTGTTTTCATGAACGCACTCTGTGCTTGCAAACGCAGCCGATCACGGAATACGCCGACGCCCCTATCGGCCGGTGACATCTGCTGACCTGGGTCATGTGTGGCAGCTACCGTGATGCTGAGCTGCTCACCAGCAGGCGACGCCGTGCCTGCCACCAGCGGGGAGAACGAGGGTGAGTCCCCCATGTCCCCCAGAGCCCTGCTGGGTATCAGCCCCTGCTTCTAGCTAGCACTCAACTGAGCATGAGTTACTAGACCCAGTGAAAGTGGCAAAGTGTCAGATTCTCGGTCGCATGTACGTTTCCGAGTAACAAAATATTACTTCACTCTTGGTCACACCGTTCCATGCGCTCGGCCGTTGGCCAGTGTCATAAACGTCCCTCTGCCTGGACTGTTTCTTCATAATATCAACAATACCGTCGAGTGCCTTACTTAACTAGCACACCTGCCGTTCTGGTATCTACTACGGTAGGAATGAAATTGGAAAAAATAGCAAATTCAGCGCTGCATTTTTCCGGGGAGCAGCAGCACATACTGTACTACACATTGGGGAAAACTGGTGCATAAAACAGGACCTAAATGTCAGGTCCAAGACAATTGATGTAGCACCATTCACGAGAATGTAAATCCATCACATACATCGTAATTTGGAACATCAGGCTTCTATATGAAACTCTACAAGTAGAGGGATGCGAAATTATCATGGATCCCTCATGTAAAGAATAAACGTTCCGAGGCGAAAAGCACTCTTATGAGCATCAGAATGTTCCGTGATAAAAACTAGGTTCAAAAATCCTAGGAATATATGCTGGATATTTACTACTGTAACCATACCTATGACAACTGATGAGGCTACGGTATGGTGGTATGAAGTAGAAGGTGGTTGCTAGGTAGCTTGGTAAGGTACAGAGGTTCTATTGCTTAGCTATAATAGGAGGAATTTGCAGTGGACCCACTGCTAGTGTGGAGACCGTGTTGGACGTGCCCCTGCTACACCTTTGGGTTACAATGGAAGCAGTGGCAAGGGCATAAAGGCTAAGAACAAGAAATAACTGGATTCCTTTAGCATAACGAGAACATCACACCAGTATAGCGTGGTAAACATAGGCATTGTCTGGGTAATGGTGGCTGACCATACAGTAACTTTCAGCTACTCCAGTAAACTTTTCGCTGCAACAACTGCAAGAGGGGAGCAGTGGAAGAAAATTGGAAATTTGTTGAAGTTCCTATGGCACCAAACTTCTGAGTTCGTCGGTCCCTAGGCTTACACACCACTTGATTGAAGTTAAACTAACTTATGCTAAGCAAAACACACACAGCCATGTCCCAGGGAGAACTCGAACAACCCAACGGGAGGAGCCACGCGGTCTGTGGCAAGCCGCCTCTCACCCTTCGGCTACCTATCGCGGTCCAGTGGAAGAATGAACCACGACACCTTTCAGGAGACGTAGTCTGACTTACTGACAGGTCGAAAATAGGTAAACCCGCTGGGAACAGAGTAGCTGGGCACAGTCAAGAAAAGAGGGAGCAGTCTCTCTAGGGAAGTTGGCCACAGGCGGAAGTATCCGCTGCTAGGGTATGCATGGAGGGGCATTTGCGTAGGTACAACAAGGTTCGTGGTATTTACATTTGTTAGGTTGTAACGCATTTTAATTTTTGTATGTCACCGATATCCACGTTAGAGAGAGAGCAAGTTACGTTAGTGTTAAAAAATCTTTGGTCTTGTCGTGGAAAAGTTATTGCCCCTTTGCATTCTGATACATTGTTATCAGAAGTGTGGTAGGCGACGGACGTATTTGGTAGTACTGTGTTGACTTTTAATTGCGTCTGCTGGATGAATAGAGAAGTACTGTAAAGGACAGCAAAGATGAATATGATGTATATATTGAAATGTGAAAGGAATATAAATTTTGAATAATGATATATATGTATATTCTACTTCGAAAAGACTCGAGCAGCTTAGTCAGTTGAAATCTTAATGCGTGAATCAGGCAAGTGGGGTGCTCATTCTCTCAGCTCTGTGCAACTGAACAAAGTTAACTAGCTGACAATGATCATTTCTACAAATCAGCTAGTTAACTTTGTTCAGTTGCACAGAGCTGAGAGAATGAGCACCCCACTTGCCTGATTCACGCATTAACATTTCAACTGAATAAGCTGTTTGAGTTTTTTAGAAATTCTCTATTAACATTGTACCCGTTTTAAATCTATGATCACATTGCACCATGCGGTATGTAACAGCTTGAATATAGTTTGGAAATTTTACTTAGGAATCCTAGCTTAACTGCTCCCTACTTAGTCATGGACTTTGCGGCCGGTCCCGGTGGAGGTTCGAGTCCTCCCTCGAGCATGTGTGTGTGTGTGTGTATTTGTCCTTAGGATAATTTCGGTTAAGTAGTGTGTGAGCTTAGAGACTGATGACTTTAGCATTTTCTTTTTTTTTTTTTTTTTTTTTACAATTTGCTACCTACTTGCTGTTTCCTGTTCTGCTTTCGAGAAATCAGCAACAGTTGTCAAGACGCGAGGTAAGTGGAAATTTTGAAATTTTGATTTGGGCCATAAAACTGTTTTACTTCAGATGCGCATTTGATATAAAGAGAAGTTGTACTCAGACCACTTACAGTTCAGTTTAAATTTGGTTATGTTTTGTCAAAGGTTAGCATATGAGTTTAAGGTGGATAACAGTCTGTAAGGACATAGTTCTCGAAAAACATAGATTTCATTTATAGAGTGGGAGGTAAAGTAGGGCTAAATTTCATACAAAAACAAAAATGTAATGGGGGTGTATTCATTTATTCTGATTCTAACCAGCTGCGGAATATCTATCAGCCCCTGCATCGACATGAAAGATCATTACAGAATGCAATGAAGCTCTTGGCAGAGTAGGCGAAACCAACAGGCAAACCTGCTTTGGGCCCCTTGTATCTCAGGAATTAATGGCAATGAACAAGATAATAGAATGACCAGGAAAGACACAATGACTCGGTTTATTGGACCGGAACCTGTCATCACATAAGGTGACAGTAGCACCAAAACTACAAAACTGAATCAGGAGCCAGCACGTTTATTGGAATACGATCCAAAACCGAAAACATGACAAGCCAATTTTGCCGAATCTGTATTTCAATAGGAGTTCTATAATAATTAACTTGAACAGAAAACAGATCAAACTCATTGTAGAACTTATGACTGGCCATTGAACTACATATAACATCTACACCCGATGGATGTAGAGTAAAAAGCCACTAAGTGTGGACTATGTGGTGAGGATGATGAAACTGCACCACATCTAATCTCCCAATGCGAATTTCTGGCGGACATAAGACACAAAATAGTCGAGTAGGTTGAGTCTGAAGGATACGTGTCTTACTAGAAATACAGGGAGTGAAATACCAGAATAAACTCAGTTTCCGTGGGTGAAGCAGTGGGCTAAGACCATTATTGTTTTTATCTCCCTGCGCTAGAAATATCAAATTGGTGTCCACATGAGTCTCTTCATCATTTTACTTGACATTTAACTTAGTGTACTCACCTCTTGCACCTCAATTCTGGGCGTAAACTGCCAACTACTTAAAAAACGACTGAATAGTTGAGTGTGTCTACAGTGGATAGAAGCTATATTATCTTTATTTCACTTCACATTTTACTAAGTTTCTGGTAATTATCGGAGCCCCATACGCATATTTAATACATATATGTGCACTATGTCAGTATATATATCATTTCCTGCTCTCACCTGAATCAATCAAGGGCATGAATGAGAGTGTACAAGATAAATTTATGCGAACAGTTACCAGTTCAGACGCTTTCCGTTTCGGCTAAATATATCGTCAGCTGCTTGTATTAGATGCCTGAACATTATTCTCGTTTCTCTTTCAATGTCTGTCGTATATACCTCTGTCGATGTTCTTTTTCTGCAAACATTTTTCAAATTATATGTTGGTGGCAAGGCTTGGGTGTGTCGTTGCATGACAAATCCACTTCCTGCACAATCTTTCCTACGAGGTGTTTGAGTGATCAATGGTTCAAATGGCTGAAATGGCGCTGAGCACTATTGGACTTAACTTCTGAGGTCATCAGTCCCCTAGAACTTAGAACTACTTAAACCTAACTAACATAAGGACATCACACACATCCATGCCCGAGGCAGGATTCGAACCTGCGACCGTAGTGGTCACTCGGTTCCAGACTGTTGCGCCTAGAACCGCTCGGCCACCACGGCCGGCCTGATAAATGGTCTCTACATGAGCCTCTTCATACTTTTACTTAAAATTTTACTTAATGTACTCTCCTCACGAACATCAATTCTAGGTACAAACTGTAAACTACATGAAAAAATGAGCAGCAGGGTGTGTCTATAGTGCCCACAAGGTATATTATATTTATTTCACTACACATTTCACTAAGTTTTGTATAATTATCGGAGCCACACACGCATATCCAATAAGTCTATGTGCAACATGTTAGTATATTCGTTCTTTCCTGATTTCACCTGATCAATCAAAAGCATGAATGAGAGTGTACAAGATAAAATTCAGTGCCTAGATATGTGGGAGTAAAAGTAGTCTGCTAGTGTTGGAGAATAGCCAAACCTATAAATCACGTACCAAGTAGCAGACAGACTTTAGTTCACCTTGAACGGAGCTCTTGTACAGATTGACACCACGCAATAGGGAGTTCTCTGGGCACTTCCAGAGGCAAGGGACACGTGGGTTCCAAAAGAGTTCGCTCAGCAATATTCCGGGAGACGCGACACGCGCGTCTAAGTGTGAGTCAGTGTTTTCATAGTTATCTCTTATCTTAGATTTGCAGATTTCAGCTCCAGTCAAACTTGACGTCTTGCTCTCATGGCTCATTGCTCGTTGAGTGATGAAAGGATTTTTTTTTGTTAAATGTGGAACCTTATGAACAATTGCACTTAGTCATGCATGCAAGTTATTGTTCTGTTTCACACTTGTTCAGACATGTGGACGTGTGATGAATCTCCTCAGTTGAGTCGGATTTAGTTTGTTGTTGATCTCACTAATAGAGCATAATTGAACACATTTCTGAAACTTAGCTAATTTCGATTTTAGTTGGTTATCTAGTTCCCAAGTGTCCCAGTTGCCTCAGCACATGTTAAGTACGGATTTTAGAACCTGAAATTCGTCGATCGTGTCTCACAGTAATATATCCTGTCCAAGTTGCTTAGCTATGATTGTTCATCATATGACACAGAGAGCTAGTAGGAGCGTTTTTATAATAAAATTCTATGTAAGTGGTTATACACATACTGTATTATTAATAAATTACAGTATTGTTTCATAGTGTGTGGGTTATTAATATTTTGTGTTAAAGATATTTTTCCTTCCCATGAACCATGGACCTTGCCGTTGGTGGCGAGGCTTGCCTGCCTGAGCGATGCAGATGGCCTTACCGTAGGTACAACCACAACGGAGGGGTATCTGTTGAGAGGCCAGACAAACATGTGGTTCCTGAAGTGGGGCAGCAGCCGTTTCAGTAGTTGCAGGGGTAACAGTCTGGATGACTGACTGATCTGGTCTTGTAACACCAAAGCAAGGGGAAACTACAGCCGTAATCTTTCCCGAGGGCATTCAGCTTTATTGTATGGTTAAATGATGATGGCGTCCTCTTGGGTAAAATATTCCGGAGGTAAAATAGTCCCCCATTCGGATCTCCGAGCTGGGACTACTCAAGAGGACGTCGTTATCAGGAAAAAGAAAACTGGTGTTCTACGGACCGGAGCGTGGAATGTCAGATCACTTAATCGGGCAGGTAGGTTAGAAAATTTTAAAAGCGAAATGGATAAAGTTAGATATAGTGGGAATTAGTGAAATTCGGTGGCAGGAGGAACAAGACTTTTGGTCAGTTGAATACGGGGTAATAAATACAAAATCAAATAGGGGTAATAAATAACAGCTCAGAAGGCAGTACAGTTGAAGAGGAGTGGACATCTGTAAAAAGCGCAATCACAGAAACTGGGAAGAAAAACAGGTACAAAGACGGTAACTGCGAAGAAACGATGGATGAGAAAGAAATACTTCAGCTGATCGATGAAAGAAGAAACTATAAAATTGTTCAGGAAAATGCAGGCATACAAAGATACAAGTGGCTGATAAATGAAATAAATAGAAAGTGCAGAGAAGCTAAGACAAAACGGCTGCATTAAAAACGTGAAAAATCGAAAAAGAAACGATTGTCAGAGGGACTGACTCAGCATACGGGATAGTCAGAACAACCTTCGCTGACATTAAAAGCAAGGGTCGTAACATTAAGAGTACAACGGAAATTTCATTGTTAAATGCAGAGAAGGGAGCAGTTAGGTGGAAAGAGTACATTGAAGGCCTCAATGATGGTAAAGATTTGTCTGATTTGATAAAAGAACCAACGGGAGTCGATTTAGAAGAGATGGGGGATCCCGTACTATAATCAGAATTTAAGAGTGCTTTGGAAGACTTAAGATCAAAAAAGGCAGAAGGGATGGATTACTTTCGATTATATTTTCTAAACTCATTGGGGTAAGTGGCAACAAAACGACTATTCACGTTGTGTGCAGTAGAGTCTGGCGAGATATCATCTGACTTTCAGAAAAATATCATCCACACAATTCCGAAGACTGCACGAGCTGAAAAGTGCGAGAGTTATCGTACAATCAGCTTAACAGCTCATGCATCCAAGTTGGTGACAATAATAATATACAGAAGACGGAAGAGAAAATTAGGGATGTACAAGATGACGATCAGTTTGATATTAGAAACGGTCAAAACACCAAATTAGACAATTCTGAGACTGCGGTTGCTAATGGAAGCAAGACTAAAGACAAACCAAGTCATGATCATAGGATTTGTCGAGATGGAAAAAGTCTGCGACAATGTAAAATGGTGCAGATTGTTCGAAATTCTGTTAACAATAGGGGTAAGCTACAGAGAGAGACGGGTAATATATCATACGTGCAAATTAAGGAATTCTGCTATCTAGGCAGAAAAATAACCAATGACGAACGGAGCAAGGTCATCAAAGCAGACTAGCAGTGGCAAAAAGGGCATTCCTGGGGAAGAGAAGTCTACTAGTATCAAACATAGGCTTTAATTTGAGGAAGAAATTTCTGCGAATGTACTTCAGCAGCACAGCATCGTATCTAGTAAAACATGGACTGCGGAAAACCGGAACAGAAGAGAATCGAAGCATTTGGGATGTGGTGTTACAGACGAATGTTGAAAATTAGATGGACTGGTGAAGTAAGGAATGAGGAGGTTCTGCGCAGAATCGATGAGGAACGAAATATGTGGATAACATTGACTAGGGGAAGGGACGGGATGATAGGAAATCTGTTAAGATATCAAGGAATTGCTTCCAAAGTACTAGAGGGGGCTCTAGGGGGTGAAAACTGTAGAGGAAGACAGAGATACATCTAGCAAATAACTGGAGACATAGGTTGCAAACGGTACTCTGAGATGAAGAGGTTGGCACAGGAGAAGAATTCGTTGCGGGCCGCATCAAACCAGTCAAAAACCTGACGACCCAAAAATTAAAAATGTAATCCACCACCACAAAACCATAAAGGTTCGCATCCCTCTCCCGTAAGACTAGTCCGATATAACCAATGAAAATTTTGTCCATGGGATCATTTTCTCGCTTGAACTCTAGTAAGCCTTTCGTAAAACTGGGTTCGGGCTTGACGAATTTGCAGTGTTCACACTTGCCCACTAATTTACGCACATACTTACGTATTGTGGGCCAGACAGATACTGGTTAACTTTCATAATGGTTTTATTCACTTCCAGATGCCCGCCAGTAACATGGTTGTCGAACGGCTAAGTAGAGGCCAGTACTAGTTCCTCAGGCAAACAGATCTTAAAAGATTAGTCGCTCTAAGTCTTACAACATATACACCCTTTTCTCAGTCCATAACCTGGCACCTTTCTCCAGTATCAAGCTTTTGTGTCATCCCCTGATACTATGGTTCCAGTCTCTGTTTGTTTAGCAAATTCTCAAAGAACTCATGTACCTCGGAAGACACGATTGGAACCCATTTAGAGTCTAGTAAATCCTGTCATAGCTCCTACTCCGTTACTTGCTCCTGGAACATATGGCTAAGGGTTTCTGTTACCTGATTGTTTGCTCTCTGGCTGTGTCTGACAGGTATGCGAAAGGTGGAAACATACACAGCCCACCTCGCGATTTGTCCTGTCTTTCTGGATCTCGCGACCACTCAAATCAAAGCTTGACTGACTGTTTTGAGGACAAAATGACAAAGCTCCAAGTAGAACTTAAATTTTTGGAAGGCCAAAACCAAGAAGGCGTTCCACTCACATGAAGTACTTCAGTTCCTCGTGCGACGTGGCTCTGCAAGCGTAAGCTGAACGATGACGCTCACCATCGTTTTCTCGTGAAAGAACAGCAACGACCCCAGAATTAGAAGTACACGTTTCGACAATGAAGGTTCGTTCAAAATCAGGAACATCCAAAACCGGCAAAATACTCAGAGATACTTTCATTGCCTCAAAGACCGCCTGCTGCGTTTCCCAATCTGGAAACTCAAACCTTTCTTCCTCAAGCCATTTGTGGCTCATACTTGGACGAAATTCGGAAGAAGTTTTATAAAAAAATTGTGAGATATTGATACAGCGAGCTACTTTTTTCTTCCCTGAAGATCTCGTCTCCTTTCCTGATCTATTTTAACACCATTGGCTGAGACCAATATCCTAAAAAGGGAATCTCCCTTACATCCCGATTTACCATAGATGGTTTAACGGTCAAACCCGCTACCTGCAAGGCTAATGAGTTCTTTGCTGTACACTCATTTGAATTTCATGTCACACAAAACAGAGTGTAAGAGACGTGATAATACACCCGCATCGTTAGATATGTTGAAAGGAACGCTACTAAACTGGTACAGCTTCCAAACGGTGTCAAATCCTGCGGCATGTTTACAGTCCTCAGTGAGAAAAATCTGCTCGTCACCAGATACGTCAAGTGAATGATCACCTAATGTAGAACGTTAATGCAATCGCAGGTTCCTCAAAACTTTCCAACAGTCAAAAAATGTATCACACTTGTGGTAATTCATCTACCGCCTTTCAGCACTGACTTATTGAACTTTATATCGGCGGCTGGGGACTGGGTCTGTACGAAGACGTCGTTTTGGCCTACTTTGGGGTGATACCACACTCCATAAATTTGCCTAATCCAAGCTAGATGATACCTTGCGTGCTCTTCGCTATTAATTCATGAAGTATTTCGGTGAGCTTGTTAAAGTAAACTACGTGTTTGTCGCCTTAGCATTGTGGTACTCCAGCCAGGTCCCCCTCGGCTCCATTGCTGTACTTGTTGCCTGTCGTGGTTCATTCCAAAATAACTGATGCTCATTTGATTGGTGAAGATTTATTTAATAATTTCTGCTCGTTTCATTTAAATTATTATCACCAGCTACTGATGAAAAAATTCTGCAGACTGAAATTTTGTCGAGTCTGCTATTTAAAAGCAGTGCAATTTATCTTAAGGGCAACTACCCTATCCATTGCAATTATTCCGGGCAAGCTTTAGTACATCTCTTCTCGGCATTTAAACTTTGTCTGGTCTGCCAATAAAAATGTGGAGATTCACTTTGCTAAAATCTGTTATTTTCAGGGCGATTATTAAGGGTATTCATACAGTAAAATAATTTTGGAGTATTGAAGCCTTTTCTTCTCGCCTTTCACCGTAAATCTGGTGTAACTGTAATTCTGGTGTTACAGAGGACTGTATAGCCTATTGCAATGCTGAGTTGCGCGAACAGATAGTTTACTTACCATCATATGTAGTCAGTGGGCAGATGTTTTTACCAATTTATGTTGGGTTACAAGTTGTTATGTACCAGAATTTGTTCTTACTTTGCTGTAAAAGGAGTGGACTGTTATGAGTTCTTAAGATCAGTTTTTAGTCTGTTGTAGTTGACCTTGTATGGGATCCGCCCACCTACCATTACGATCGTTGATGGCAGTTCTGCACCACCGATGCTGTCTGTTGAATTACCACCGCCTAAGCGAGGTCTCAGTTGTATTCATATAGCTTCGTCTTATTCTAAACTTATGTCACCAACGGGCGTAATGCATTTGTTGTGTGTTTACTGCTAGTTTGCGGTGAATTTTAATAGCATTATTTAAATTTTATATCCAAAGTCAATTTAACGAATTTTGGAGTCTATAAAAATGGAATTCTCGGTTATTGCCAAAGTTTTATAAACAAAAGACAGATTTTGGTAATATGGGAAACATTATCATGTTAAAAATCTTGAAAAATGGTTTTTTTGGATAAAGTAGGGGCAAGTGAATTTGTGTTAATGTTCTGTTGAATAAAATAGTGTTGGTGTTGACAACGGCGAATGCTCTTCATTGTTGTCTGGCCCAGTTATAACATTCAACAGCGTATTAGACTGGTTGAAGGGTCTGCAAGACATGTAATATACATGCTGTGCATACAGTAAAGTTGTGCAGTTGAGCATAATGATAAGGCCGGGTGCCTCTGGATACTCATAATATATTAATGTTTTTTCTGTACACATTTTTCGTGATGCATTTTGTGTATTTATTAATTCACATATTTACAGTAATTAAATTTCGCCACTTAGTGCATTGCTGTTACTTATGTGTCTGTATGACCATTTCTGTGTTCGACTCTTCTAGTCTTCAGTATATGGTGTTTGTGAATGTTATCCTTCCTAAATGTTCAATATCCCCACTACTGAGTACACCACTTGATGCATTCCTAGTTACAACGTGTAACGGATTCATTTTTCCCTTTACGATAAATGAATGTTAATGGACAGAATTCAGTGAGAGTGTCACTAGTCTTGAGTTCCGCTCGACACTTCCAAACCAGGAACTACATTTACTAATGATTCATTAAAAAATGTGACTCTTGTAACCCTTGGGCACCTTGTAATATCAGAAACTATCATTAGATACTTGTATGGAATATAAATTTTGTTCACGTGTAGAATCAAATAACTGGAGTTGAGAGGAGAGCAATGGAGTTTCAAGCGAGTCGTTTCCAGGCTTTAGTTCATCGCACGTTTCAATCGATGTTCAGTTTGATCGTCCTCTGTTTTCACTTCTCTTCTGTAGTAGGCGTTCGAGCGAATGACGCACGTTCATTCACAGCTCTGTTAATGTTATATGGCTATTTAATTTACGTAAATTTATGTAAAAATAGAACTGTACTAAGCATCAATGCAGATAGGTAAAATTGAATACGTATGTAATTTGTGATAGTTGGTCGTGAACGAAATCAGCTCACAATTATTTGCCATTTGTCATGATTAAGAAATATATCCTATGTACTGATAATAGTGGCAGTCTGTGTATAATTTATCTGTGGGATATCGATATCTAAAAAGATAGCATTCTCAAATATTTGTCTAAATGCAGTCACACATGTAAAGAGAGGGAAATAATCGTACACCTTTGGTAGAAGTAATAAATTTTATTTTAATATTTGTTTAAATGGAGTTCAGTGATATTAAAGCTTCATTAACATTCTTTTACACGAGTACTTTTAATGCCTGAGTTCGAAGATATTTTATTAGTTCATTTAATAATTTATTCACTTTAAATATCCGTGTGTCGGTGTCGCCATTCACTTTTCAGGCAAACAAGAGATTTAGTCCTGAGGTTCTCTGCCAGCACTTCCAGCACTGTCCCTACTGACGAAGCATCAATAATATGTCTTTCTGAGCCACTGTACTTGGTTCCACATGAATATGTTCACTGCCTAGTGAGCCGGTATCCCAATCCACTTTGCAGACAGACATGAGTCCCAACCCTGACATTCTCCATCCAGCACCACGAACACCCTCTCCAATAATGAGGCATTGGTGATATGGCCTCATCATACTCAGTTCTAAATTCCTCACGAATATGTTCATTGGCTAGTGAAAATGCCCTTGTCACCATACAATTTACTGTCACACAAGAGTCTTAGCCATGACACTCTCTGGCCAGTATCTCTAACACGCTCCCCAACTTTGAGGTATTGGTGGGATGTCCTTCCTATCCACTGTACTCAGTTCCTCACGAACATGTCTATTGGTTAGTGAGTCATTATCCCTGTCCACTTTGTACACACGCAACAGTTTTGCACTGACATTTTTCACCCAGCACCTCCAACACCCTCTGTGACGACGAGGAACTGGTGGGATGTCCTCGTCGTGAATACGTTTAGTGGGTAGTGAGGCGGTGAGCCCGGGCACCAGGTGGGCGCACAACGGTCCTCTCCCCGACTCTCTCCGCCCAGCACCTCCGACACCCTCTCCGGCGGCGAGGGATCGGCGGGATGTCCTCGTCACACTCCACCACAGGCGGCTCGTGGATCTCGGCAGTCGTCACAATCATCCAGCCATCGTTCACCTGGACACAAAAGCAATTCTTCACTTTAAAATACATAAGAATTTCCTAACGTAACACCAGTAGCAATACTTTTATTCGGTGACTCGTATGGACAAAACGTACATTAAGAGACAACAACTTTCTATTTTTGTGTGTGATCGAAAGAAAGGGAAGAATTTTCCAACATAATCATTAAGGGTGGCAATAATCATCTTTGTTATCTTCCAGCATTAACTAAACTTGTGCCTCTTTATAATGGTCTGGGAAAAGGGTATGTTGTACGTAATCTCACTTATCCCTTAGTAGAGAGTTATAAGTGAAGTTGTGTCTTTAGTGCCGCCTTACCTTCCCGATGACTTTGCCGCAGGCTACATCGATAGCGGCAGGCGGTGGCCGGGACTTCTCCGCCTGCTCTGCCAGCAGAACCAACTCGTCCACGTCTGAGCGCAGCCGCCAACGCGCGGCGCTCATCCTCTGTGGAAGATTTGTTTCCATCGTCAAAATTCATTCATTTGTTGATTTTCAGTTTTATTTTCTAACTTTTATCTAACGTCTAATATTTTGTGGGTATTTACCCACAGAATTAGTTAAATTAATCTCAAATTAGAATATCAAATTGAGCAGCCTTGCAACTTTCAGAATTAGCCAAAAGTCTTAGCTTTGGCAGGATCTACATGGATTGTTTCAAGACAGTCATTAGGTAACAATATCGACAGTATTTTATCTTGAGTCTGGATCATAAATGTGTTGTAATTAGAATATGGATTTAAGAAACTTCGTATAAATTAGTTAAACAAACTAACACGAAGGTACAAAAGAAAAGTTATTCTATGATGGTCTATTTGAAACTATGAGTAGCTAAGATAGATTAACTAAATCCAGAAACCCTTATAGTAATCAGAGAAGTAATTCATTATCTTGGTAAACGTGGGTACACCTAAGAGTCATTACTGTTTTTCCAATAGTCTCGGTGTTCCTTACCTCTGGCTTTCCAATTAAATCGACGTCTATCAGGTCTCCGTAGAAGTCTTCCTCTGCCTCCCTCCCAGACCGGAAGCAGAACGCGCCCAAAAGCCTTCGGAACATCTGCGGAGAAAGAAAGTAGATATCACGTGACGTACTGACCAGACAGAATTATAAAGTGTCCATTGTCGACTGCTGGACAGTCAGAAAATTTGTAATGAGAACAGGGAGAGGGTCCTACGAAGATTTTTTACTAATCACTACACAATTATGTGGATGAAACCTCCAGAAACGTCAAAATCTGTGATAATGTACGATTTTTAAAAAAAATTTAAATATTAGCTCACGAATAATTTACAAGTCCTGTCCAAAGTAACGGTTTTAGTTAGTACAGTAATACATGTAGAGCGAACACATTTTAAGGAAAAGTGCCGGGCTTCACTGTTCATTTCGGAACAATGTACGATCAGTACACATGACATTATGGGACAAAACACAGCATTGTAGGTAACCCGCGTGGTACGTTTTTCTTTTTCTTTTCGGTTTCTTTGTCTGTTGTTCACGTCAGCTGATACCTCGAGGACAAACAACTGTTCACACTAGTTACTGTTGCCCGACTTATATTCGCTCTCTGTACAAATTTCCACACATGCTTTGCCGTACGATTTTAAAGCCACTTCGACATGTAAAGAGCCTACCACCAATTTCCCCATAAATGGCGTCATAAGAGTACGAGGTACTTGTGTCAAATGGGCAAATGTCCAGCATAAAGTGGATACCTTCTACTATGGACAGGAAAGAATAGTGGAGTGAGTTAACATTTGCACTTTGTATGGCGTTAAGTGAGTTAAAATTACCGTTCAGCTAAGTCAGTGATTTTTTTAAGTTGTTCTAAAGCCACTTGCCGAGGAGAAAGATGAAACAACTCATATGGAAAGAGAATGTCATCTTGCTGCCGCGCCTTTGCCAGTTTGGCCGCTGACGTGATTATGTCTCAGTTTCCTTTTCTGTTGTCCAATACTTAAACATGTAGGCTTGAGTTCCAACAAACTCTAAAAATTCTCATAACCAGATGGTAGTTGTTTAAGACTGTAAGCGTCGTACGCTCACTAGTAACTGAGTTGCTTAATATTGTTCCTTTCTGGAGCTAGCAAAATCACCTCCATTTCGAGGTAGAGTAGCAGAGTGTGCAATAATATTAACGTCTCAGCAGCCGTTATTTCACTTGAGAGGGAATGAGGCGTGCTGACGTTTAACATTAAGTATCTTTTTATTACTCCATCTACAGTGAGAAGCCTGGTTACATTAGTTTCACGTGGAGTGCCTTAGACAGCATGCGTTGCTCACTGGTAGCGAGGTGAAACTCAACATGCTCTCCTTGACATTGCTTCAAAACGTATCTCGTTTTTAACGGTTTGTGTCCTTCGGAGCTTCCATTGAAAGATACGTGATTCACAGCTACGGCTGCGAAATACTCTAAAATGGAACACTCAGGCTCATAGGAACTCACGCGCACATGCAACCAAATATGTGGTACTGATGTACAGCTAACTCCCAATGGTGCTTAAATGTTGACCACGACAAGAAAAGAAGAAAGGGGAAAGAGAGAGAGAGAGAGAGCGAGAGAGTAAATGATCCACTCTTTTTTTCTTAAAAACTTAGAAGTAACTACCTCTATTTGGAAACGACACTCCCAGAGTAGAATTGCAAGTCATACACTAGACACTTTGTTCGGACAAATAAAATGTAGCACGTTATACTGTTTTTTGAATTTTCCACGGAAAATAAATTAGCACCTAATATCCAAAGGAAGTGTATTTTGACATCTAATAATCTTTGTGCAGACACATGATTTATCACGAGATATCTAGGGGAACGCAATAAATTGGTTGATACCGAAAATTAACCTGAAATATACAACATGTTGTGATCTTACCAAATTTTTTAAATCGATTGAAAAATTTAACACATTCACAAGAGAAAGGAGCAAAAAATAATCATTTCGGTAAAACTGAATTCTGAATATACCACATCATTTAATCGGACTAAAAAGCGTAAAATGATTTCTCACAGTCCCATACATATTCTTATGCTTATAAAGATACTACTGAAAATTTGTGATTGTGAACTTTTACTATCCGTGGTAGTTCTTGTAAGATTAAAAACGAAAAACGTGGACCACGTGCAATATAGCTACACGTTAGTCAGCAGGTGCATTACTCATGCATCATTCAAGTATTGCGTGTGCCCTATGTTTTTCGATTTAAATGTTTCAAGTATTTTCATAGACATTATAAATTCGCTATCACAGCTTTCCAAAACTCTCTATACGGTGTTCGTAATCTGTATGGAGCTATGAGAAATCGTTTTATACCATTTGGTCAGATTTAAAAACATGGTAAACTAAAAAGTGGTTTTCCCTCCAATAGTTATTTTCTGTTTCTTACTCTTCGGTGGGTGAAATTTTATGACTCGATTATACTCATTTTGGTGAGGTTACAGTGGAGTTTGTGATATATTTCAGTATTATTTTAGTTTATGTTTACCTGACTTGAAAAATCTGTTAATTTCTCCAACGTTTACCTAGGGATATGACCGTGTGGGAAGAAAGTAGATACATCTGACCTCACACGGAGGCTTACCATCTACCGTTCATCCCGCAGGTCATTCGCGACTGGATCAGAAAAAGGTGGAGATGGCAATAGTACATAAAGTACACTCCGCCACACATTAGACAAGATAGTGATTTAATATTGCATTGTCAGCCATCTCTGAGCCATGATGGACGATTTAAGACTCTAGGTCACATTTAAGTTAATTTAGAATCAATTGAGAAATCTGTACTGAAGAGACCGACACACAGCTAAGCGACCTAAAATGAACATGCTTGAAAGTAGCGCCTTTCTGGTGATGTGATGTTAAAGATAATTCCTAAGAAACCATGAATCGAGCACAACTCAACATTCAGGTAATCAGTAAGTTGACAAACACGTCGCGAGTCAAGTATAGGAGTCTAAAAGCTTAACTCCATCCTAATCGGCCAAGGAGGCCAAAATTTACCGACCGGCCGCCGTGTCATCCTCAACCGACAATCGTCGCTGTAAACGGATATGGAGGGGCATGTGGTCAGCACACCGCTCTCCCAGACGTATGTCAGTTTACGACACCGGAGCCGCTGCTTCTCATTCAAGTATCTCGTCAGTTTGTCTCACAAGGGCTGAGTGCACCCCGCTTGCCAACAGCGCTCGACAGACCGGGTGGTCACCCATCCAAGCGCTAGACCACTCTGACAGCACTTAACTCCAGGGATCCTACGGGAACCGGTGTTACCACTGCGACTAGGCCGCTGGCAAGTATAGGAGCCAGAAACTGCCTCAGATATGACAATTATGTATCGGTGACATGTTGGAGTAAAGATGTGTGCCTGCGGGCGACGTAGAGCTTATTAGCTAAATAAATGTCCTGCTGTATTGAGGTCCCGGGGAAGAAAATGTATCACCGAGGATGAAGTTTCCTTTCTCCTTTCTGCAACGAAAAGAGTTTGTAAGTGTATGGGTTAGAGAGACACACGGAGTGTGTGCGTGTATGTGTGTGTGCGTGTGTCTGTGTGTGTGTGTGGGTGTGTCACGGAGAGAGAGAGAGAGAGAGAGAGAGAGAGAGAGAGAGAAAGAGAGAGGAGAAAGAGAGACGTAGGGATGTAGGGAGAGAGAGGGAGAGAGGGAGGATGGGAGCGAAAGAGACAGACTGAAGCCTTGAACTGTGCTGAGAGACGTTGTCGGTGGTTCAAATGATTGCAGGTTTGCCCCCGAAAGTCAAAGCTGAGATTACTGTCCAGTGCTTAACAGAAGACTTCAGCATAATTGGAAAATGGATTGCTGTCAACATACTACAGCAGGTTGAGATTAACAGTACTGGAACATACTCCCGCAATCTTTTGCTGTTAAGGTCTGTTTTCTTACGCACTGAATGAACTTGTAATTCATTCTTAATCTCTGCACTTTTGAGGCGATATTTTCTGATGCATTCTATAACAGTACGGACAAATCTCATTTATCCAGCTCAAATACTTTTGTGTGGGAAATCAAATATAGGACCCATGGAGCATAGTTAGTACTGCCATGACTTTGTCAACTTCATCTTTTTTTTTGTCGTTTGTATTTTTAGCGCATTTGTAATTGTTCCGCAGATTGCATTACATTTTAGGATGCTGTTATTAATTTCCTTCCTGGAATCCCGTCATTTGATCATGTGCGTATAGCAGAGTATTAGAACATTTCTATCTGTTGATCTTTATGCCGTAGCTGATGCTGCGTTTCCAAGCACTGACTAGGTCACCCACCAAGAAGTTGAAAAGATCTGGAAACAGGTTACTTACTTGTCTAATTCTCTGTTTTATTGTTACTTATTTACACAATTTCTTTAGTCTTTAACATAATTTTTCTCTCTTTGAAACAGCTTCCAAAGAGTTGATTAGACGCATCGCGAACCCTTTTCTTTTTTTGCATAATCTGAGACATCACAAGTCTATTGCCTTTCTCAAAAGCATTTTCATAATCTACAAACATTTTAACATATCTGACTTAAATTCTTTCCTGTTCTTTAACCAGTGCCTTCCCCTAAAGGATACTGTCCTTACAGGATAGTTCTCTTCTATAGCAAAAAAAGCGCATGCACCAATACTCGCTGTTAAATTAAATAGTGAATAGCTATTGGAGAACCTTCCGTGTTGTAGGTCGAGGCACTTGAAACTCTTTTATTCCTGACGTTTATTCCATATTTGTGTTGGACAACAATTGAGGGGTTCGTGGTTCCACCACGTTTCGCGACTGACATCTTGTGTCTGCAAGTCTTAGGGTATTCGAAATCTGCCTGTGGACGAAGGCCCAGGACAAATATGCCTCATGGACCACGATCATATAAGCTGTAAGATTCAGCATCAGCTAAACTGAATGGACTCGAAAGTAACCATTACATGAGCAAAATTTTTGTTTCTTCGTTTAATGCTACTACATAAGACATACACAGCAATCAAATAACATTTATTTACACTACAGAGCGGATGTGTATCTAGAATGTCTGCTAAAAATAGGGCGATGGGGAGGGGATGTAGGCAACTCAAATTAGCTCTCTTGTGAAGTGTCGAATGACAAAGAGACCTCACGATACATGCCACTACACAGCACCCAATAACTATTACGCATCTCTTCAAACTCATTCAGAATTTTTATTTCTGTCTCGCTGGCGATACAGGATATCAATTTCTTTCTAGGGAGGAAATCTACCCCATCTTCTCCTCGCAGGATACGCCCATGTTCCAGAAAGCAAAAATTAATTGTGTTAATATATCTGCTGCTGGTTAATCACGCAGAACAAAATAAAGCACCTTTATGATCTACACTTAATGTAGTATGTAAAATGATATAGTGTTCCAACATGTCCTAGAATAACGTCCCTGGGTAGCCACTAAATTCACTTGGTAATGGAAACAAAAACTACTGGAATTTACAGAATGCAAAAAATTCAGCAGGGTACATAAGTTACCGAGACCATGTCCGACAATACAGTGAAACTACTCTCGAAGAATGAACATCAAGTCTGATCACCGGAAAGGATCGTTTCCTTCGGTGAAACGTATCTGGTCGGCTAAACATCTAAATAAAGCTGGATACGAACGATTACAAATGTGAGGCCACAGCGATCAGCAGCAGTAGTTTACATTCGACGTCAACAGCAAATGATGTTAGTGTGGATAAGAGATGACGGAGACAAGATATTGGCTCGCCACATACGGTTTCGTGTAGCGTCCCACCCTACGCTATCTTTCTACGTTTTTCTATCTCAAGACGGTCCTCAACAAGCAGTTCAAATATTCAGTTAATGACCTTTTCTCACCAAGAAGAAACATTACAGCACGAAGGATAGCACTACGAAAATTACAGAAGCGCAGACAATATGCCTACGCAACACGATTCGCAATCGCTACGTTGCCTCTCATCTGCCGCCACATGTTGTGCGATATTTCGTTGTTGAGAAAATCGTCTGGGACCCAAACTAAAGAACAAAGATAGCTCCTGACTGTACCGCAGCGCTTTACTAGCAATAGGTAATAAGTGGCTGATCTGTCTTTGCAAATTTCATCAATGATAATGTTAGTATCGAATTAAACATTTCATAATTAGATTCATTATTTGCTTAGTAACTAAGATAAAAGAAAAGTATATATTTTAAAATGCCCCAAATCGAAGCTAATGTGCTGATAGAAGTCTCTACAATTGAGTGCACGCACACGCAGTACTCGCAGATGCCAACAGAATTGTGTAATAAGTTTGCTTTCAAACCAAGACGTCGACCTACATGACTACAGCATATTTTTTGACAGACCGATAACTTAGATAATTCTTTTTAATATGCAATAAAATAAGAGTGGTAACTACTTGTGAATAAGAAAAGATTCAAGACAGTCACGTCTTGTGAAGTTTCAGAAACACTGAACTTTTAGCTGTACGAAATACGTTTGTATCAGACATTTCCCAATAACTTTTGAGATTTATGAATCGACGCACTGAGTGGGTCTGTGGGTGGTTAGGATATGCAGATACGTCTTTTTAGATCTTGAATAAAATTAGGATGGAACGGAGTAAGCGTCGAAAGAAACTAAGAAACCAATGCAATGATGTCAAGGAGACACCGTAATTTGCAAGGAAGACTCATTCAATACGACGGTGAATTAATTTGGGAGGAATGCATGCAGAAGGTCAAGCCGTGTTTCGAAACAGAATCGAAATGGGTAGGCTGTAGTAAATATCGGTTCCCTATGAGAATTAAGACGCTTGCTAAAGAACATGTACACACATGTTTGAACACTTAGAACGTGAAAAGTTATGTGATGGTACGAAAGCGTTACAGACATGAGACAGTGCACGCAGTTCCTAGGTCAGTTACGTAAGTTAAATATGCTGAGACTGGCTGCAGAGTTATTAATAACACGAGGGAGATATTTGATACAAATTAACGGATATGTCGAATACATTTCATGGCAACAAAAGTAAGGCATAATCAATAAATGGTACATACTTTTGAATATGTCAGAAAACCTAAAAATTTGTGGACGCGAAATCACAAGATATTATCCTTACAACAGTACCAAAATAATGTAATTCTCAGCATCCAGAATCCAAAAATAAGCATTTAGTAGTAAGAAGCAGTAAACCATAACTACTTTCCACTGCAACACAAGTAATTCCTTTAAATATATGCACCATTTTGTTGCATTAAAACCATAAGAAAGCCACACCGAGTTCATCGAAGCACGTCCTAAAAAACATTCAGCAGACTACATCAGTTACCGAAATCATGCTCACGATTTAGTGAAGGTACTCTCGTAGATTGATCTCAGGTCGCATTTGAAAGTATTTCTTTTGTCTTTCCCGTTAAAATATATCTGGTGTGATTAAACGTCCAAAATGGAACCAAATACAAGCGATCTGATGCGTGAGATACAGCGTTCAGCACCAGTAGATTACAGTGACGTCAACAGCAAAGGATGTTAGCGTGGATAAGAGACGACCGAGAGAAGATGTTGACTGATCACTCACGGTTCCGTACTGCGTCAATCCAACGTTGGCTTTGTAAGTTCTTTTGTCGCAAGACTCTTCTCGAGAAGCTCTTCAGATATTCAATTAATGAACTTGTCTCACCAAAAACAAGCTCTAGACCACAAAGAACAGCACTACGAAAATCACGTAAGCACAGACAATATGTTTACGCAACACGATTCGCAATCGCAATGTTGCTATGTAACTGTTCAACTAATATTGTGCGACATTTCATTGTTGACAAATTAATCTGGGACCTAAGTCAAATAGTGACGATTACTTCCGACTGTAACCGGACAGTTAACTAAACATACGTGTAATACGTGACTGATCTTCCAAGCACAAATTCCCGGATCAACTGCAATTCAGAAGGGCATGTACTAAAAACTATGAAATTTGTCACTTTCCCAGCTGACCATGTTAGTATCGGCTTTAAACTTCTACCCTAAAATTCTTTGTTGCCTATTAAGCAAGATAAAGGAATAGCATCTATTGAAAATATTAATTTTAAATCAGCAACAGCCTCATTACAGTGTTACCTAGATTTACCTATGTTTCAGTTGGGATAACCCAACCTTCTTCGGAATAAATGGAACTGCGATTTGACCATAATGGACAAAGCCAAAAACTAAAAGCTATAAATAGTAATACATCGTCTTATTGCAGTAACTTATCTGGGAAACAGCTTCGGCCCCAATTCGCGATCGCAGTACGGCAGCAACGGATAAGTTATTGCAATATGACGATGTATTACTATATTATAGTGTTTAGTTTTTGACGTTGTCCATTATGGACAAATGGTTGTTCCTTTTATTCTGAAGAAGGTTGGGTTATCCCAACTGAAACCTCGGTAAATCTAGGTAAACACTGCAACTGAGGCTGTTGTTAATTCACATTTAATATTTATACAGTTGCTGCCAGGGCCGCGAAATGTTGAAAAAATTGAAAATATCCCAAACTGAAGCTAACATGCTGGTAGAAGCCGCTAATTTTCCGATCACCTACGCTTTGGTGCCTGGAGAACTGTGTAATAATTTTGCTTCAAAAACAAGCAGTTGACTTACACACATTATTTACATATTTCTTCGATGGTTACAACGTGTCTCTTTGGATACACTGGTACCTGAAATCATTTTTTAATGTACTGTGAAATGATAGTGGCAACTACTTATGGATGCGAACACATCCGAAAATTCACTTCTTTTCAAGTTTGAATAACATTGGGAAAGCATCTGAGAGAAATATGTTTGCATCAGACACTTAACACGAAATTTTGACATTTATAAGCCGACGCCCTGAGTGCGTCTGTGGTTCGTTGCGATGTGCAGATGACCCTTCCTTAAAGCCTGAATAAAATTAAGATGGAATCCGAATAGGGCGAGCGTCGTAAGAAACTAAGAACTAAAATGCGATGATTTCAAGAGGCAACTATAATTCTCAAAGACGACACATCTAATACAATGACAGACATGAAGAGGGTGCAGCTGCGTTTCGAAACAAAATCGAAATGCGCGTGCGGCAGAAAATATTGCGTCGCCTAAGAGCATCAAGTTCGTTGCTAAAGATCATGTACACACATGTTTGTTTGTGTAGAACGTGAAATATTGTGTGATGATACGAAATTCTTAGAGACGCGTGATTTTGCACACAATTCGTAGGTCAGTTACGTATACCAAATATTCGGAAACCAGGGACAGAGTGAGACACATCGAGGTCACCGAAGCGCTTCCTAAAACACATTCTACGCAAATTATCCATATCCATATCCATATGTTTTCCATAGTTTCCTATAAATATAAATATTTCACGAAAACCCTAATTCCTTGAAAATTGTTAAAACATGTACAACAGAAACACGTTTTTGTGGATGGATTCTACTCGAACAAAATGTGATGTGCGCGAACAGACACAGAACATTATTTTCCTTAGCAGTGTAGCTTCCTAGTAGGTGGTCAACTGCCGACTCCCAACCCATCTTTGGTCGCCTTCACTTCACGTCATTCACTACTCAGTTACCAACTTCACAAGCCAATCTACGAGCTACCTACACTGTGAATGTATCTTTGTACCAAAGAGGGCAGATAATGTAGATACACAGGCAGATCCTTTAATCGAGAACACATGCTCGTCCACTTGATTGGAACGTATGCGACCCCTTAGAGTAGCATGCACCTGAAATGTATAATGAAGTCAAATTTTTAATGGTGTTCAGTACTGACATATTCGAAACTAGGTATATGCCTTTAGGCGGCAAGGCCCCTTTTACCTAAATAAATGTCTCGCTACCATTATGCAACGAAATGTCTGTGAGTGTATGAGGGTGAGAGAGAGAGAGAGTGAGAGAGATACAGATAGAGAGCCAGAAAGCGACATAATGAAACCGTGGCCAAAACCGGCGGTTTTTAGTGTAGCTTCTAGTGACATAGTAGGGTAGAAAGAGAGGGGAATCGCCTGGTAGTGCTTCAGTTTGCAGGCTAACAAAGATGGAAGAGTTTGATCAAGTACCAGACAACCGAAGTCCCTCACGTGTGTGCCATTCACACAAACACCACCACGCTGCTACAGAGAACTGAACAGGAAAATTTTCCTAACAAATTTAATGTTGCTTACTGATTACAGGAATACATTTTTGCTTGAAGCAACCCATTTCAATTTATTTAAGATAAATAAAAAATTAATCTTTAACCCAACCCCCTCTCTTACCCATCATAGCCCATCCCATCTCCCTCCCATACCCTCTAGCTTACATCTCGCCAGTCTGGACTTTTAAGTATTGTATTCATATCATTCCCTGCTACCACCAAGCACAAATTTTCAACAATATAAATTTTCACCCCGCAATTTTGGTCCTCGTTGACTATGAACAATATAAAGAACTTTGGCAATCTCCGGAACATGTAAGACATAAAAAGCGATACGTTATGGTAATATGACACAGAATATAGCCGACACGTAGCCCCTAAACCCTCTTGTTGGTTGACGTATACACGCCTCGGAATTTGAAGGATATAAAGAGTTCAGCGTGGGTCACCAGTTACCGAAATCATGCCCACCATTTTGTAAAACTGCTCTCATAGGCTGAAGCTCAAATCGGATAACTAGAAAGGTTTTCTTTTCCCTTTTTCATTAAAATGTAGCTGGTGCCGTTACACATCCAAATAAAATAAAATACAAGCGATTTCATGCGTGTGCTAAAGCGCTCAGCAGCAGTAGTTTACAGTGACATTAACGGCAGAGGATGTTAGTGTGGATAAGAGATGACGGAGAGAAGATGTCGATGTTCACTTACGGTTCCGTACTGCGTCACACCCAACGCTGGCTTTCGAAGTTCTTCTGTTGGAAGACTGTTCTCGAAAAGCACTTCAGATATTCAGTTAATGAGCTTTCCTCACAAAGAAGACACTCTAGAGCACAAAGAATAGCACTACGAAAATCACGCAAGCACAGACAATGTGTTTACGCAACACGATTTGCAGTCGCAATGTTGCTACGCAACTGCCCGCCTGATGACGTAGGATATTTCATTGTTGACAAATTCCCCTGGTACCCAAGCAAAAGAGCGACGAACGCTTCTGACTGTACGGTAGTACCTTACTATCTATACAAAATAAGTTACTGCAATGTTCATTCTCAGTATTATTATTTTCTTTTTAAGTAAAATTTATTAATCATCTCCATTTGAAAAGCCTCGCAATGATGATGATGAGGTGATATAAGCTATTATAAACGAGAACAGCTCCAACAATATGTGCGAAGAATTGGGGTAATAAGTTTTGCTTAATGGCACGTAGTCCACTATCGCTATAGTTTTATTTTTCACTGACTACAACACGTCGTTATGAGCTGTGTAGTGGTGGTGAGGGCTTCTTCTGAATATGCATAAATTTGAAACATCTGCTTCTTTTAAAGTTTCGATAACACTTAATTTCTAGTTCGTCGAAATATATTTGCACCAGACACTTACCACTTCATTTTTAGATTTGTTGGACGACGCACTTAGTGTATCTGTGTTTCGTTGCAGTGTGTATATGCTTGTTATAGATCTTGAAAAAAGTTTGTATAATGTCCGAATCATTCGGGCATCAAGAGAGACTAAGAAAAGGATGTAATGGTTTGAAGTGCCACTGTAGTTCCCAATGACAACGGTTTCAGGACGATGGAGAAGATTCTAAGAACAAATTCAAGTAGGGTGTGAAGTTCCGGTTCAAAACGGTTTCAAAAGTCGTGTACGGTAGTAAATACTGGGTCCCGAATGCGAATTACCCTTTATAGGAAAAAACGTGCATTCACACACACACACACACGATTGAGGGAATAGAAAGTGAAACATTGTGTAGTGGGAGCATATGGCACCGTGTGGCGTTTGCATGGTTTACCACTGCTGCCATGTTGGTGGTATTCGGAAGGAGTAGGCTCTGAGCAGCGCTGAATACCACACACTCTTCTCCATACAGTACAAACATGACTTTTATTTATTTGTTTTTACTCATGTATCTCGCATCTTCCTTTAGTCTTTTAGCTAAATACAACAGTAAACCAGATGTTGTACATGAATTGACATGAACATAGGACGTAATGTTTTAACATAATTTCACATGTGTTAGTGTAACTAATCATTCTAGTGCTTATGTTGGAAAAATCTACATTACATATCTGCATAAAATATTAATCGAAAGTCTGTATGGAATATGTAAGTTAGTAAATAATATGTTTGAAAACCAAATCTGTTTTCTAACCTGTGGCTTAAAACATGGTTCAAATGGCTCTAAGCACTAAGGGACTTAACATCTGAGGTCATCAGTCCCCTGAAACTTAGAACTACTTAAACCTATCTAACATAAGGACATCACACACATCCATGCCTGAGGCATAATTTGAAACTACGACCGTAGCAGCAGCACGGTTCCGGACTAAAGCGCCTAGAACCGCTCGGCCACAGCTGTCGGCTTCCTTTTTCCCATTTTCCACATCGATAGAGACCGTATATTAGTTTGGAATGCAGAGGCATACGCTCTTGGCCTTTTGTTTTACGCTGCTTTGAGACATTAAAAATTTTGTAATTTGTGATTCTTGACTACATTGTTATACAACACTACATTTCGCTGCACTATACTACATTAATGCCACACTACATTAGACTTCTCTAACCGGTGACAGAACCAAGCTAGAGTTTTCTTTTTGCTGGACAGTTGACCCTTGGCAAATTGAGGCACAGCTGAAGTTTGACAGGGACCCTGCTACTGCCACCCAAGTTGTGTAGATTGCAAAGCGACTGTCAGGGACTAATCCCCGAGGCTCATTTCCTCTCTCCTTGTGGAAGGTTGCTGTAGGTGAATGTTCTGCTATGGTGCAACTCGTCGTCTTAATGTGTGGACTTTTCCTTGTTGTCTCTAGCCAATGTAGGCTTCCAGTTCATATGCTAATACGCACATCAAACAAGGTTTGCATCAGCCCGGTTCCCAGAAACCTAGAAGATAGACGTTGGCTGGGGATTCCTTAACACTGGTGCAGTCCCTTGGACTTTTCAGAGATTTCACTAAACCATCCCAGAGTTGTAAACACCCATGCATGAGCTGCTCCTGTTACATGAAAGGGATCCGATGCCGAACAGATCCAGTCATTCCACCACGAAGGAGGTACACGACTCATGTATTCTGTAGTTCCAACGTGCCTAGACGGTCAATACCTCGGTTGATTTCGTCTGTGTTGTTACTTTGAGCCAGGACGGGCTATCAACAAGGGAAGTGTCCAGGCCTCACGGAGTGACACAAAAGGATGATGTTCTGACATGGAGGAGATACAAAGAGACAGGAGCTGTCGATGACATGCCCCGCTTAGGCCGCCCAAGGGCTACTACTGCAGTGGACGACCGCGACCTCTGGTTATGGCTCGGGGGAACCCTGACAGCAACGCCACCATGTTAAATAATGTTTTTCGTGGTACCACATGACGTCACGTTACAACTCAAACTGTGTGCAATAGGCTGCATGATGCATAACATCACTCACGACGACCAACGCGAGGTCCATCTTTGCAACCACGACACCATGCAGCGCGGTACACATGGGCATAACAACATGAAGAATAGACCGCTCAAGACTGGCATCATGTTCACTTCAACGATGTGTGTCGCATATGTCTTCAACCTGAGAATCGTCGGAGACATGTTTGGAGGCAACACGGTCAGGCTGAACGCCTTAGACACACTGTCCAGCGACTACAACAATGTGGAAGTTCCCTGCTGTTTTGAGGTGGATTATGTGGGGCCGACGTACGCCGTTGGTGCTCATGGAAGGCGACGTATCGGCTGTACGATACGTGAATGACATCCTCCGACGGATAGTGCAACCATAATTATGGGCAACATATTTGCGAGGCATTCGTTTTCATGGACGACAAGTATCGCATCCTTCGTGCACATCTTGTGAATGACATCCTTCAGAATAACGAAATCGTTTGCTCTCCAGACATGAACCCGACCGTAATGCCTGGGATGGACTGAAAAGGGCTGTTTATGGATGACATGATCCATCACCACTTTGAGGGATCTAGGCCAAATCGCCGTTGCGGAGTGCGACAACCTGACTCAACAGTGCGTTGATGAATTTGTGAATAGTATGCCACGACAAATTCAGGCATGCATCGATGCAAGAGGATGTGCTACTGCGTACTAGAGGTACCGGTGTGTTCAGAAGTCTGGACCACACCTCTGAACGTCTCGCTGTATGGTGGTACAATATCCAATGCTTGTTTTTCGTGAGGAATAAAAAGGGGGCTAATAATGTTTATGTTGATTTTTATTCCAATTTTCTGTACAGCTTCCGGAACGATCGTAATGAAGCGACCCAATTTTTTTTTTTTTATGTGAGCATTTACCCTGTCAGATAATTCCACTTGTGCCACAGCTCCTCTTTCCTTATTATGTCCTCGACTGTTACATAACCAAAGATGTTCCTATCGTAGTCAGCAACCTTTTTGTCTAGTGGCACATTCTCAGACGATGTGGTGAAGTATGCCGACTGCTCCATATACACAAGTGTCTGTGATGTGTGGTTGTATATTCTGCATTTAAGAAGGGTATGGGCCATATCCCGTGAGGTAGTGTGTAGTATCCTTAGTCGGGAAGAATTATGACATTGGATTCAAATGGTTCAAAAGCCTCTGAGCACTATGGGACTTAACTTCTGAGGTCACCAGTCGCCTAGAACTTACAACTAATTAAACCTAACTAACCTAAGGACATCACACACATCCATGTCCCAGGCAGGATTCGAACCTGCGGCCGGAGCGGTCGCTCGGCTCCAGACTATAGCGCCTAGAACCGCACGGCCACTCCGGCCAGCTGACATTTGTATCTTTCTTATATGTTACTTTGAAACTGTTTAGTTCTCCTTCCTGTTTTTGCCTTGTCCCAGAAATATTAATATTTTCTATCGGTGTATGTCTTCATATCTATATTCAGTGTGGCTCTTGTGCCCAGTATCTCCTTTACTGTTCCATATTCTCCCTTTCTGCACCAATACGGTATACCTTACTTTCATGTGGCTGTGTCCAGATGTAGCAAGTCTAATATCACCAGGAGTGCCTCATTCGGTATTGTTCTATACAAAACTCTAAGGCGAAGCACGCTTCCCTGTGCTTCCCGTAGAGTGTGGGTGTCCTTAACGTTCTGGTTGTACGAGCCCAGACACTCAACCTGTACCTCACAACAGCGTTAGTATTGTTTTTTGGTACGTTGTTACTGCACTTACATTTATATGAAAAATTCCTAGGCAAGCTGTACTTATTTCGTGCAAGATTTTAATGTCTCCCTACAGACGATATCTACATCTGCATGAAAATCAAGCTTTTCTCCCATGTTTAAACCAAGGTACCTGTATAATACTTTTCTTTACATTTGTTCGTCATTTATTCTGATTGTGGGGTCCCTCGATTTTTTACGATCTTCCTAGTCCAAAGATGCCCCTTCTCCAAAGACTTTGCTGAGATCATCTTTCATCAGTGCCATTGATGAAGCTGTCGACGCTATCAGAGGATTCAGCTGAAGAAATCAGGCGTGAAAGCTGCCGAATAATTAGGAAACACAGTCCACAAAGAAGTAATGTTTCCAAGGAAGAGAGATTTGCGGTATAAAAGCTGCGTGAGGATACTGACACAGTCGGTCTGCGTGCTGATAAAGGTAATGCCACCGTCCCTTTACTTCAGGAAGTCCACAAGAAAAATATATGTGGTCAACTTAGTCCTGGTGCATACCGGAAGATTAACAAAGATCCTACCAACGAGATGACAATATGAGGCCTATAACGAGCACTATTGGTTCACCAACGCATTTTTGTGCCAAATATTTAGCATCCTTATTAAAACCAATGGCAGGAAAATGTAGACACCACATATGCAATTCTATGGATTTAATTCCATGGATTTAATGCTATGAGTTATGTTCAGAGACGTAGCAATGTCATGCTAAATAATAAGATGTGCTCGTTTGTTTTGACGGGATATCATCATATATTGAAGTACCTTTAAAGGACTCTTTATCTCTTAGCGGCCAACATTTTGATAAGAATATCACGACCTTGCTTGATCCTGTTCTTTTGTCATCGAATTTTCATTTTAATGGTGAATTTTAGTAGCTGGTTGATGGAGTTGCTATGGGAAGCTCCCTCTCCTCTCTGATGGCCAATTAATTCGTTGAAGACTTCGAGGATAAGCCACTGGACTTAGCAAGTTTTAAACCACCAGTATTCGGAGGTACGGGGGCGACACGTTTGTAGTGTAGCGGCACGAGATGGATTAATTACATAGATTTCTTAAGCATTTGAATTCTATCCATGCTAGTATCAAATTTACTATGGAAATAGAAAAAGATGGCTACCTCCCCTATTTGGATGTTGTCGTTCGACCTAAAGTTGATGGCACATTAGGTCATGCTGTATATCGCAAACCAAAACATACAAATCAATATCTACACGCCAGTAGATGCCATCGCCTTTCACAGACCACAGGTGTTCTTAAGACCTTAGTCTACAGGGCGTACTGTATATTCGATAAAGATAATTTGCAAGAAGAGCTCACACACCTCAAGAACTTTTTTAAAGCCAATGGACTTTCTCCGCAACAAAATCGTAGAGCATTCAATGCAAAACGTACAGTACAGGTGTGTGTTGGGAAAAGAAGATAGTAATTCCTTAAAATCAAGTACTGTTTTGCCCTATTTGGGTGCTCTCCTCTAACATAGGCCATATTCTTGAGCAACACAGTGTTAACCTTATCTTCCCGCACCTCACGAAGATTGCAGCTTTACTCGTTGTAGATTAGCAAATAATTTAATAAACAGAGATAGTGGTTCCTGTTTGGACAACACACGCCACAGCTGGTTGTAGTTACCGAAACTAAGTTCGTACCCTGGTCTATAACTAAGGCATCAGGCACACCAATCTTCAGTGTCCAATTGTTAATAAATACTTGTGCTACAGTACTTGCCTTTTGTTCTGTAATTGCTATCATTACTAGATACCGTGAGAAACATTGATGATCGTAAGCAAATAGGTATTCTTTACAGGTGTTCTGGCTATGGGGCTATGGTTAGCAAATGTCTAGAATAAACATTTAAATTGACATCGACGATTGTGGTAACCTCTGCGAAGGGATTTTCTGGTGCAAAGGATTCACTCTCTGAGCAGATTGCACACAGCCTTTGGCATATTTCGCCACGCCACTCTTCCTGTTCCCCACCAAAACCATTCCGCAATACGGCTATCTGTTGATCGTAGGTCGCCACGATCTGAAATAACATGCTCATGAGCCTGTTGTAACACTTAACACTTTCTTTTGGAATTGTGTACTGAATATCCTACTGCATGGTAAAGTATATTGAGCAAGCAGTGAATGAAACAAAAGAAAAATTCGGAGTAGTTATTAAAATCCATGGAGAAGTAATAAAAACTTTGAGGTTCGCCGATGACATTGTAATTCTGTCAGAGACAGCAAAGGACTTGGAAGAGCAGTTGAATGGAATGGATAGTGTCTTGAAAGGAGGGTATAAGATGAACATCAACAAAAGCAAAACGAGGATAATGGAATGTAGTCCAATTAAGTCGGCTGATGCTTAGGGAATTAGATTAGGAAATGAGACACTTAAAGTGGTAAAGGAATATTGCTATTTGGGAAGCAAAATAACTGATGATGGTCGAAGTAGAGAGGATATAAAATGTAGACTTAAGAGCCTAACACCCTTTACTATCTGCCTGTGCTTGCTGCTATTCCAATATAATCTTGTCCAGAGTACTCAGAATGGCTACTTTGCGACTTAATTTATCTGCATTTGTGTGAACAACCTCGTAATCATACTCACTGAACTTGAGAAGGCAGCCAGATAAATGAGAAGATGAGTCTCCTAGACCAAACAACCATTTCATTGACTCAGATCAGCCTAAACTTTAAATCATCTACCAGACATGAAACACCAGAAATCTATAATATAGCATATGACCGTTATCACTTCGGTTATTGGTTCAAATGGCTATGAGCACTATGGCACTTAACATCTCAGGTCATCAGTCCCAGTCCCCTAGAACTTAGAACTACTTAAACCCAACCAACCTAAGGACATCACACACATCCAAGTCCGAGGCATGATTCTAACCTGCGACCGTAGCAGCAGCGCAGTTCCAGACTGTAGCGCCTACAACCGCTCGGCCACACTGGCCGGCATTCGGTTATTGAGTGGTTGCTTTACGCATTATTTAACTGCCCCTGTCCATCAAGCACCATGTTCTAAGACCTCAAATAACCAATACGGTATCGGAACTCATTGCCTCCTACAGAGTCTCTGATACTACCTGACTCTCCTCCTTCCACTGTACTACGTATTTGTTTCCATTTAATTAATCTGGTCTTATCCTGACTATGAAATACATCACTAACTCAGCTATAGACCTGTTTCACTGCTGACATCATTTCGAAAAAATATCTGAGAAGGTGATTTATCCTAGAATGATATTTCGCCTTAGCAATGAAAATATCCTCAGAAAATCACAGTTAGGGTTTTAAAAGTGGTGCTCTAGTGAGAGAGCCATTTACATGTTAACTCGCCAAGTTTTACAATGATTAAATTATGAAGTAGCATCGGTTGGTATTTCCTGCAACCTACTTAAGGGGCTCCGGAACGCCCTATACTTGCAATGTTAAAATAACGCTTATAAATTACATCTTTCCTCACAAAGTATTTGAGGTAGAAAGTTGAACATTTTACAGATTATTTATTGGAATATGGGCTACAACTTAACACAGGGATTTTACAAAATCTTAGTTCAGTTATTAAAGATAAATTTTTTTCAATTGTAATGAAAATTCACAACATTTTTTTGCAATTTTTTATTTATATATTCAAAAATATACAGTTTTTTGGAAAAAGGCTGTGTTAAATTATGCAGAAGGTACTGTGTAACATTTTCTGAAAGTTTGAAACAAATATGTTTGGAAGATCCTTAGAAAACATGTAATTAGTATGAGAAAATAAAAGTTTTGGGAATCGAGCGACAAAGATTGGATTAACTTTTTAGTGCATTCCAGGTCCATAGGATGTATTATCTTCATCCTCTGCAAACTCCTCCTCCAGCTTCCTCTTGTTCCTCCTCCTGTTTACTCTTGCTTGTATTTCTAGACTCTTTACAGCCCTGTCTGCAGCCCAAAGGCGTTCCTTGTCTAAAGCAAGCATCGCTCGTTGTTGTGTTCGTAGATTTTGCTACCATTTTCTTCAGTTGCAGTTACTGCAACACTGTTCCAAAAGGTTGTCATGTATGAACACTTACCACATTTCAGTTGTATTTCACTAGCAAGTCCTACGTGCTTTATTATGGAGAGTTCCAGACCAACTTCACTACAATGAATACATCTTACACAGTTTGAAAAATTTCCTGTGAGAACCGACATATCAGATATTTCATTCACATCCGATTCGCCCATAAAACATTCATAGTTTTCACTCATTGAACCAAGCTTCTTCTGTGAAGTAATTTCTTTCCCACTTTGACTGCTATGGGCAGGTGTACTTGAGAGGTTAGGTTCACTCACTTGGTTATCGTCTTTATTGTTTACAGTAATAACACATACCTTTGGCTTTCCAACATTTCTCCTTTTCTTAAAAGCCTTCAGAGGATTTCTAATAACTTTACTTTTACTCATTATTATGCTTCAACAAAACAGAGACTCAAGAAACAGAATTAATTACGAATATTTTCGAGATAACGACAGAGTAAATAAACATGAAATAATCGACATTCACACCAGCGATATATATTGAACCATCACAGGTTAGCCACAACACATACTTTATCTCACATCACTAAAATGTACCTGATGAACACGGACGTTAATAATAACACCATTTGACAGCAGTTTAACAGCGCCACAGTGGGTCACGCTCATGTAGAACACATTTCAAAAAAAATTTAAAAATAGTTGTAGTCTTCGGAATTGAATAAATTATATATCTATTAAAAGGTAATAGTCTGCAGATTCAGAAAACGCAAAAAAGTAAAAATTGAACTTTTCATGATTTTGAGCCTTTCCGGAGCCCCTTAAGGCTTCTGACCGTATGAATCACAATATTCTTCTAGATAACCTGAAATTTTGTGAGACTGATTGTACAGCCACCCAATGGATAAAGTCATATCTGTCTAAGTAAATGCAGATGGTTGTGCTTAATAATTCAAGAATTGTAGTCCAGGGACATGAATCCCCAAGGATCAGACTTGGGTCTGCTATTGTTTCCCACATATGTAAACGATCTTTGGTCTAATATACAAGAAAGAGAATTAGTTCTGGTTGAAGACGACACCGGTACTAAAATGAGTCCAAGCATACATACAGAAACAGAACACATGGTAAACAATATTTTTAAAAGTGTCATTGACTGACTGGTCTTAAAAAGACACAGATGTTTTCAAAAGTATCGTTGACTGGTTTTCTGCGAATGATCTCACTCTTCATTTTAAAAAGATACAGCATATTGAGTTCTGCGTATCTAGACGTACCACATCAATGATAACGGTAATACACAGTAAGGAAATAATGAATAACGTGAAAACTTCAAAATGCTTTCATTGCCATACCTGATTATATTTTATCGTCCTGATCAATCCTTAACGAACTCTACTGCAGTTTAGCTGGCATCACCTTCATGACACGTAAGCCTTCCGATGTCGCTTCGTTTGCAACTGTATTACCCAAGTGAAACAAAGTTTCAGTGAGCTCAAGACCTTTTCCAAAGCTCACCCACACTTCTAAAACATCCATATGCACTTTAAACTTAGTTTCCGTAATGGTAATCTCACTTATCGCTATACCCAACGACTCAACATTTCTGTCACCAACCCCATGTAACTTACATCGTAGTGGTCCCGCCGCCCCGTGTTTTCCAGGTTCAGACTGATAACGTGTGCCCTCATGTCTACAAGAAACCTCTGTTCCATACCACCCACTACACCCACTAGGCATCTGTCCGCCTGTGCAGTTACTTGTGTAGTGTTACGATCTAACAGGACTGCCTTCCGATGGTCTAAGTTTTCCCGATTCTGTTTAGCGGCTGCTTACCACAATGATGCTCCCTGTTCTTCCTCTGCCATCACACAGACACTCGGTAGCCCCCATTCCCACATTAATATCGCTCTAATTGCTTCCACTATTTCGCCGGCCGTTGTGGCCGAGCGGTTATAGCGCTTCTACTCCAGAACCGCGCTGCTGCTACGGTCGCAGGTTTGAATCCTCCCTCGGGCATGGACGTGTGTGATGTTCTTAGGTTAGTTAGGTTTAAGTAGTTCTAAGTCTAGGGGACAGATGATCTCAGATGTTAGGTGTCATAGTGGTTAGAGTCATTTGAACCATTTAACCACTATTTCTGTGTATGGCCCTTGCACCCACACCTGTAGCACCTCACCTCAGAAGGGACAAAACAGTGAGCTACCCATAGCTTCATGACAAAATATGTTTCCTCAAATTGCGCCACAGTCCTAAGAGCTGCAGCCTCCTGCGACAACACTTTGTTGGCCTCTGCTTTGTGGAATGCACATATGTTGAGCATTAACTTCGCAAATCCTGCCTGAAAATATTTCCACTAACTTATCACAGTTCAAATTAAAGTATTGAGCTCCTCGCGAAAAATTCCTATGGTATTTTCTTTTTGGTAACACTGGCGTAATACAGCAACCAACTGCTGAAACGACTGTGCTTTACTTTTCATCTCATGGTACGCCACATACGAATTGGCCTCTCATGTTAAATACGAATTCAGTCACACAAAGTATTTCTTCGTCTGATTGACCCCTCAGTGCTGCAGTAGCTGTAACATCATTGACCCATGCAATACCAATGGACGTGGACAGAGGGCAGCGGTACTTAATGCCCACCTTTTGAAAATATTGATATCTGCTCAGGTACTTTATACTTTCAAATTTCCTAAGAAAGTATTTACTTTCTTTAATGCCGTCTTCTTCCAGATTCTATGATTGTTTTACGTTTTTTCGTTTAAGCTTAATCGGAAAATTTAAGTATAAGGGAGGTGGCCATAAGGTCTCCCCCGCTTGCTAGCAGATGCGACTTCCCATACCTATCGCCATACTCCAGAAATAATAGCATTACGTGACCTTAGAACACATGGAAATTCTATTTCTCTCGGTTGACAGCAACAATTATCTCAACATTGATTCATTTCCCTTTGGTTCTTTATTGTTTCCTGTTCAGTGGCACTTAGTCCAGTGTTAGATAAAGCTGTGATTGAAATTGTATTGACAGTCACATACTGAAGGAGAAATATCACAAATTTTGGAAGAATCTACAGATTCTCAAACTGAATGTGCCGCTCGGTCTGGGGTATTCTGCGGCACATTTTCCCTGACCGTGCGGCATGTCCGAAAGAACAGATACCATCTCAGTGTATATATAGTTAAGTCTCACTGGCCACTTGACCATCTTCTTCTTCTGCGCGGATACATAAACAGTACCCGAAATTTTACGGGAATCGGCAACGCACCACGAATAATGAGTATAAACGGTGGGGACACTACGAATGTAGTGCGGGAAAATACTTTGAGAATGTGCGTTTCTCGGGAGGCGTGCCAGAGATAAATCTCTGCATTGGCCGTATTCTCTGCGTCATCGGTGGCGCAGATGGATAGACCATCTGCCATGTAAGCAGAAGATTGCGGGTTCAAGTCGCGGTCGGGGCACAAATTTTCATCTGTCCCTGTTGACGTATGTCAACGCCTTTAGGCAGCTAAGGGTTTACATTTCATTGTAATTTCACTCTAACGAGCTGCACGGTCACCGATATTAACTGTTCTTCGTGACATGTCCGACAGAATTGATAACATCCTAGTATATAGACAATCTGTCGTCTTGCCGTGGAAAAGTATTTGCCTCTCGTTAGTGTGATACGTTGTTGTTTGAAGTGTGGTAGCGCTGTGTTGATTTTCGATTGCATCTGTTCGATGAAGAAAGATGTACTGTGAAAGAAAGCAGAGATTGATATGAGGTGTATATTGAAAAGTAAACTTGCTGTTTCCTGTTGTGCTTTCAAGAAATCAGCAACAGTGCTCTCGGGAGGCGAGGTAAGTGGAAACTTTGATTAGGGGCATATAAGTGTTTTATTTCGGATAGGCATTTTATTTAAAGTTCCACTGAGGCAACTTACAGTTCAGTTCAAATTTGGTTTATTTTACGTTCTTTTTTTTTTTTTTTTTTTTTTGGTCAATGGTTAGAATATGAGTTTAAGGTGGATTACAATGCATAAGAACATAGTTTTCCTAAAACGTACATTTCTTCCATAGAGTGGGAGATAAAGTAGGGTTAAATTTCATTACGAATGTAGTGGCGGTGTTATTCTTTTATTCTGATTGTTAACCAGCTGCAAAACGTGTATTAGTCTCTGCAACGATGTTAAGCCCTTGACAGGGTAGGTGAAAGCAACAGGCAAACCTGTTGTGAGTCCCTAACCACTCAGGAATTAATGGCAAGGAACAAGCTAGTAGAATGAACAGGACAGGCACAATGACTCAATTTATTGGACCGGAACCTGTCATCACGTAAGGTGACAGTACCACCAGAACTACGTAACTGAAACAGGAGGTAGAATGTTTATTTTCCTACGAGCCAAAATCAAAAACATGGCAAGTCAATGTTGGGACTGGGAAAGCGGCTAGTTTCGGACAATGGGATGCAGTTTCACTCGAAATAGTGGTCACAAATTCTGAGGCGTCGGAAAGTAAAGCCGCTACTCAATTTTTTACCCCTTTGTGTCGTTGTTCACATTGCACCAAGAGGTACCCAACGGTTTGAATATAGTTACATAATTTCATTTTGAAACCGAAACCTAGCTTAGCTGGTGCCTGCCTGCCATTTGCTGTTGTACTTTCGAGAAATCTGCAAAATTGTTGTCGCCAGACGCGAGGTAAGTGGAAATTTAGATTAGGGGCGTGTAACTGTTTCACTGCAGTTGCACATTTAATATAAAGAGAGGTTGTATTCAGACCAGCTACATTTCAGTTCAAGTTACGTTATACTTAGTTAAAGGTTGGCATACGAGCTCAAGGTGGATAATAGTTTGTAAGGACATAGTCTTGGTAATAAATAACTTTTTTTTAGAGTGAAAGGTAAAGTAGGGCTAAATTTGACGCAGAGACAGATATACAGTGGGAATGTTAAACATGTATCCAGATTGCTAACCAGCTGTGAAATATCTATAAGCCCCTGGAACGAGATCAAAGATAATCGCAGAATGCAATGAATCCCTTCGGAGAGTAGGGGAAAGCAACAGGGTAAAATCACTGGGGGTTCCTGGACACTCACGAACTGATGGCAATGAACAAGCTAATAGAATGACCAGGATGGGCGCGATGTGTCGATTTATTGGACCGGAACCTGTCATAACCTGAGGCGATTGTACAATCAAAACTACATAGTTGAATCCCAAGGCACCACGTAAAATATTGATCTCAGACCCAAAATCAAAAATATGGCATACCAATGTTGCCGAATCCATATTTCAAGAGAGGTTCTATAATGAGGAACTTGAACAGGAAACAGAGCAAACTCGTGGTAGAACTCATGACTGGCCGGGGAACCTCATAAAACATCAACACGCGATGGATACGGAAGGAAAGGCCCACTAAGTGAGGGCTAAGTGGTGAGGAGGATGAAACTGCACCACATATAATCATCGAGTGCGAAGCTTTAGCGGGCAAAAGTCACAGAATATTCGGCTCTACAGTACCTGAGGAAATCGCATGTACTAAGGACCCAGTGAAGAGGCTTCTACGACTTCTTAATGATACCTGTTTGCTTTACTAGAACCTCAGGGGGCAAAACAGCACAAGGAATGCAGTTTCCGTGGGTTCAGCAGTGGACTAAGACCATTATTATCTACCTGAATTAAACATATCAAATTGAAGGGTCTCTACATGAGTCTCTTCGTCATAATGCTTAACATTCAACTTGATGTACGTACCTCTGGCACCTGAAATCTGGGCGCAAACTCTAAACTAAATAAACAAGTTTGAGCAGCTAAGTGCGTCTATAGTGGGTAGAAAGTAAATTATCCTTATTTCACTTCACATTTACTAACTTTTTGATAACTGTCCGAGCACGACCATGCCTATTCAATACATCTAAGTGCAATATGTCGGTATATACTTCCCTTTTCCCATCTAACCTGATAAATTAAAATCGAGAATGAGAGTGTACAAGACAAATTTCAATATGTTGCTCTGTGAGAGTAAAAGTAATCTGTTAGTGCGGCTGAATAGCCACTCACATAAAGCACACATCAGGTAGCAAAGAGGTTGTCCGCAGCTCGTGGTAGTTCATTTTCAGACGCGCTAGCGAGCAGACGTTGTTTACTGCTGCGCTGCAATTCCGTGTTTGCATCGCTGTACTTGAGCTTCGCTGAGTGTTATCTGTCCGTGAACCTCCGTGTTCGTTCATATTCCTTGCGATCTGTTTGCTCCTTCTGGTCGTGCTGATGCTGATTGGTATTTTCGGTGTTTAACCGAAATTTCGTCGCTGGGTTATCCATAGCTGCAAACCTCAAGAAGAATAGTCTGGTATTTGCTTTTGACAAGGTGTCCCGTCCTGTGTAGCTGACATCCCTGGAGACAGATAACTGCATTACACAGGTAACTGCAGGGCGGTGTGGCCGAGTGGTTCTAGACACTTCAGTCTTGAACCACGCGATTGCTACTGTAGCAGGTTCGAATCCTGCCTCGGGCATGGATGTGTGTGATGTCCTTAGGTTAGTTAGGTTTAAGGTGTTCCAAGTTCTTGGGGACTGATGACCTCAGATGTTAAGTCCCATAATGCTCAGAGCCATTTGAACCATTTTTGAAACATACTATGTTTATGTCATATTATTCAGTGCCGCGACTTTTGATACAGTGTGACAGAAGTGGGGCCATGAAGTAGAAATGGTTATAAAAGTAAGGTTTCCATTTATAGAGCTGACATTGATTACAAAACCGTTTGGGCCCTGAATCTTGCCATTGAAATTGAAAATGATAATTTTAAGGAAGCTCAAATCAATTGCAAATGAAAGACGGTCGCTTCGCTTTAAACTGCAATGTTTCACCGTGGTCCGCTGTGTAGAGATAGACGTCAAGACAGATATTCCGTCTCACATGACGGTTTGTGGGTATAGGGCGCAAATTGTTTGTACAGGAAACTACATGTCATATACGTAACGAATCCGGCCACTTCAGACAGGAATGTCCGCGGCCAACTGTTGTTGTTAAAAGTAATCTGATACAGCTTCAGAACTTACCTTTAATGATCTGTTACCAAAGAATATTTCAGATCAACTTGTTGAGAACGTCAAAGCAACGGGCCAAGTTGATGTCCACCTTCACGATAACAGTCAATTTCCCCCCTTAAAAACAAAGGGATACCCTTTTACCAATACTCGTGAAACTGAAATGCAACCCAAAAACTGACCTGTGGGGACAGCTGATAGTTGTCCAGAGGACGAGCTGTCCTGTACAGCTCCCTCAGTCCTCAAGCAAAAACAGTGCGATGAGGAGACAGAGGAAGCAGAAACCAGGATGTGAATGGAAACTGATGAACAGAAAGACAAAAAACACACGGTACCGGAGAATGAAGAGGCTGTTGTCAGTATTAATTTGCAAGAGACAACACGTGAAGTAGCTGATTGCAAAGATCAGCAGCTATCTATTAGGAAACAAATTCAAGGAGAGGTTGCAAAACTGCCGTTTCCATTGGTTTCCCTCGATCAGCAAGTAAGTGATATTAATAAATAACAAGGAAATGGTGGCCAAAATGAAATCACAGTCAACACCGCTGGACAGGCGTCAGCAACGGAAATTGAGAAAGCGTCTGCTGCTGCTTCAGATCAGTCGCGAAGTAAAACAATAAAGCAACCAATGTGAATGTAGCTCGTAACCGAGGGAAGCGAAAATCCGAAAAGGTCGACCCAAGCCCAAAGAATGTTCGGTAGGAAACAGTCCCGCACGAATCACTGGAGGAAACATCAGAGTGTTTAGAAGGAAATCAGTCTGCTACCGGTAGAACAGAAAACCTCAGAAGTAGGAAGAAACGGGACAGTAACTAATAAACCGACTGAAGCGTTACTCGATGTTCGGCCTTCCGAGAAAACTGTTAATAGTTTCACTGAACCCTGAACCACAGGAAACTAAATCAGTTCATCGAAACAGCGCTATGACGCAATCTTATTCTGCCACCACTATAAACTTAATTAAAATTACGTCTGGTTTGAAACTATCGACACTACTGGAATTTTTGTATAAATCCGCGACTGATGATGCCCAGTTACAAGAAGTTCAACTGTCGGAGTTTGTAATTCCCGGTCGTGTTAGTTACATAAATGTGTCACAAAACAATCGTTTGAATAACTGTTTTTGTGAGGGAAGGGATTCCAGGCAGTGAGGTGGAACGACAGGAATCCGTAAGAGGAGTAGGACTAGGTATGTATGATGTGACTATCATCAACATGTATGCCCCTTCAGGAAGTTCTCGCCTAGCGGACTGGGCACGTTACTTCAAAGATGAAGTGTTGTACGTGTTAAGGAAACATCCAAGGCAGTAATTACTTGGAGGTGATTTTTATTGCGTTTTAAATTGAAAAGTGCACTTAGCTAATTTTAATTTCTCAGGTGAACTAAAACAGCAAGTTACTGGTTTAGAATTAAAGGATATATGGGAAATCAAATACCCCTCCATTGTTGAGTTCACTTATGTCACGGCAACATCTCGTAGCAGGATTGATAGACCTAAAAATTTTGAAACTTCCGTGACAAAAGTAGCAACCATTCCTTCAGACCATTCAAGTTTCTTAGCTTGCATAAATATAAAAGACAGCCAGTTCGCCGATTCAAGAATCAGTGGAATTTTAACATTTCCTTGTTAGTAAATCATGATTTAGAAGACCTGATTAAAGAAGCATGGGCAATATGACTGCGTGCTCGTAGCAGATATGATACTGCTATCGACTGGTGGGTTAAAATGGCGAAGCCATAGTTGAGGAAGGATCTTATTCAATACAGTGCCCAGAGCACAAGAGAAATGAAATGCACTATAGAATATTACTATTCCATTTTGAGAGATCTGTAGGATCTGGTCTCTGCAGGTTCCTCACTTCGCATAGCAGATATAAAAAAATGTCAAAGCCAAGTTACTTAATATCAAGAGAAATCAAATGTAAGCGGTTGAAAATAAAATCTAAGACAAATTCGGTGTCAGAAGACGAAACTACTTCGCTATACTATCTAGTGAAGCATACGAAAAACGAAAGAAGGACTTTTATTGATGAAATTCGAACAAAAAACGATACGATTCTCAGAACCCAGCAGGATATCGTGGACGAAATTTATCTCTAATATTACGAGCTATATTCTGTAAATCAAAGTAGTGATGCATCCTTGGAAGAATTTCTTGACATCCTAGTCCCACAGCTTACAGTAGATGACAACGAAAATTTTCTCGAGTTACACAGTGAAGGGAGAGTGTATGAGACTCCGTGGGCCTCACCTCCAAAACAATACCCAGGACCGGATGGTCTGTCAGCATAGTTTTACATCCGTTACTGGCCAATAGCGACTGCGAAAATGACGGACATTGTAAATGAGTTTATTCAGGGAATAAGGATTCCGGCTGAGTTTAAGAAGAGTAAAATGATTCTTGTGCCAATAAATAATGGAAACAAAGATTTAAATAATTTTCGTCCAATTTCACAGCTTAATTCTGTTTATAAATCAATAGCTAGAATAGTAAACAAGAGAATTTCATGGCTTACAGATAAACTTATTAGTAAATGTCAGAAATGAGTGTAAGGCAGAGCCATTTTTTTTAAATCTAGCAGAATACAGGAATATCAATGCAATAACTTCTGCAACACACATAAAGTGTGTTTTATTTCTTTTAGATATTTATAAGGTCTTCGATGTAGAAAATCATGAATATCTTCTACAGACGTTGAAGAAAATTGGATTCAACGATAGGGTCATACAGTTCATTAAGAACATAGCAACTGGAATAAATGTAAAAATAGCTGTGAATTGCCAGCAATCCAGGCCGATACGAATAAAACGAGCTGTTCTTAAAGGAAGTCCTCTGTCCATGTCGCTACTCGCCATTTCACTGGAACGTTTCCTCCGACATGTCCATGATAGATTAAAAGGATTAACATTGTCAGGAAATAAAACAGTTATGAGAGCCTATGTTGACGATATAGGGGTCATTATAAGGGATAACGAAGAGGTAACGATGCTAACAGTGTAAGTAGGCTGTTTATGTTTTCTTATTGGCAACGTTACGTAGCGCTCTGTATGAAAATCACTGGCTGTGCTGTGTGCAGTCTGTGGCTGCTTTGCATTGTTGTAATACTCGCCATTGTAGTGTTAGGCAGCTGGCTGTGAACAGCGCGTAGCGTTGCGCAGTTGGAGGTGAGCCGCCAGCAGTGGTGGATGTGGGGAGAGAGATGGCGGAGTTTTGTAATTTGTCATGAACTGCTATATATATTATGACTATCAAGGTAAATACATTGTTTGTTCTCTATTAATATCTTTCATTTGCTAACTATCCCTATCAGTAGTTAGTGACTTCCGTAGTTTGAATCTTTTATTTAGCTGGCAGTAGTGGCGCTCGCGGTATTGCAGTAGTTCGAGTAATGAAGATTTTTGTGAGGTAAGTGATTTCTGAAAGGTATAGTTTAATGTTACTCAGGGACATTCTTTTGCAGGGATCTTTGATAGTCAGATAGCGTTGTGCAAAAAAAAAAATATTGTATGTCAGTTTAAGCCCAGTCTAGTATAATTGTTTAAAGGGGACGTTCCAGCAGCAGTGACTGATACTTACTGTAGAATATCTGGAGCCAATCCAAACGAAAGAAAAAGTACGTTGCTAAATCACAGAGGTTTTCATAATATCGTCGACGAGTGGGCCAAATTAGTCCAACAACATAAAACACTTGGGATCACCCTGACAGCATGCCCCATGAAAATGATGGCTTTAAATTGAAAAGTTGCAGCAGATAAAGTGCAAGTGGCTATTATAAAGAATTTAACCAGATGTATGATCCAAGTTCAAACAACAATGCATATCAACACATGCATCCTTGATAAAGCATATTATACTGCCAACCTATTTCCAATACCGAGAATGATAGCGTGGAGAATAATGTCCAAAATCACAATATTTTTGTGGAAAGGTGAAGTGTTGAGAGTATCTGCTAAAGTAGCCAGTTTAGAGACTAAAAATGCGGGACTAGGATTAACTGATATAACGGAAAAAGCCTCTACACTTTTTATGAAAAGGAAAGTTAATGAAATAAGAGACTCTTGAGAAAGCATAACCAGCCAACTTTTCGAGGTCTTTAAGCCTCGAAGCCTGCTTCCCCCGATTGACGTGCAGAATGTCAACAAACGTTTACAACATGTGAGGGTTTTCTATGTTGAGTTCATTGATGTAAGTGCCGAAATCACACAGTCATGACACTTAACCCCAAGAGCCATAATCCGGTTGTTGATATTGTGGTCTTCAGTCCTGAGACTGGTTTGATGCAGCTCTCCATGTTACTCTATCCTGTGCAAGCTTCTTCGTCTTCCAGTACCTACTGCAACCTACATCCTTCTGAATCTGCTTAGTGTATTCATCTCTTGGTCTCCCTCTACGACTTTTACCCTCCACGCTGCCCTCCAATGTTAAATTTGTGATCCCTTGATGCCTCAATACATGTCCTACCAACCGATCCCTTCTTCTAGTCAAGTTGTGCCACAAACTTCTCTTCTCCCCAATCCTATTCAATACCTCCTCATTAGTTACGTGATCTACCCACCTTATCTTCAGCATTCTTCTGTAGCACCACATTTCGAAAGCTTCTATTCTCTTCTTGTCCAAACTATTTATAGTCCATGTTTCACTTCCATACATGGCTACACTCCACACAAATACTTTCAGAAATGACATCCTGACACTTAAATCTATACTCGATGTTAACAAATTTCTCTTCTTCAGAAACGCTTTCCTTGGCATTGCAAGTCTACATTTTATATCCTCTCTACTTCGACCATTATCAGTTATTTTGCTCCCCAAATAGCAAAACTCCTTTACTACTTTAAGTGTCTCATTACCTAATCTAATTCCCTCAGCATCACCCGACTTAATTCGACTACATTCCATTATCTTCGTTTTGCTTTTGTTGATGTTCATCTTATATTCTCCTTTCAAGACACTGTCCATTCCATTCAACTGCTCTTCCAAGTCCTTTCCTGTCTCTCACAGAATTACAATGTCATCGGCAAACCTCAAAGTTTTTATTTCTTCTCCATGGATTTTAATACCTACTCCGAATTTTTCTTCTGTTTCCTTTACTGCTTGCTCAATATACAGATTGAACAACATCGGGGAGAGGTTACAACCCCGTCTTACTCCCTTCCCAACCATTGCTTCCCTTTCATGTCCCTTGACTCTTATAACTGCCATCTGGTTTCCGTACAAATTGTAAATAGCCTTTCGCTCCCTGTATTTTACTCCTGCCACCTTTAGAATTTGAAAGAGAGTATTCCAGTCAACATTGTCAAAAGGTTTCTCTAAGTCTACAAATGCTAGAAACGTAGGTTTGCCTTTCCTTAATCTTCCATCTAAGATAAGTCGTAAGGTCAGTATTGACTCACGTGTTCCAGTGTTTCTGCGGAATCAAAACTGATCTTCCCCGAGGTTGGCTTCTACTAGTTTTTCCATTCGTCTGTAAAGAATTCATGTTAGTATTTTGCAGCTGTGACTTATTAAACTGATAGTTCGGTAATTTTCACATCATTCAACACCTGCTTTCTTTGGGATTGGAATTATTATATTCTTCTTGAAGTCTGAGGGTATTTCACCTGTTTCATACATCTTGCTCACCAGATGGTAGAGTTTTGTCAGGACTGGCTCTCCCAAGGCCGCCAGTAGTTCCAATGGAATGTTGTCTACTCCGGGGGCCTTGTTTCGACTCAGGTCTTTCAGTGCTCTGTCAAACTCTTCACGCAGTATCGTATCTCCCATTTCAACTTCATCTACATCCTCTTCCATTTCCATAATATTGTCCTCAAGTACATCGCCCTTGTATAGACCCTCTATATACTCCTTCCACCTTTCTGCTTTCCCTTCTTTGCTTAGAACTGGGTTTCCATCTGAGCTCTTGATATTCATACAAGTCGTTCTCTTATCTCAAAAGGTCTCTTTAATTTTCCTGTAGGCAGTATCTATCTTACCCCTAGTGAGATAAGCCTCCACATCCTTACATTTGTCCTCTAGCCATCCCTGCTTAGCCATTTTCCACTTCCTGTCGATCTCATTTTTGAGACGTTTGTATTCCTTTTTGCCTGCTTCATCTACTGCGTTTTTATATTTTCTCCTTTCATCAATTAAATTCAATATTTCTTCTGTTACCCAAGGATTTCTACTAGCCCTCGTCTTTTTACCTACTTGATCCTCTGCTGCCTTCACTACTTTATCCCTCAAAGCTACCCATTCTTTTTCTACTGTATTTCTTTCCCCCATTCCTGTCAATTGTTCCCTTATGCTCTCCCTGAAATTCTGCACAACCTCTGGTTTAGTCAGTTTATCCAGGTCCCGTCTCCTTAAATTTCCACCTTTTTGCAATTTCTTCAGTTTTAATCTACAGGTCATAACCAATAGATTGTGGTCAGAGTCCACATCTGCCCCTAGAAATGTCTTACAATTTAAAACCTGGTTCCTAAATCTCTGTCTTACCATTATATAATCTATCTGATACCTTTTAGTATCTCCAGGGTTCTTCCATGTATACAACCTTCTTTCATGATTCTTAAACCAAGTGTTAGCTATGATTATGTTGTGCTCTGTGCAAAATTCTACCAGGCGGCTTCCTCTTTCGTTTCTTAGCCCCAATCCATATTCGCCTATTACGTTTCCTTCTTTCCCTTTTCCTACACTCGAATTCCAGTCACCCATAACTATTAAATTTTCGTCTCCCTTCACTATCTGAATAGTTTCTTTTATTTCATCATACATTTCTTCAATTTCTTCATCATCTGCAGAGCTAGTTGGCATATAAACTTGTACTACTGTAGTAGGTGTGGGCTTTGTATCTATCTTGGCCACAATAATGCGTTCACTATGCTGTTTGTAGTAGCTTACCCCCATTCCTATTTTCCTATTCATTATTAAACCTTTTCCTGCATTACCCCAATTTGATTTTGTGTTTATAACCCTGTAGCCACCTGACCAGAAGTCTTGTTCCTCCTGCCACCGAACTTCACTAATTCCCACCATATCTAACTTTAACCTATCCATTTCCCTTTTTAAATTTTCTAACCTACCTGCCCGATTTAGGGATCTGACATTCCATGCTCCGATCTGTAGAACGCCAGTTTTCTTTCTCCTGATAACGACGTCCTCTTGAGTAGTCCCCGCCCGGAGATCCGAATGGGGGACTATTTTACCTCCGGAATATTTTACCCAAGAGGACGCCATCATCATTTAAACATACAGTAAAGCTGCATGCCCTCGGGAAAAATTATGGCTGTAGTTTCCCCTTGCTTTCAGCCTTTCGCAGTACCAGCACAGCAAGGCCGTTTTGGTTATTGTTACAAGGCCAGATCAGTCAATCATCCAGACTGTTGCCCTTGCAACTATTGAAAAGGCTGCTGCCCCTCTTCAGGAACCACACGTTTGTCTGGCCTCTCACAGATACCCCTCCATTGTGGTTGCACCTACGGTACGGCTATCTGTATCGCTGAGGCACGCAAGCCTCCCCACCAACGGCAAGGTCCATGGTACATGGGGGGATACAAATTTTAAGAAACATTAAATGATAAAAAGCACCAGTTGGTATTTTCTGCGCCCTATCTAAGGCGTTTGACTGTGTGAATCACAGTACTGAACTAGAGGAATCGCAGGTTTATGAGACTGGTGACACAGAAAATCAATCGATAATGTCTTGTGCAACCAAATGAGCGCAAAAAGTTTTACTTAGTGATTCAAACAGCATAGTCCAGGGACATGATTCCTCAAGGCTCAGTCTTTGGTCTACTGTTGTACTCTATATATGTAAACGATCTTTGGTCCGATACAAAACAAGCAGATATAGTTCGTTTTGCACATAACACTGGTATTATAATCAGTGCAGGCATACGCAAGAAACAGATGAAATGTTAAACGATGTTTTTAAAAGTATAATTAGTTTACCACGAATGGTCTCACACTCAATTTTGAAAAGGCACAATATATTCAATTCTGCATATCTATGGGCACTATATCAGATATCAAAGTAACAAGTAGTAAGGAATAACGAATAGGGTGAAACTTCAAAATTCTTATATGTCAGTACTGATGACCATTTAAACTGGAAAGAGTACATTTCGGAATTCCTAAAACAACTTGCTTCAGACACTTTTGCAATTAGAATCAATTTTTTTAAATTTCGTTTTAAAATTCATAAACCACCTTATGGCCTGGACAGTCTCTTTAGTTACTAGAAATGAGCAATTTGTAAGTCACTCGTTCTCCTGTAAACTCAGCACTGTAAAAGTAGAGCCTGCGACAGTGCTTTGCGCAGTCATCTACAATGCCCGAGCTTCCGTGACGAGTTAGCAATTTCTCTCCAACAATGTTGCAAGGTTTTTCTCTTCGTTGATGCATCGTAACCCTTTCCCTTTCAGTATCCGTTTATGAATAGAATTCTGATTTGCTGTCGTTTGCTAACACGAATTCGTTAAACATGCAAGTAAGATAGTTGCTATGTTCGCTACAAATTTTATTAACGATGAAGGTACGTCTCTTTTTCGACACATTTTGAAGCACAGACAATAACAAATACGTTTAGACAAATTTATTCTGAAACAGGATATACTGTGGCACAAATAAAAAATTACTATACTGTATTATAAAACGGTTTGAGTATCTATTTTATTCGGAAGGGAAAGCACTGACTTATTCTACATGGAATCCTTGCAGAATTTACAGTGCGAGTAAATCATGCAAAATAGGTACTATAATCAGTTATTTTTATTTATTACCAATTAAGACAAACATTATCTGACGTATATAAAGGTACTGATTGCTTTAACTGTAATTACTTCTATAATATTTCTCGAAAATTTACCATAACTAAGTGACATACGTAGGCAATTCACATAATGAAATTAAGTATTGTAATTATAATTAATTAGATTTACGTAGCTGCAACTTCCCTCTTGCAATTGTTTGCAGTTGGGGGGCCCACTAAGGGAAATTATCAGCAGCGGCTTCAAATGCTCATCGGCTTGTTTAGATCTTTAATATTACTGTATAAGTTCATATTTTTCTCAAAGATAAGTGGACCCAGAAGTGGAAAAAAAGTCACAAGCAAACACATGCAACTGGTGAAACTGTGTGATTGGAGATATAAAACGCCAGCAGTAACGAATACAATCATTTATCTCTAGAAAAATTGCTACATTGCAAATCAAGCACTTCCATTTGCAATTCTGAGGCAAGAGTTTCTATATTGGCATTAAAAGGATTTTCAATAATCTTAATATCGTTTGTACCAAAATCTGAAACACAGGACTCAAAATTTATTTTTCAAGCATTCGAAGTTTCAGTTGCAAAAGCAACCGGGAATGGAGTCTCTGACTGCTTAATGAATTTTGGCATGTATTAAAATACATGAGTGTGCACCTCAGGCAGTAGTTAGTTTTCACCTTGTAACTTCAAATTACTGTTGTTCACATGATTAGTTAAATCTGTACAAAATGATAACTTCCATAGCTACTCAGCGTTCTGTGACAACTGAGACCGATTCCCTTCATTAAGAAAATTTCAATTCTTGCTAGGAGCCCAAAAACCGAGTCGGAGCTTTTCCACACCTAAGCCAGCGCACTCTTGGGTAGTATGGTAAATCATTTCCTTGTCTCTTCAGTAAACTCGCGGAGTTGACGATGACTGAGAGTATGTGTTCTTTTATACAGCTGACATGAGTGTCTTTAAGACTTCTGATATATTCAAGCATTTTCCACACAGGAACTGTTGATGAATGAGGGAACGTGCGATTAATGGTTTCGATCCACCGACATTTTCTATCGTCTTTGACACTACAGCAATGATACTTGTGTTTTCTCCACAAATGTTTTTGCCACTATTAGTTCTGACACACCTTAAGTTTTTCCGTTGAAGACTGTTTTACTCAACAGCATTATCTACACCTTTAAAAAGTTCTTCTCTCGTGGCAATGCTGTGAATGCTACGAACGTCAAGAAACTGTTCATAAACTTCATAATTTTTGTTAATCCATTCAATAAGAAGTAACACCTGTGCACTATCCGAAACACACGTTGACTCATTCGGAACCAACGACAACCACCCATTGTGTTGAGTTTTCTCAGAAAACTGAGTTATGTATTTCGATTCCAGCTGCAGCGGTTGTAGAAAAGCTGATATTTTTAAATAAATTAGGTTTCTCTGGAGACATTTCTTCAGTATCTGCAGTCATGCAATCCTTTATTAATTTGCAGTCAGAATATGGTTTTCCATGTTTTGTTTACCTAGCCACAGGGAAACTAGGAGAGTTGCTGCTTGTTGTTCACTTTTTACTTCCTTAAAACAACATTTTCTGAGATTTCAAACCACGTTTCAAACACGCATAATTTCTAAATTTTAGTATCTCGTAAATTTGGAATAGTTTTCAGAATTTTTAGTCTCATAATGTATTCCTTGAGAACTGATATTGTTTTATTGCAAGTTATACACTTTGACTTATTACTTCAGTCAATTACGAAATAAAGATTTCCCCATTGCTCTTGGAAAGTTCAGCACTCACTATCTATCATCTGTGTCTTTTACATATTTAGACGAATCTGAACAAAAGAGACTTGAGTGCAAATCAAATTGACACCAATTAATAGTATTAAGAAGAAGGTTTCTGAGTAAAGAATTGCACTGGATTTATCTTCAAGGGGATTTTAATAAAATTAAAAATTCGCTGTTAAATATACCGTATTTCCACGAAGACACTGTAGTCACAAAACACTCTAAACTTCTGTACCCTCCGGAAAGCGTCATTATTATATATGAACCCTAGACCTTGCCGCTTATGGGGAGGCTTGCGTGCCGTAGGTGCAACCACAACAGAGGCGTATCTGTTGAGAGGCCAGATAAACGTGTGGTTCATGAAGAATGGCAGCAACCTTTTCAGTAGTTGCAGGGCAACAGTCTGGATGACTGACTGATGTGGCCTTGTAACACTAACCAAAACGGCCTTGGTTTGCTGGTACTGCAAACATCTGAAAGAGAGGGGAAACTACAGTCGTAATTTTCCCGAGGGCATGCAGCTTTACTGTATGGTTAAATGATGATGGCGTCCTCTTGGGTAAAATACTCCGGAGGTAAAATTATCCCCCAGTCCGATCTCCGGGCGGGGACTACTCAATGGGACGTCGTTATCAGGAGAAAGCGTGGAATGTAAGATACCTTAATCGAGTAGGTAGATTAGAAAATTTAAAAAGGGAAATGGATGTGTTGAAGTTAGATAGAGTGGGAAATAGTGAAGTGCGGTGGCAGGAGGAACAAGACTTTTGGTCAGCTGAATACAGGGTTATAAATACAAAATTAAATAGGGGTAATGCAGGAGTAGGTTTAATAATGAATAAAAAAATTGGAGTGCGGCTAAGCTACTAAAAAAAGCATAGTAAACGCATTACTGTGGCCAAGATAGACACGAAGCCCATGCCTACTACAGTCGTATAAGTTTATATGCAAACTAGCTCTGCAGATGATGAAGAAATGGAAGCAATGTATAATGGGAAAAAAGAAATTATTCAGGTAGTGAAGGGAGACGAAAATTTAACAGTCATGGGTGACTGGAATTCGAGAGTAGGAAAAGGGAGAGGAGGTAACATAGTAAATGAATATGGATTGGGGGTAAGAAATGAAAGGGAAACCGTCTGATAGAAATTTGCACAGAGCATAACTTAATCATAACTAACACTTGGTTCAAGAATCATAAAAGAAGGTTGTATGCATGGAAGTACCCTGGAGATACTAAAAGGTATCAAATAGATTATATAATGGTAAGACAGAGATTTAGGAACCAGGTTTTAAATTGTAATACATTTCCAGGGGCAGATGTGGACTGTCACCACAATCTATTGGTTATGAACTGTAGATTAAAACTAAAGAAACCGCAAAAAAGTGGAAATTTAAGGAGATGGGACCTGGATAAACTGACTAAATCAGAGGTTGTTCAGAGTTTCAGGGAGAGCATAAGGGAACGATTGACAAGAGTAGGGGAAAAGAAATACAGTAGAAGAAGAATGGGTAGCTCTGAGGGATGAAGTAGTGAACGCAGCAGACGATCAAGTAGGTAAAAAGACGCGGGCTAGTAGAAATCTTTGGGCAACAGAAGAATTATTGAATTTAATTGATAAAAGGAAAAAATATAAAAACGCAGTAAATGAAGCAGGCAAAAAGGAATACAAACGTCTCAAAAATGAGATCGACAGGAAGTGCAAATAGGCTAAGCAGGAATGGCTAGAGGACAAATGCAAGGATGTGGAGGCTTATCTCACTAGGGGTAAGATAGATAGTGCCTACAGGAAAATTAAAGAGACCTTTGGGGAGAAGCGAGCCACTTGTATGAATATCACGAGCTCTGATGAAAAACCCAGATCTAAGTCAAGAAGGGAAAGCAGAAAGGTGGAAGAAGTATATAGAGTGTCTGTACAAGGGCGATGCACTTGAGGGCAATATTATGGAAGTGGAAGAGCATGTAGATGAAGAAAAAATGAGAGATATGATTCTGCGTGAAGAGCTTGACAGAGCACTGAAAGACCAGAGTCGAAACTAGGCTCCTGGAATACACAACTTTCCATTAGAACTACAGACGGCCTTGGGAGAGCCAGTCCTGACAAAACTCTACCATCTGGTGAGCGAGATGTATGAGACAATCGAAGTACCCTCGGACTTCAAGAAGAATATAATAATTCCAATCCCAAAGAAAGCAGGTGTTGACAGATGTGAAAATTACCGAACTCAGTTTAATAAGTCACAGCTACAAAATACTAACGCGAATTCTTTACAGACGAATGGAAAAACTGGTAGAATCCGACCTCGGGGAAGATCAGTTTGGATTCCGTAGATATGTTGGAACACGTGAGGCAATACTGACCTTACGACTTATCTTAGAAGATAGATTAAGAAAAGGCAAACCCTCTTTTTTTGCATATGTAGACTTAGAGAAAGCTTTTGACAATGTTGACTGGAATACTCTCTTTCAAATTCTAAAGGTGGCAGGGGTAAAATACAGGGAGAGAATTGCTATTTTCAAGTAGTACAGAAAGCAGATGGCAGTTATAAGAGTCGAGGGGCATGAAAGGGAAGCAATGGTTGGGAAGGGAGTAAGACGGGGTTGTAACCTCTCCCCGATGTTGTTCAATCTGTATATTGAGCAAGCAGTAAAGGAAACAGAAGAAAAATTCGGAGTAGGTATTAAAATCCATGGAGAAGAAATAAAAACTTTGAGGTTTGCCGATGACATTGTAATTCTGTGAGAGACAGGAAAGGACTTGGAAGAGCAGTTGAATGGAATGGACAGTGTCTTGAAAGGAGAATATAAGATGAACATCAACAAAAGCAAAACGAAGATAATGGAATGTAGTCGAATTAAGTCGGGTGATGCTGAGGGAATTAGATTAGGTAATGAGACACTTAAAGTAGTAAAGGAGTTTTGCTATTTGGGGAGCAAAATAACTGATAATGGTCGAAGTAGAGAGGATATAAAATGTAGACTTGCAATGCCAAGGAAAGCGTTTCTGAAGAAGAGAAATTTGTTAACATCGAGTATAGATTTAAGTGTCAGGAAGTCGATCCTAAAAGTATTTGTATGGAGTGTAGCCATGTATAGAAGTGAAACATGGACGATAAATAGTTTAGACAAGAAGAGAATAGAAGCTTCCGAAGTGTGGTGCCACAGAAGAATGAGGTATTGAACAGAATTGGGGAGAAGAGGAGTTTGTGGTATAACTTGACAAGAAGAAGGGACCGGTTGGTAGGACATATTCTGAGGCGTCAAGGGATCACAAATTTTGCATTGGAGGGCAGCGTGGAAGGTAAAAATCGTAGAGGGAGACCAAGAAATGAATACACTAAGTAGATTCAGAAGGATGTAGGTTGCAGTAAGTACTGGGAGTTGAAGAAGCTTGCACAGGATAGAGTAGCATGGAGAGCTGCATCAAACCAGTCTCAGGGCTGAAGGCCACAACAACAACAACATATATTTAATACTGTCAAGCAGTCACAACAATACGTAAAGACCTGCACGCACATTGGTTATCGGCGAGGCAGAGAAATGAGCAGTACACTTGCCCGTAAGAGCTAACAGGAACTGCAAAATGATATTCACTCCCGCTCCCTATGCCACAGATATCTCAATCATTGCCTAGACCTGAAACAAAAATTAGCGCGTAATTCAACACTACAGTAGTTAGGTGTCATGAACCAAAGTCTGTCCAAGTTTTATTGAGCCAGAGATGATCGTAGGGAACGAAGAGGTAGCTCTTATGTCGACTCGTTGTGAGTAATATTGTGGTGGGAATATATCCTGCAGGGCTGATGGAATATGCAGATCGAGCTACGTTCTGAACTCCTGCTGCGACTTAATGACGCACGGAAGTTACAAGGTTTCTCGAAAGTGTGGTACAGCAAGCCTCACGAGTGGTTTTTATTTGTAACAATGTAATGAAGGTAGGGCCACATCTCAAGAAAAAAACAATAAACCGATCATTGTGTAATGAGTGCTGAGTGTTACTCAGTGTCAGCCCGTAAGGACTGGCAGTAGTGGCAAATGTCACGAAAACTTCTGCACTACGTTGAGGATTTCCGAGCAGTTCTAGGGTTTCAGGGCTCCAGGAAGGCAGATTATAGCTCGGTCCTGGATTTGATTTCACCAATAGCAGTACCAGAAACACAAATAAACCACTGAAACACTACTAAAGAAAAATGTTATAAGTTACCTTTTTGTCGTGTGTCGTCACCCATCTACAGTCTGAACAATCGAGAGCCAAATGACGACACGTGTACATGTAAAAAATGTGCCTGCAACAGCCATAGTGCAAGGCAATTCGTGCCTTGCAAGACTGCTAAACAAACAATGATAAGTTCATGGATTCACATGAATTCGCAAACATAACCTTATCATACCCTATCCAGTACTCCACAAATTGGGTCTCTTAACTCAGAAAAAATACTGAATTAAACATAAACAAAGTGTGGCTCAACGCACCCAATTGTAGTGAGCCGATACTAGTGAATTGGGGACATGCTGCTAGAATGTAATTTACTAAACTACTCAGTCTTACTGTCCGACTGTAAAAAACCGTCTTTGGTTAAAAGCGCTTCAAATGGTTCTGCTGAGGTCATCAGTCCAGTAGAACTTAGAACTACTTAAACCTAACTAACCTAAGGACATCACACACATCTATGAACAAGGCAGGATTCGAACTTGCTACAGTAGCGGTCGCACGGTTCCAGACTGTAGCGCATAGAACCGCTCGGCCAGCTCGGCCGGCAAATAGTGTTTGGGCTCAAGAGTTACCCAAAAATCACTTATCTCGGCAAGCTGTAGGGTTTGTATGCTGGAAAACACTTCCCCAGGCAACTTGCGTCGAGATACGTAACGACTACTTCATGACACCAACTGTAACAGCTGGGCCTGTTCCTGAACCCTGCGCCTCATGATGGATGAGATGGTGGGGGAGAGGGCAGATTAACGCGGGGCTGTATACTCAAACAGTTGTATTATTTACTGATCTTTATTAAAGCAGCCTTATACTGTATTCCAGCTGTCCGCACGGACGCGCTTTGTGCTTGAAAACACGGCCGACCGAGGAATACGTCGACGCCCCTTCCCATTGGTGACAGCTGTTGACCTCGGTCATGAGTGCCAGGTACCGCAATGCTGAGCTGCCCACCGGAAGTGAAGAACGAGGGTGTGCCGTAAGGTCGATCAGAGTCTTGTTGTCTATGCACCCCTGCTCTTACTTGTGGTCTCCATGACACACACTTGGGGGCAGTACCGATAACAGGTGACCCTCTGCCTGGACTGTTTTATCAATGTGGCAACAGTACCGTCGAGTGGCTTACTTAGTTACCACATAGGCTAGGCAGGCCTCTACTGCCTGCAGGTGGTAGGAATAAAAGTCTTACAATTCACAAATCCCGTGCCGAAATTTTAAAGGACGCAACAGCACAAACTGTACTACACATTGCGGAAAACAGGTGCAGAAAAAAGAATATAAAAGTCAGGCCCAAGAAAACTGATGTAGCACCATTTACGAGGAAGCAAATTCATCATATACAACGTATATTGGATTGTCAAGCTTCTTGATGAAACTCTACGAGCAGAGGGATATGAAACTATTATGGGTCATTCACATAAAGAATAATCATTTACAGACAAAAAACACTCTTTTGAGCACTAAAAGGGCCAGATGTAAAAGATAGGTTCTAAATCCCTAGGTACATGTTCTGGATATTCACTACTTTAATAAGACCTATGACGACTGATGGGGCTACAATGTGGCGAAATGAAGTATAAGGTGGTTGTTAGGGAGTTTGGTAAGGTGCAGACATTGGACTGGTTAGCTATAACTGGAGGAATTAGCAGCACACCCACTGCTGGTATGGAGACCATGCTGGACATGCCACCACTGCATCTTTTGGTTACAATGGAGACAGCGGCAGGGATATACAGTTAAAAAATTAGAAATAAATTGATTCCTTTAGCATAACGAGAATTTCCCACCAGTGTAGTGAATGTGCTAAATATAGGAACTGTCTGTGAAATGCCGAATGACCGACCACACAATAATTTTTTGCTACTTCATAAACTTTTCGACATAACTACTGCAAGAATAGAGCAGTGGAAATATGAACCACAGCACCTTTCAGCAGACATAGACTGGTGTGCTGAAGAATCGAAAACAGATAAACATGCTAGGGTCCGAATATATGGGGTACTGCACAGAATAGAGAGAGCAGTCTCTCGAGGTAATTTGCCCATAGGCGAAACTATCCGCTATCAGTGTGTGCACGGAGGAGCATTTGCGTAGGTGCTACGAAGATCGTAGCACCTATTTCTGTAAGGTGGCCATGTTGTTTATATTATTGTATGTGCACGTTAGAGAGAGAGAGAGCAATTGACCTTAAAATATCTTTGGTCCTGTCGTGGCAAAGTGTTTGCCTCTGTGCACTCTGATACGTTATTTTAAGTAGGGTAGGCGAGGAACGTGTTTTGTAGTACTGTGTTAATTCTGATTGTATCTTTTAGATGTAGAAATATGTGTTGTAAAGGACAACAAGGATGAATATCATCTATATATTGAAAGTTGAAAGGAATACAAATTTTGAATAACTATTTTATTTAAAACAAAATGGAAAGGGAAAGATTCAAATGGCTCTGAGCACTATGGGACGTAACATCTGTGGTCATCAGTCCCCTAGAACTTAGAACTAATTAAACCTAACTAACCTAAGGACATCACACACATCCATGCCCAGGGCAGGATTCGAGCCTGCGACCGTAGCAGTCCCTCGGTTCCAGACTATAGCGCCTAGAACCGCACGGCCACTCCGGCCGGCTGTTGTCACAAGACGTGAGGTAACTGGAAATTTTGATTAGGAGCATGTAACTGTTTTACTTCAGTTGCACATTTCAAATACAGAGAGGTTGTATTCAGACCAGTTACATTTCAATTCAAATTCCGTTACACTTTGTTAAAGGTTAGCATATGACCTCAAGGTTTATAACAGTTTATAAGAACTTAGTCTTGGTAATAAGCAATTTTTTTAAAGAATGGAACGTAAAGTAGGGCTAAATTTCAAACAGAAACAGAAATACAGTGGGAATGTTACTCATGTATTCAGATTGCTAACCAGTTGTGCAATATCTATCACACACTGAAATGGGAGTAAACTTCATCGCAGAATGGAATGAAGCACTTCGGAGACTAGAGGAAAGCAACAGGGTAAAATTACTGGGGGTCCCTGGTCACTCATAAACTGACGGCAATGAACAAGCTAATAGAATGACCAGGACAGGCGCAATGTGTCGATTTATTGGATCGGAACCTGTCATAACCTAAGGCCATGGTACAGTCAAAACCACATAGTTCAAACAGAAGGCAGCACGTAGAATATTGATCTAAGACTCAAAATCAAAAATACAGCAAGCCAAAGTTGCCGAATCCACACTTCAAGAGGAACCTGAACTGGAAACAGCTCAAACTCGTGGTAGAACTCTTGACTGGCCGGGGAACCTCATAAAACATCAACACGCGATGGATACGGAAGGAAAGGCCCACTACGTGTGGACTAGGTAGCGAGGAGTATGAAACTGCACCACGTATTATCATCGAATGCGAAGCTTTAGCGGGCAAAAGTCACAGAATATTCGATTCGACAGAGCCTGAGGAAATCGCGTGTAATAAGGACCTAGTGAAGAGTCTTCTACCACTGCTTAATGGTACCTGTTTGCTTTACTAGATCCACAGGGGGCGAAACAGCATAATGAGTTCAGTTTCCGTGGGTTCAGCAGTGGGCTAACACCATTGTTGTTTTTATCTACCTGCATTAAACATATCAAACTGATGGGTCTCTACATGAGACTCTTCGTCATTTTGCTTAACATTTAACTTAATGTACGTACCTCTGGTATCTCAAAACTGGGCGCAAAATGTAAACTAAATGAAAAGACTGAGCAGCTGAGTGCTTCTATAGTGGATACAAGGTATATCATTTTTATTTTACTTCACATTTTACTAACTTTAGTTAACTGTCTGAGCACGACCACGCATATTCAATACATCTATGTGCAATATGTCGGTACACACATCTTTTTCTCATCTAACCTGATGAATGAAAAGCGTGAATGAGAGCGTGCTAGACAAATTTCAATATCTGTGAGAGTAAAAGTAATCTGCTAGTGTGGCTGGATAGCAAGTCCCATAAAGCACATATCAGGTAGCAAAGAGGTTGTCCGCAGCTCGTGGTCTAGTGGCTGATCAGTAGCAGCTGCGCTAACGAGTGGACGTTGTTTACTGGTGCGCTGCAATTCCGTGCTTACATCGCTGTACTTAAGCTACGCATAGTGTTATCCGTCCTTTAATCTCCGTGTTCGTTCGTATTCTTTGTGATGTGATTGCTCCTTCTGATTGTGCTGATGCTAATTGGAATTTTGGGTGTTTAACCGACATTTCGTCGCTGGATTAACCATAGCTGCAAACCTCAGGAAGGATACTCTGGTATTTGTTTTTGACAAGGTATCCCGCGTTCTGTTCAGCCGACATCCCTGGAAATAGATGACTGGATTACACAAGTGATTGCCGGCTGCTGTGGCCGAGCGGTTCTAGGCGCTTCAGTCTGGAGCCGCGCGACCGCTACGGTCGCAGGTTCGAATCCTGCCTCGGGCATGGATATGTGTGATGTCCTTAGGTTAGTTAGGTTTAAGTAGTTCTAAGATCTAGGGGACTGATGACCTCAGATGTTAAGTCCCATAGTGCTCAGATCCATTTGAACCATTTTTGAACACAGATAATTGGTCTCACCTCTGAAACCGTCCATACCTGGCAACTCGATCAGAAAAATACTTTGATTATGTCAAGTTATTCAGGGCTGCCACTGATTATAAAGTGTGACGAAAGTGGGGCTATGAAGTAGAAGTGGTTATAAAAGGAAGGTTTCCATCCATAGACCTGACATCGACTACTGCAACCGTTCGTGTCTTGAATCTTCCCATTAAAATCGAAAATTATAAGATTAAGAAAGCTCTTTGAAACTATGGAGACATCAAATCAATTGCAAATGAAAGACGGTCGCTTCGCTTTAAACTGCAATGTTTTAACGTAGTCCGCTGTGTAGAGATGGATGTCAAGACAAATATTCCATCTCACATAACGGTTTGTGGGTATAAGGCGCAAATTGTTTGTACAGGAAGCTACATGTCGTATATGTAACGAAACCGGCCACTTCAGACAGGTATGTCCGCGGCGAACTGTTGTGGTTAAAAGTAATTTGAGGCTGTGTCAGAAACATACTTTTAATGATCTGTTACCAAACAATAGCTCGGATAAACTGGTTGAGAATGTTAAAGCAGGACAGGGGCCAGCAACGAAAATTGAGAAAGAGTCTGTTGCTGCTCCAGATGAGTCGCGAAGTAAAATAATAACGCAACCAAATGTGAATGTAGATCGTAACCAAGGGAAGCGAAAATCCGAAAAGGGCGACCCAAGCGCAAAGAATGTTCGGTACGAAACAGTCCTACACGAATCACTGGAGGAAAAATCAGAAAGTTTAGATGGAAATCAGTCTGATAGCGGTACAGCAGAAGACCTCAGAAGTAGGAAAAAACGGGACAGTGACTAATAAACTGACTGAAGTGTTATTCGATGTTCGGCCTTCCGAGAAAACTGTTAATAGTTTAACTGAACCCTGAACCACAGAAAACTAAAATAGTTCACCAAAACAACTACAAAGTGACAGCGCAATGACGCAATCTTATTCTGTCACCACTATAAACTTAAATATAATTACGTCTGGTTGGAAACCATCGACACTTCAGGAATTTTTGTACGAATCCGCGAGTAATATTGCTCAGTTACTAGAAGTTCTAATGTCAGATTTAGTAATTCCCTGTTATGTCACTTACATAAATGTCTCACGAACCAAGTGTTTGAATAGCTGTTTTGGCGAAGGAAGAGATTCCAGGAAGTGAGGTGGAACGACTGGAATCCGGAAGGGGAGAAGGACGAGGTATGTATGATGTGACAATCATCAATTCGTATGCCCCTTCAGGAAGTTTTCACCGAGTTGACAGGGCACGTTACTTCAAAGATGTATTGTTGTACTTGTTAAGGAAAAATCCAAGACAGTAATTACATGGAGGTGATTTTAATTGCGTTTTAAGTCGAAAAGATCAGTTACCTAATTTTAATTTCTCATGTGAACTAAAACAGCTAGTTACTGGTTTAGAATTAAAGGATATACGGGAAATCAAATACCCGTCCATTGTTGAGTTCCCTTACGTGACGGCCACATCTCGTAGCAGGATTGATAGATTATATATTTCTAAAATTGTTAAACTTTCGTGACTAAAATAGAAACCATTCCTTCAGACCAATCAAGTGTCTTGGCTTGCATAAATATAACAAGACAGCCAGTTCACCGATTCAAGAATCAGTGGAATTTTAACGTTTCCTTCTTAGTAGATCATTATTTAGAAGACCTGATTAAAGAAGCATGGGCAATATGCTTGCGTGCTCGTTGTAGATATGCCACTGCTATCGACTGGTGGGTTAAAATGGCGAAGCCGAAGTTGAGGAGGGTTCTTATTCAATACAGTGCCCAGAGCGCAAGAGAAATGAAATGCACTATAGAATATTACTGTTCCATTTTGAGATAACGATTCTGGTTGAGTTTAAGGAGAGTAAAATCATTCTTATGCCAAAAAGTATTGGAAACAATGATTTAAATAATTTTCGTCCAATTTCACTGCTGAATTCTGATTATAAATTAATAGCTAGAATAGTAAACAAGAGAATTTCATGCCTTACAGATAAAATTATTAGTAAACGTCATAACTGAGCGCAAGACAGAACCATTTTTCAAAATCTAGCAGAATACAGGGATATCACTGCAATAGCTTCTTTAACAAACATAAAGTGTGTTTATTTATTTCAGGTTTTCATAAAGCCTTCGATGTAGTAAATCATGAATATCTCTTACAGACATTGAAGAAAATAGGATTCAACGCTAGGGTCATACAGTTGATAAAGAACATAACAACTGGAATAAATGTAAAAATTGATGTGAATTGCCAGCATTCCAGGGAGATACAAAAAACGAGGTGTTCTTCAGGGAAGTCCTCTGTCCATGTCGCTTTTTGCCATTTCACTGAACGATTCTTCCGAAATGACCATGCTAGATTAAAAGGCTTAACATTTTCAGGAAATAAAACAGTTATGAGAGCCTATGCTGACGATAAAGGGGTCATTATAAGTGATAACGAAGAGGTAAGACGCTAGCAACAGTGACTGATAGATACTGTAGAGTATGCAAACGAAAGAAAAAGTAAGATGTTAAATTCAGAGGTTTTGATAATCAACGTCAAGTGGGAAAACTGTCCGTACTATACAAACTATCCATACTATAAATACTACACATACTATAGTTTACGTCAATTACAGAGTAAAAACGTCTGAAACAAAGGTATTATATTAATTAGCACCATATGGAGATTTGAAACGCGCTAATATGGATAATGCCTTTGCTTCAGATGGTTTATAAACGTTAAGCTGCATTCAGGTGTGTGGTACTGTACTAACAGTAGTGTATATAGTGTAACTCATGTAAGCCTTCCCTCAAACCTGTAATATTATATCTTCTCAGATCAGATGATGGCGCCTCCAGTGTGTTGAAACCGCTTATCCAGTAAACAGTATTTAAGCAATCTTGGCTTTTGAATTATTTTTAAATTCGTAGATACACTTGCAGCGGCCACATAAGTAGTTGAAAGTGGATCCAAGAGCAAATAGCTATGATTACAAGGACATCCCCTGAGAGTATATCGCTCTCATTGACACACGGGCCTGAAGCACGCTTTTTCCCAGAGGCAAAAAGTAACACTGTGTACTGGTTGCTGGAAAACTTTGTTCATTACGTCATTAAAAGACTAAGATCTAACAGCACCATAAAGTTCAAGATACACATGCTGTGTGAATACCACAAAATTAGAAGGTATTCGAATCACAAGAAAAAGTTTGGTAATGTGTTAAATATTATATTTGATAGAATGGGCATTGATTAATATAAAAAAAGAGACTGTGTTGTCAGTGATGTATTGTAGTTACCTTAAGGATATTATTTAAATTTTCAGTGTAAACTTTTGGTTCGTATTTTTCTACTTCAGAAAGCAGTTTTTGACATTTTATAATATACATAACTTATGTGACAGTTAGATTGTGTGTCTAATAGTGTAAAAACACAGAACAATATAGCTGCATTAATGGTTTATAGTATTAATGTAAACATTGAAAAATTTTATGGAAATGTCTTTATCGATTGGTTAAAACCATAATATTGTGTCTAATATAATGCAATGTTCCATGTCTGGCAAAATGCCCTGCTCATTTTTGCACTGTTGTGTGTAAGTCAGTTTTCCAGAGAAAGATCTATTATACAGGTCTGATCGCTTCAGATAATTACCGTTCCATTCATGTCCAAAAAGTGTAGTTGGAAGGCTAGTCAATTTTATAACGTGTCTTCTCCGCCATTGTCAGGTATTTAAGAGATTGTATAATACGATTATTACATTTTTTTATGTGCAATGGGCATAAATGTTCCGTATCCTGTGTAATTTTTAGTGACCTCCAAATAATCGTGTGAAATGCTCATAGCTAGTCTGACTGAGCTGACAAGTATAAAGATCAGTTTCTTCCCTTGACCTGTCTCTCACGGAGACGATTTCCTTCTGTACATTAATATAATAAAATTATCCCAAGAACTTGCTGATATCCTTCATACAGTGCTATTTATGCTTCTGTAAAGAGTGGAGTACATATAATTCAAAATGCAGTTTTTTTATTTATTCACGTTTGAAGGAGTCTGGATGTCTTTAAACAACTTTTCTTGGTATTCAAATTAATTCTTTCTGGTAATTTAGTCAGTAACACAAACTTCTGTTGTATTTCTTTAACATCAGCATAACTGTAATTATGAAACTGTTTTTGTTTAAATCATTTCCTGTATAAATGTGTGCATGGTTAGTATATGTAATTAATATGTATTTGTAATGTGTAACATAGTTCCTAAAATGAATAGTTAAGAAAAATAAGTAGCTAGCGGTGCTGCCTCTGGATCACGGGTTCGATTCCCGACCTGGTTGAGGATTTTCTCAGCCCGGGGACTGTGTGTTTGTGTTGTCCCTATCATTTCATCATCATTTTTGAACGTGTCTGAAATTGGACCGTATAAAGATTGGGACACTGGACAGGCGCTGATGACCGCGCAGTTGAGAGTCCACAAACGCGTGACGGGTGAACGACCAAGTGTGACTGTGCCTATTCGCAGTTAACTCTTTGTCTTATTTTTGTAGATTTCAGCTCCAGTCAAAATTAACGTCTTGTTTTCATCGTTCATTGCTCGTTGAAAGGTATATGGAATTTTTCTTGCTAATTTACGAACATTATCAATAGTTCCATATATCTACCCATGCAAGCTATTGTCCTGGTCCACCCTGTTCGAACACATGGCGCGTAATATATCTTCTCATTTCAGTCTGAATTAGTAAGTTGTTGATCTCACAAGTATAGCATAATTAAACAGGTTTCTGAAACATTTCTAATTTCGATTTCAGTTCGTTATCTAGTTCCCAAGTGTCTTTGTTGTCTCTGCAAGTGTTAAGTACGGATCTCAAAGACTTACCTTCACAGATCGTGTCTCACGGTAATATATCCTGTCCAATTTGTTTAGCTATTCTGAATTTTACCACCCATATTATACAGGAATTATGTTTGTGATGACCCCGTGTTAGTGGATTGTGAGAAGCGTAAGATGTCGCAGTTACGGATTCTTGGGATTAAAGTTCCAAATTAGTCTCAGAGCCTCTTGTATTTTGCAACTTTTAACAGTTCATTCTTACTGATGAATTCTTGTTAGCTTGCTTCGTGCACTCAAGCCAAGGGGACGACCGTTTGTGAACCACGTGCATACTGAGGCAGTTCTTCTTTATTCTTACATTTGCCCGAATCGCTATTGTATGTGTGTATGTGCGTGAATGTCGCAACTGAAAGCGTCCTCGGACCCTGACCTCATTAATAATTAATGGCACACCATGACAGGGTCTCCAACATGCAGTTTTTATTTTGTAACCCAGACGAGAGCAATATTAAAAAACCAGCCATCACCCACTCATTAGTTGTTTAGTTTACTAGTTTGTTCAGTTGTGTCTTTAATAAAACTGATATTTTTACCTCAGCAAGTGTTTACATATTCTCTCGCAAACTTCCATTTTTATGTCCTACTGGTATTCGTTGTGCAACAAGTAAATATGGCGAAGTTATTTATTTAATATTTATTCAACTATCATAAATGTGCAGATCCGGCAACCCAGTTCCTTTAAATATCAAAATTTTTCCTTCCTATACACTGAACAGCCAAAGAAACTGGAACACCTGCTTAATATCCTGTAGGGCCCCGCGAGCACGCAGAACTGCCGCTACATGACGTGACGTGGACTCGAGTAATGTCTGAAGTAGTGCTGGAGGGAACTGACACCATGAAACCCGCAAGGTTTCCCATAAATCAGTAACAGTAAGACGGGATGGAGATCTCTTTTCAACAGCACGTTGGAATGCATCCCAGATATGCTCAAAAATGTTCATGTCTGGTGAGTTTGGTGCCAGCGGAAGTGTTTAAACTCAGAAGACTATTCCTGTAGCTACTCTGTAGCAATTCTGGACGTGCGGGGTGTCACATTGTCCTGCCGTAATTCCCCAAGTTTGTAGGGATTCACAATGTACATGGAGGGATGCAGGCGATCAGACATAATGCTTACGTACGAGTCACCTGTCAGTCTTGTATCTATACTTATCAGAGGGCCTATATCACTCCAACTGCATACGTTCTACACCACTACAGAGCTTAGAGCACTCATATTTTTATAGAAATTCTGTGTCATCATTGTACACTTTGGAAATCATCATTCACCATGAGATACGCAACAGTTTGAATATTGTTTGGAAATCTCATTTCGAAACAGAAATCTAGATTAGTTGCTGCCTGCTTGCCATTTGCTCTTGTGCTTTCGAGAAATCTGTACCAGTGTTGTCACAGGACGCTAGGTAAGTTAAAATTTTGATTAGGAGCTTGTTGTTTTACCACACTTACATATTTAGTGTAAAGAGAACTTGTATTCAAACCAGTTACGGTTCAGTTCAAATTAGGTTATGTTTTGTGGTAGGTTAGCAAGCGAGTTGAAGGTGGATAACAGATTGCAAGGACATTGTTAGGTAATACGTTCATTACTTTGTATAGAGTTTGAGGTAAAGTAAGGCTAAATTTCTTACAGAAACTAAAATATAGTGGGAATGTTACTCATCTATTCAGATTGCTAAGCAGTTGTGAAATATCTATCAGCCTCTGCGTCAAGATTAAAGGTCATTACCAAATGCAATGAAAACCTTCGGGGACTAGGGGAAAGCAATAGGGTAAACCTGCTGTGGGTCCTTGGTCATTCAGGAACTAGTGGCAGTGAACAAGCTAACAGAATGGCCACGACAGGGGTGATGAATCCATTTATTGGACCGGTACTTGCATAACCGAAGATGGTTAAAATGGCGGTGAACACTATGGGACTTAACTTCTGAGGTCATCAGTTCCCTTGGAACTTAGAACTTCTGAAACCTAACTTAACCTAAGAACAGCAAACACATCCATGCCCAAGGCAGGATTCGAGACTGCGACTGTAGCGGTCACGCGGTTCCAGACTGTAGCGCCTAGAACCGCTGTGCCACTCCGGCCGGCAACCTTAGATGATGATACAATCAACACCATGTTACTGAATCAGGAGACAGCGCGTAGAATGTTGGACTAATATCCAAAATCAGAAACTGGCAAGCGAATGTTGGCAGATCCATATTTCAAAAGAAGTTCTATATTAATGAACTTGAACAGGAAACAAATCAGACTCGTAGTAGAACTCATGACTGGCCATCGAACTTCGTAAAACATCAGCACGCGAGGACACAGAGGAGAAATCCGCTAAATGTGGACTACGTAGTGAGGAAGACGAAACTGCTCCACATCTAACCTTCCAATGCGAAGCTCTGGCGGGCGAAAGACACAGAATCTCCGAGTCGGTAGAGCCTACGGAAATCGTGTTTAATAAGGACCCAGTAAACAGTCTTCTACCACTTCTTAATGGTAACGGTTGCAATTACTATAATCACAGGGAGTGAAACAGCACAATAAATTCAATTACCGTGGAGGCAACAGGAGTCTAGTAGCATTTTTGTTTTTGTCTCCGTGCATTAAACATATCAAATTGAAGGGTGTCTATCACCAAATTCTGGGCGCAATCTGTAAACTACATAAAAAGAACTGAGCAGCTGACTGTGTCTACAGTGTCGACAAGGTATGTTATTTCTATTTCACTCCACACTTTACTAAGCTTTTAGTAATCGGAGCCCCACACACATATTCAGTAGATGTATCTGCTGTATGTCAGTATATACATTCTTTCCTCCTGCTACCACTAAAGGCGAAAGAATCAACAATGGTCAATGGCATGAGGATGCGAAAGGCAATGGAAACCACTGCATCAAAACAGAGGACATGAGGCCTGTTACTGAAACAGTGTCATGATGATCTCTTCATTGGCGAAAGATTCCGGAAGAGTCCCCCTCTCGGATCTCCAGAAGGGGACTGTCAACGGTAGGTGACCATGAGAAAAAGACTGAATACTCAACTATAGGATAGCGTTCTACGAGTCGAGGCGTGGAACGTCAGAAGCTTGATCGTAGTAGGGAAGGTAGAAAGTCTAAAAAGAGAAATGCAAAGGCTCAATCTAGATACAGGTCAGGGGAGTGATATGGAAAGAAGTCATGAATTTCTGGTCAGATGAGTATAGGGTAATGCCAATAACAGGAGAAAACGGTATAGCGGGTGTAGTATTCGTTATAAATGGGAAGGTAAGGCAAACAGTCTGTTACTGTGATATAGTAGTTATCAGAATCGACTGCAAACCAACACGGAGAACGATAGTTCGGATATACATGCCAACGTCACAAACTGAAGATGAAGAGATAGAGAAAGTGTATGAGGACACTGAAAGGGTAATACAACACATAAATAGAGATGAAAATGTAATAGTCATGGGAACTGGAATGCAGTTGTTAGGGAAGGACTAGAAGAAAAGGCTGCAGGACAATATGGGCTTCGGACAAGAATGTGAATGTAGAAATCCTAATTGAGTTCTGTAACAAATTTCAGCTAGTGATATAGAAAACTCTGTTCAAGAACCACAAAGGAAGGAGGTCACTTGCAAAAGGTAGGATAATACGGGAAGATTTCAGTTGGGTTACATCATGGTTTGACAGAGATTCCGAAATCACATACTGGATTGTAAGGCGTACCCAGGAGGATATATAGGCACTGATCACAATATAGTAGAGATGAAGAGTGGGCTGAACTTCAAGGGATTAGTCAGGAAGAAGCAACATGCAATGAAGTGGGATACAGAAGTACTAAGGAATGACGAGATACGCTTTAAGTTCTCTAAGGCTGTAGATGCAGCAATAAATAATAGCTCAGTAGGCAGTACAGTTGAAGAGAAATGGACATCTCTAAAATAAGGGCAATCACAGAAGCTCTAAAGAAAAACATAGGTACAAAGACAGTAACAGCGAAGACACGGTGGATAAGAAAGAAATACTTCAGGTCATCGATGAAAGCAGAAACTATAAAAGTGATCAGAAAAAGGCAGGTATGCAAAGATACAATTGGCTGAGGAATGAACTAAATAGGAAGTGCAAATAAGCTAACACAAAACGGTTGCATTAAAAACGTGAAGAGATCGAAAACGAAATGATTGTCAGGAGGACTGACTCAGCATACGTGGTAGTCAAAACAACCTTCACTGACATTAAAAGCAAGGGTGGTATCATTACGAGTGCACCGGGATTTCCACTGTTAAATGCAGAGGAGAGAGCAGTTAGGTGGAAAGAGTACACTGAAGGCCTCAATGAGGGAGAAGATTTGTCTGATGTTATGAAAGAAGAAACGGGAGTCGATAGAAGAGATAGGGGATCCAGTTCTAGAATCAGAATTTAAAAGAGCTTCGGAAGACTTAATATCATAAAAGGCAGAAGGGATAGACCACATTCCATTACAACTTCTAGTACCATTGGGGGGACATGGCACCAAAACAACTTTTCACGTTGTGTGTAGAAGAGTCTGGCGAGATACCATCTGACTTTCGGAAAAATATCATACACACAATTCCGAAGACTGCAAGAGCTGACAAGTGCGATAATTACCGCACAATCAGCTTAATAGCACATGCATCCATGTTGGTGACACGAATAGTATACAGAAGACGGAAAAGAAAATTGGGGGTGTACTAGATGACGATCAGTTTGGCTTTAGAGAAGTTAAAAACACCTGGGAGGCATTCTGAGGCTGTGGTTGATAATCGAAGTAAGACAATAGAAAAACCAAGATATGTTCACAGAATTTGTCGAGCTGGAAAAAGCCTTCACAATGTAAAATAATGCTGGTTGTACGAAAGCCTGAGGACAATAGGGGTAAGCTATAGAGAGAGATGGGTAACATACGTACAAAAGCCAAGAGTGAATAATTAGAGTGGGTGACTAAGAACAAAGCGCTCGGATTAAAAGGGATGTAGTCTTTCCGCCCCACTGTTCAATCTGTACACTGAAGAAGCACTGAAGGAAATAAAGGAAACGTTCGGGAGTGGATTTAAAATTCAAGGTGAAAGGACGTAAGTGATATGATTCGCTCATGACTTTCCTGTCCTGAGTGAAAGTGAAGAAGAGGAATTCGTTGCGGGTCGCATCAAACCAGTAAAAAGCCTGATGACCCAAAAAATTAAAATGGAATCCTCCACCACAAAACCATGAAGTTTCCCATCCCTTTGCCGTGGGACTGGTCCGAAATAACTTTCATAATGGCTTTATTCACTTCCAAATGCCCACCAATAAGGGGGTAGTTAAAATACTTAAAAATGCCCAGTACTAGTTCCTCAGGAAAACAGAACTTAAACTATTTGTCGCTCTTAGTCTTGCAACATGTACTTCCTTTTCTCAGTTCGTAAACTGGCACCTTTCCCCAGTATCAAGCTTTTGTCTCATCCCCTGAATCTATGGTTCCTGTCTCTGTTTGTTCATCGAATTCCCAAAGAGCTCACGTACCTCGGAAAACACGATTGAAAACCATTTAGAGTCTAGTAAATCCTGTCATAGCTGTTACTCCGTTACTTGCTCCTGGAACATTCGGCTAAGGGCTTCTGTTACGTAATTATTTGCTCCCTGGCAGAGCCTGGCAGGGAAGCGAAAGCTGCAAACATACACAGTCCACCTCTCGATTTGTCCTGTCTTTCTGTATATCGCGACCACTCAACTCAAAGCCTGATTTACCGTTTTGAGGACAAAATGACTAAATGACAAAGCTCCTAGTAGAACATAAATTTTTGGAAAGCCAAAAGCCAAGAAGGTCTCTGGAAGCGTAAGTTAAACAATGACGCTCGCCATCGTTTTCTCGTGAATTTACAGCAACGACCTCAGAATCAGAAGCACATGTTTCGACAATGATGGTGCGTTCAAAATCCGGAACATCCAAAGCCAGCAGAATACTCAGAGATACTTAAAAATGAGTCAAATGGCTCTGAGCACTATGCGACTTAACTTCTGAGGTCATCAGTCGTCTAGAACTTAGAACTAATTAAACCTAACTATTGGATTCATCACCAATGAGAACACTACCGAAACATTCGCAGTTAATGGCAGTCTCAAGAAGACCAACACACGTGTTTCTTCGACTGTTGTTCTGCTCAATTGTGAGGTTTCTGAGCACGATTTTGGCACAAACCTTCCACATGTGCAAATCTTCAGTCAGATCTTTGATTTAGGGTGTAAGTGGTCAGGTTTGACAGTTCACCCATTATCTTTGTTGTTAAATGTCCGTCTGGTCTCGAAAAACCTTGCACACGTTCGACTTCCTCGTCGGTTTTTGATTTTGAATTCCTCCATGAGCGAGATTCATCTTCACTGTGCTATCAGCCTTCCTAAAATGATTTGTGCCAGCGAAAAATTTGTGCTCTTGACAAGGAATGTTTCCCATTGGCTGACAAGGAATGTTACCCATAGGCCTCTTTCAACTTTTCAAAGGTCACACTCATTGATTACGCAAGTTTCACAATGAACGTGACTGAATAACGTCTTTCTAAATTCCGCTGTTCCATTACTGTAAATACACAATGAAAACTCAACTTCACTGATGGGGGCTCTCAAAATTTACGTGATTGATGTAAAGAGCTGAAAACTCAGACTGCCAGAAAGTGACGATCATGCCAGTGTACATAGCACTGCCAGATCGTTCGCAGTGTTGTCTGCGACATTACTTCCCTCACACCACACGTATATGGAATGTGGTAGAATAATTCCTTAAAAACAAAAATATATTTTTCAAAGCGTCAGCGTTCCAACTTTCAAAGATACATTATCAATATGGTATTTTGGAGGCGAAGGCCCATTCCTGTACCCTTGATGACTACACGAAACAATACTTTACGCTATGGCTAGACCAATCAACACCTCATTGGTCTGTTGATCACTGGAAAAATTATGCCTGGTCGTCAGCAGAGGACTTTTAAATCTGGTGGAAGCTCTGTAATGGTGTGGGATGTGTGCCGTTGCAGTGATATGGAACCCCTGATACGACGAGATACGACTCTGACACATGACAAGTGCATAAGCTTCCTGTCTGATCAGTTGAATCCACTCATGCCCATTGTAAATTCCGATGGATGTGGGCAATTCCAGCAGGACAGTGTTATACCCCACACGTTCAGAATTGCTACATAGTGCCTCCAGGGGCACTCTTCTGAGTTTAAACACTTGCTTTGGCCACCAAACTCCCCAGGTGTGAACATATCTGTGACGCTTCGCAACGAGCTGTTGAGAAGAGATCTCCACCCTCTCACTCTCTTACGGATTTATGGACAGCCCTGCATAATTCATAGTGTAAATTCCATGCAGCACTACTTCAGACATTAGGCGAATCCAAACCACATCGTGTTGCACCACTTCTGCATGCTCGCAGGGCCGTACGCTTTATTCGATAGTTGTGCTAGTTTCTATTTCTCTTCAGCGCTTAATTCACTTGTAATCCAATCACTTCAAAACATTTGTGAATGGAATCACAGTACACATCACCTCAGTTGAACAATAAACATATAATACCAACATGTACATCACCTTCTAAACAATAATTAGTGCTATATGCGGAGTGCATGAAGAGAATCATCACACTATTTACATAACTGTCTTGAGGTTTTTCAAACATCACTTTTACTTCTCAGCACGTCCCACAGTCAGACCACATTTATGGTCTTCGTTTCTAGTTTTACTACATTAATTTCATTTTTTATGCCTGAAAATTTTTTATTGATACACAAAACTTCTTCGAAAATTCTGTACTAGAATGGCTCGTACTAAAATCCCTTTATGGACACTAAGTAGAAAACTAGAGCTAGCTGTACAGCAAAAATTAATCGAAAACATGCTAACAGCCAGGTAAATCATGTTGACCATGCAACAACACACACAAAGGAACGTTGTGCCTCTGGATGCACTGAAAACATTGAAGAATTATGTCGCAGTATACTAAATAAATTGATTTCACTAATTCGCGCACCACTTCAGCAGAGGTACTCCGACTCCATATTTCTTGTGAAGTCCAAAGACTTCACTGGCAAATGACGTAATAGGACTTCGTGAACGTCATACTCAGTTACGACAGGCAACTCTACCTTCATGCTTTAACATACCATCATTACACCAAAAACTCACTACACCACAGCCCAAGGCCATCACTTCTTGGTATGTGAACAAAAAATCAGCCCCTACAATCGTATCACCAGCCAAATTCCACACAGTTACTAAATTCGGATGAAGCTATAACCTTGACAAAGAAAATCAATACCGACTTGTCTCTTCATCTCTGCTCCTTTTCTGGTAATCATCCCTTTCGCTTGAGTCCACTGTAAAGAAGGAATAGTTCATAAAGCTAACCCTTTCGATCTGTGAAATGTAGACTCTCTCAACCCAGCCGACTGGCTTCCAACACTTGGAACACAAGGTAATATATACTTGAAACTCTGGACTCTTCAGAGAATTGAGATTTTCTTGACCATCACCTATCAATAGGTAACCCGAGCATACAAAAGTAAATACATTCCATATCTCATAGGTATTTTTCATCCTATTTGCCGCACTCAAATCAGCTGCACACATCAGATGTTAATAATGTGGCTATGGGGCTATGGGCTATTCACTTGCACATTATTCTGTGGATAAGCTGGGCGTACCTCTACAAAATAGGAAATTTAGTTTCTATCTTGTCAATGTCAGTGACTACCATTCCCTTTATCACCGTGATTTGGCGAAACAGTCTTCCAATCCAATCACTATTAGTACTCCTAAAATTGTTGCTTTCATTGCAATCACATAATTTCTCTGATGCCTCCACGTTCCGTTCCCATATCTATCACAATATGTATCACATTGCCGGTGATCATTATTCCAATTCCTCTGTGGCTTCAGACTACGATAACAAAACTTACTGTTGCTTCTACCACAACAATTCTCTTCGGCATTGCCATATTCTAATTCTTGGAGCAAAATCTCAAAACCGACTAACTACAGTTTCACCTGACCAGGAAGAATAATCTGGATTAACTTGGGAGTAAATTTTACAAGTCAATTATAATTCAATTGAGTGGGACTGTAAGTATTGTCAAAAAATTATTTTTCCACACCCAGCATTCAAAGAATGAAGCAGCATTTATAAAATCAGTATTATTAAAATTTTTCATAAAAAAGTATGCCAAAGATTCTTTCTTGCGCTGCTTCAGACAAATCTTCTATCTGGAAAATCAGATGAAACTCGTCATATGGCTCACAGTTTCTAGTCAGTCTCAGTGTTCACGTATAAAGGTTACCTACTAAACAGCCACATACAAACTCAGTTCTTGGTTCAAATGGCGCTGTGCACTATGCGACTTAACTTCTGTGGTCATCAGTCGCCTAGAACTTACAACTAATTGAACCTAACTAAGCTAAGGACATCACACACATCCATGCCCGAGGCAGGATTCTAACCTGCGACCATAGCGGTCGCTCGGCTCCAGACTGTAGCGCCTAGAACCGCATGGCCACTCTGGCTGGCAAACTCAGTTCTGTGATCGGCTGGCCACGTGGAAGGAAATATAAAATCAAACTGCTCTAGCCAAGCATGAGTATCACAAAGATTTCATATAGTTATAAAAACTTCAAATTTTAGAATACGTAAGAAATGGTTATTTGAAAACAGTGCCTCACTTCACAGTTTCCAGCATCATGATTAAAATGACCATGCTTGTGAAGAATTCTCCTCCTTTCATAACGAGCTACAGCATCTCATTCATCTTCATGAACAGAATATAAATCACTATTATCTGGCACATGACCTCTGTTATAACAATGACCCAGAACTTTTTTCAATTTTGGAAACTCTCTCATTCAAATACTGACCTAATTCTTTATTCTCCTGTTACCCTCCATTTGATCTTCTCTGAACCTTCAAACGTCTGGACAGTTGCTTGGAAAATATATTAATTCCAAACTAAACTGGCAACCTCACATTAATCATGCCTTAGAAAGATATCAAGGCTGTCCTACCTCAACGGAAATTATTTGATCCAGTTAGAAATAAATACCTTAGCACAGTTTAATTTGGCCTTTTCTGCTTCACAAATTTATGGGCTGTTGTTATGTGGTCACTTATGTCATGGCAGTGACGTAGTACTGATATAGAAATGCTTGCTACAAATAATTATAAGGTTAGTCCAAGGGAACAATGCAGTACTTTGTTCACTAAGGCAAAAATGATGGCGATGATAAAATTTTATCTCTTCTCTTCATTGATATTCGCTGAAAACAACATAGCAGAGTTTGACACCAGAGAGGACATACTCTATCATGGTAACAGAAACAAAAAGGGTATTGACATTCCTAGATTAGACTCACAAAAACAAGTAAATTTCGCAAAGTAAACTGTTTAAACTGACATACACTTCAATCAATATATCTTTTAACGATTTTAGAAGTAAGTTGTAAAACTGGTTAGTAAACAATCCATTCTACAGTTCAAGAGAGTTCTTCGAGAGTAGTAGTGTAGAAATTGAGTTTTAGGATTATGATTACAGTTCTGTACAACTGGTTAATGTAGGATGAATCATTTGTATGTGCGAAGTGAACAGTGAGTCTTTAGTGATTACTACTGGAACATGCCATTAATATAAACACATTTCACTAAATGTTGTCTGTGGCTAATAAACACTCATAATCGAATAAAGTCCTAACTTTTTCGGAATCATTTACACTAGAAGACACAGTACCACTTGAACTTTGATCAGCATTAAGAGCTAACTGTGCAACAACAATAGCGCAAGGAGCCACCTTTGTCTTTTGTACCTCCTTCTAATTCTCGTACATTGATTCTGCAACAATACTTCATTGTTTAAAATTTTTTTAAACCTTATAATAATTTAGTTTGAAGGGAAATGAATGTTTTAATCTAATTACTTCTTAACCGGGCAGAGCAATCAAACATTCTGTCAACCCAGTCTTTCTTTCACGCCGATTCTTTGAAACCTGTAAACATTCCTGCAACAGCTTCTTCTGTTCACTTACAGATCACTGCAGGATTACTGGACTCTCTTCTACAGAAACAACTCTTAATTTTTTTCACAGCAGAGAGCTTCTATGCAGCTCTTACCTTAACCGAATGGTAAGTGCACTAAATCTCCTCGAAATGTCTTCGACAGTGAATTCAAAGTTCTGCACTAAACTGCGAATTCGCCTTTGTAGTAGAATAGCACTACCTCATTGTTGACTGGGAACAGCCATAAAGAATCAATAAAGCAAATGATCCTAGTCTGTAATTTCACTCTAAGTTCCTTCCACTTTCTGGGTCTATCATTTAATTTAGACCCTTAACATTAAGACTTTAACTTGGCCCATAATTCTTGGAACATTAGCATATTATTCGTCTTATAATTGTGATGAAACTGAATTTCTTCCCTATTGCTCATTAACAAGAGCTATAGAATCATTTTCCAGAATACGACAAGTAGTAATAAATTCAGAAACTGTATCTAATTAAAGACGTCAGTGTTTGTAGGAATGATGTACGAGAAGTTACATTATCCCTCCAGAAACAATAATTATTCATTAGAAAACCTGTGTTGGTGATCACAAAAGCACAAGCAGTCCTTGCTGACAGCCTGTATGCTCAGTCCATCAAGCCCAGTCCAGACATATAATATTTCAAAGTCCAGATATATACTAATAGTAGTATGAATTGTTCTATATCCTCTGTTCAAACACAGGTGATTGTAGAGGTGGTAGTTTGAAGAAAACCTTAAATTTCAAACACTAATTTATTAAGCACACTCATGTTACTTTTCCCACTATAAGGACATCATTTGTTGTAGAGTACCATACGTGCTTCAGATATGACTCCCTCTAATTGGATCTGAACTACTGGCTCCTATGAAGCAGGTAGAAAAACCACAACTATAATCAATACAGCAAATCAAGTTCTGATGAATAAGCAAAAACATCATGAAACGTAAATCCCAGACAAGTGTGTACGCAAATTAATAGTAAAAATTGGAACTTCCTGGCAGATTAAAACGTGCTTGGGTAGCTAAGATGGTAGAGCACTTGCTCGCGGAAGGCAGAGGTCCCGAGTTCGACTCTCGGTCCGGCACACAGTTTTAATCTGCCAGGAAGTTTCATGTTAGCGCACACTCCGCTGTAGAGTGAAATTTTCATTCTAAAAACAGTAAGAGTTGTTATATGTAACAAGAATAAAGAACACAAAAACAAAAAAACAAACAAACATAATGCTGCATGCTGCAATATACGTCAAAAAGGTAAAAGAGAAACTTCCTCATCAGCACAAGGAAAACAGTGATCTTTGTACTGTAATGCGCGTCGCTTTGCAACAGGACGGGTGAGAGAAATGGTAAAGGAACGGGCAGATCCAAATCCGAACTTGCAGTGAAACAGTCATAGCACTGACACAGGTCTGTTGAAGCAGCCATACACAGCACTCCATCTAGCCTCAGGGCTGCACTTTGTGCTTGAAAACTCAGCCGACCGCGGAATGCGGTGACGCCTTTTAACCTGGGCCGCCGTGGCTGCCGCCAGCGACAAAGACGAGCGCCGGCTGTCCAGTCCCTCCGGAGTATGTCGGGTAAACAGCCCCCCCCCCCCCCCCCGTACTCGTTGTCCCCACTCGTGCGCTTGGGTGTGGCAGCTGACGGTAGATGTCCTCATGACGACCAGCGGTGCCCTAGACACCCGCCACAGACAGACAAAGACGGTGGTCAAATGTTCAAATATGCATGAAATATTATGGGACTTAACTGCTAAGGTCATCAGTCCCTACATTTACACACTACTTAACCTAAATTATCCTAATGACAAACACACATACCCATGCCCGAGGGAGGACTCGAACCTCCGCCAGGAGCAGCCACACAGTCCACGAATTCAGCGCCGTCGAACGCTCGGCTAATCCCGCGCGGCCGGTGGTCAAAGACGCCAAGGTTTCTAGGAGACGGCGAATCCGCATCTCTCCCAGCCAGACTGCAGACATCTGGTAGTCCATAGACCGAAGTAGCTCAGGGGGAGGAGACTGGCTGGGCCCAAGCTCCACGCATCATCGAAACTTCCCGCAAATCCAGCAGCCATCACGCCACAGACATGGTGTGCCTCGTTGCCAGCAGATTTCCATCACCAAGCGTGGGTCGTGGTTTTTCTGAAACACAAATGACATCATTCTCTCCAGTTAAATAAGCAGACAGAATGGAGGCATTACTTCATGCTTTGAGTTCCTACGCTCGATCACTTATAACCATACAACTACAAGTCCGTTAGTACTATTATAGTGGGACGAGTATGTTTATTTCATGTTACTTGGCTTTCAGCTTTTCACAGCTCGCTGTGCCCAGAGAACGGCTTCCTACACCGAGTTAAATTTGCAACGCGTGAGTTTCTCGCTAGGCCGCAAGTGTCTCTTATAAAACATTACCTCACTCTTGGTCATACTGTGATGCGGCATTGAAGTTCTACGTGGCTCGCCGGTCCCTAGTGTAGCAACCCTGTCTGGACAGAATGTTTTGTCGTAATGTCAAAAGTACAGTCCAACGGCTTACACTATTAACACTTCGGGAAGGCTTGCCTGTACTGCCTAGCCGCTTGTGGGAATAACACGTTTAAGACATTCGCAACTCGCGCACCTAACTTTTTCGGGTTGCAACACACCTCGCCTCTTTCGAAAGATTCGTCCCGAATGTTCCAGGACCGATCCTTCCAGTCCTGAGGTGTCCCACACGGGTCCTTCCTTATCCACTTCCAGCATGAGCTTATTTTCAATGTGCGTTCTTAATACAATACAATCCTGAATGTAAAGTTTATACCACCTAATACAGAACTTCTAGTTCTATCAAACGTTCCCAACGGCCATTGACAGCTACACACTCGTCTGGGAACTGGTGTCTCGGCTGATCTGTAGGTTGTGCCCTTCTACGATTATTTCATAAATAAATTATGCAAATACCTAGTAAAGACACTACATATTGGTAGATGAAAGTTAACTACGTAATCATGGGTTGACCATTTTCTTGAATGGTTTGGACACGATGTAACATCTGCTCCACTGAAATTTTCCCCTTCTGTGAAACGATGAATCTGTGTAATGAATGTGTAAGTTCAGGGTTGAGGATGGCATTAAGGTGCTGTAAAATCGGGGAGTGTAACACCCTTAATGATATTTCTGACCAATGCAGTGAATTCCGCGTTGGTGTAATGACAGTCATACAAGTGAGTGTACTCCTAAGACAGAAACTCATCCCTAGACGAAAGCCATAGCACCTCACTCTTCATAGATATCACCGCTTTCTGAAAATGACCGAGTGCATCATTTAATTTCGGAACATCTCCTGATCTGTTATCGCGGACATCGTTTTTATTAATTTATCTCCCGTATTTAACCAAGTTCTCTTCCTACAAACAACAGGTTGTGGACAATATAATGTGATAAGTGTGCTCTTCATTTACTGTGATTATGATACTCCTTCAGCACCTCCCTAAAAACCGTTACTTCCCTGTGCCTCTGTATATCAATCCGAAACAAAATCTACCAGTCTCCGAATTTCATTTCTCTGATGTGTTGATTTCAGTGTCCACTGATGTCTCATAAGGATGGCATCCGACTGCCTAGTGAAATATATACCTAAAACAAACATTTGAACGACAGCTAAGCATTCTGCTCCACTCCAGCTGATGTATGGGAAACACAGGAGCATTCCCATCATCCAGGATGTCATAACGATGTCGCCAACTGAGGAAAGGAACTATATATCACTCCTGTCCTCCTTCCGTAACGAGTAACTAACGACAGACAGCAGCAAGAACAACAGTAACAAATTACTGAAAATCACCCTACAACAATAAAGAAACTCATGGGGCAAAGACATGAAAACAATAAATATCCTGGAAACAACACAATGCAAGAAATACCCATAACACAAGTATCAAGACTAAATCTAACACCACCGTAATATTTCAAATAATGTAACAACAGTGTCGCAAGACCACAGGCATGCCTTGTGCTTTAAGCTGCCTAGACGATTAGGTTTCTCCATCCTACCAGCTGCACGTAATCGTACCGGGTCGGTCAAAGCGTCCAAAGTACTCTTAAGGTGTTTATCCAGACTGACGTGCAGGATAGACACTGGACGTTTTGGTAGGAAACTGTACCTTCCCGTTAGCAGTTGAGGTCATATCCACGACCTGGTACGGCTCGTGGTATTTAGTCAATAAATTATTTGTCTTTCTCTTTGGTATATAGGGGCTAGTAATTAACACACACTGCCCTCTACGATACTGCGGCAGCCTGCCAGTGCGATGAACGTATACACATACGTATTCTTTACAGGTGTTCTGGCTGTGGTTAGCAAATGTCTAGAACAAGCATTTAAAATGGCTTCGACGTCTCAGGTAACCTCTGCGAAGGGATTTGTTGGTGTATAGCATTCATTCTCTGAGCACATGGTACACAGTCTTTGACATATTTCACCACGCTACTCTTCCTGTACATTGTAAGTAGGCTGTTTATGTTTTCTCTATGTAAGTAGGCTGTTTATGTTTTCTCTATGTAAGTAGGCTGTTTAGGTTTTTTATTGGTAACGCCACCTCTGTATGACAATCACTGGCTGTGCTGTGTGCAGTCTGTGGCTGCTTTGCATTGTTGTAATACTCGCCATTGTAGTGTTGGGCAGAGGCAGCTGGCTGTGAACAGCGCGTAGCGTTGCGCAGTTGGAGGTGAGCCGCCAGCAGTGGTGGATGTGGGGAGAGAGATGGCGGATATTTATAATTTGTCATGAACTGATATATATATTATGACATGTGATGATATTAAGGTAAATACATTGTTTGTTCTCTATTAATATCTTTCATTTGCTAACTATCCCTATCAGTAGTTAGTGCCTTTAGTAGTTTGAATCTTTTATTTAGCTGGCAGTAGTGGCGCTTGCTGTATTGCAGTAGTGGGAGAAACGAAGATTATTGTGAGGTAAGTGATTTAGTGATTTGTGAAAGGTATAGTTTAATGTTAGTCAGGGCCATTATTTTGTAGGGAATTTTGAAAGTCAGATTGCGTTGCGCTAACAAAATATTGTGTGTCAGTTTAAGCACAGTCATGTATAATTGTTCAAAGGGGACGTTTCATATGTCGACCCTTAGCCTAGGATACCTCACTGGAATCTTCTGATTTTTCTTGTAGTTTGTGTATTTAGTGTAGCTTTTGTTTATTGCTAGCGCGTAATTGTAGATAGAATCTCCTTTGTAGTTGTAGCCTTTCATTGTTGTACAGTAAAACAGTTGTGGCATGCATATAGATTTGCACCAAGTATTTCGCAGCTGTAATTAACTAGATATTATTTTCAGTGTTATGTTAATGTGTTCTCTTATTTTTGCTCTTCAAATTGTGTCTTTCTGTGTTGTCGTGTGAAATACTGTGACAATAATGGCGTGTGAAAAACGTAATACTAGGCTCCAAAGTAAACTGAGAAATGACAGTGAAAATGAAAGCAGTGTGTTAGCGCCACCGAGTAATGAATTAACTGATGTTCAAAGTAGTAATTTGATAATTGTGCATAGGGAAATGGAGCGGGCGGCAAACAATGGCGTGGACAGTGAAACAATTAGTGAAGAGGGAAGCATTATCGATCGATCGGTCGGCAACAGCTCGCCTCAGGAATCCGAAATGATAGGACACAATTTTGCAAACACTGTAGATTCAGGTTTTGCGTCCTCACCGTTTTCTCAAATGAGTCAAGACACGTTTTCCGCTTGTCAAAATGTGAATGTTGCCGGTGCAAATTCACTGCCGAAAAGCACTGAGGAACATGTTTCAGACATCAGTGCATTGTTATTACAGTTAATGCAACAAATGAGACAAAGGCTACAAAAGTTAGACACAACGCTTGAACAAAATCAGAAACAAACACAGCAACAGTTACACACAATGGAACAAAATCAGAGACAAACACAGCAGAATCTTAAAAAGTTAGACACAATGGAACAACACCAGAGACAAACACAGCAACAGTTAGACACAATGGAACAAAATCTTCAAAAGTTAGACACCACACTTGAACAAACACGTGAAGATTTAACTACTGAGTTGCATAAAATCGAATCGAAATGTCAAAAAGTCTGTAACGACGTAAAAACACAAATTTGTGAGCATTTTCAACCTATTTTTTCGCGGCATGAAAATGCATTACAGAATCACGAAGCAGCCATAAAAGAACTGCAAATTATTATTCATGAAAATCATGAGACCTTGCAAGCTAAAATTGACTCAGTTGCATCTACCGATTCGGTTACGCAACTTGCAAAAACTCAGGAAAACTTAAAGGACACAGTAGAAAGACACATGGAGGAAATTAGTTCATTATCAGAGAAAGTAGTTGAACTTTCGGATCAGCTAAATAATTTATCTACGAAGGTAGATGATAATCTGAATGACACAAAACCGGTAGTCTTTAATAACACAGAAGAGAGCGAACAAATTAGGAAACTGAAACAAAATCTGAATCAAATTGATACGCAACACCAAAGAGAAATCCGGGAAGTACAAGATCAGCTAACACAGGTAATACAAGAATTACGTATTTCAGAGGACACTCGCGCTCCAACACGGGAAGAGGGACTTAGAAACACGGAAAAGCTGCAAAATAATAACACAGGGCATTTCGGAAGTAATGAAAGAAATTGGGAATGTGCACCGAATTTTGAGATGGAACCGCCGAAGCGACGTAACAATGACCGACATGCGACTCGCCGACATGATGATTTTGACTATAAGCTGTTCATTACTACACGTAAATTCAAAACGTTTAAGAATTCTGCCAACGACATTCATCCACAAGCATGGCTCCATCAATTCTCTCATTGTTTTCCTCCCAACTGGTCGTTGGAACACAGATTAGAATTTATGTGTGGCTACTTAGAGAATGAACCAGCTGTAAGAATGCGATCGGTCATTCACGATTGCCACAGTGAAGGAGAATTTTACCATGCCTTCCTCTCAGCATATTGGTCTCAAGCCACACAAGACCGCGTAAAACATAGCATCATAATGATGAAACATTTCGAACAATCTGAATTCTCCAGCCTTGTGAAATATTTTGAAGACATGTTGCATAAGAATCAGTATCTTTCAAACCCATACAGCCCCTCAGAACTCATCCGCATTTGCTTAATCAAACTGCCTGAACATTTACGACATATTATTTTGGCAGGACGTTGCAAAGACGACATTGAAGCATTTCAGGGACTCTTACAAGAATTAGAAATTGACACTGACAATCGCGGAACGCGAAACCAGGAACACAGCAATTACAGGTCACATCCGTCGCAATTCCGCGATGAAAGAAGTAATAACTTTACACGACAAGGTTATTCTCACAACACAAATCGTGACCAAAACAGACACCACCCATATGACAACCGTTGGCAGAGTAGTAATAGTTACAGAGAAAGATCGCATTTCCGTAGAAATGAATATGACGGAGATAACCATAGAAATAGACAATATGGTAATCAGAACTATTATTATCAAGGGAGACAGAATAATTTCAGACGCAACAGTTCAGCGCGCAGTTACGATTCAGGGAGAAATTCTCCACCACGTGACCGACACGAAAGAAAGTGTGTAAAATACCGACAAAACGACAGACGTGAATTTCATCAGAACTGGCGGGATTCTAACAGAGCTGGGCCCTCTCGGCAAGGCGAATTTGTGGAAGTTAGGCCTCCTAATCCCAGTAACGACACGCGGCAACAAAGAGACAGACAATGACTCGCACAGCAGGCAGCCGCGTGCGGCCGCTGGCTCAGGGAAAAATAACATAGACGCTAACCTTGAGAAAAATTCCAGTATTCTTTACCGACGTATACTGCATGATAATTGTATTCCAGCCAAACTCTGCGTACTAGGAAGAGTAAAGGTTTACACCACATTTCTCATGTAAAACTATTTATTGACAGATAATCTGCCTTTTAACTTTGTCTTTGCCATAAAACGTTTCACTTCACGTTACTAGTATGCTTTAGAAACTGTTACCATGCAACAATGTTTGAAGTTAAATATCCAATCAAGAACCAAGAGAACTTATTTAAACAGAAATGACGAATGCATTGTTATAGTAAACAGACGTCACAGTGTTATTGTGTGTGTACATTCTTGCTTGTTTGTTGCACGATTACGTAACGACTATAAGGCTCACATACTGAGAACATTTACCAGTACTGCTAATGAGATTTTAATGCAACATTTTGGTTTATTTGAAAATACATTCTGAATTTAAAGTGCTTTCTGAGAGATACCAGATGACACAGAGGTTAGTTTATGTGATAGCTACACGATTTTTATCACGACGCTACTAATGAGTGACAATTTACAATGTTGCTTTTGCGGTGTATCTGTTTTATATCTGCACAGTTTTCTGAATTCTTCTGGAAATCAAAACATGTTTTATTAGTAACTTTTGTGGTATAGCTACAAGGAGACAGCCTTTTCCATAGCACAACAATACGTTACAGCACAGTACTTTCATCATCACAACAATAAGCGTAATAACTAAGATATCTATACACAAAGCATTTCACTTTCGTTTCTGATGGGGTAAGTACATTGACTTCTGCAGAACTTAGCTTTCGGAGGACGATAATTACGACACTTCCACAGAATTATCTTACAGCAAGACGCACATTTAGCGCTACAGGACACGCATTTGAGAGATTTTGTACTTAAAACATTTATTTTTAAAGATTTTTTAATTACAAAGAAAGTTTTCCGTGATATATTTCATTTCATTGCTGTAATCTGTAACACCTGAGGGTATAATTACATAAATCCTCAGGGGGGTACACGCTTACTTTGTGTACCATGTGTTTGGCAACCACAAGGAACCCTAGCTAATATGGTATTTGCTTATACAACTTTACACATCGGTACCATATTTCTCCAACACATAATTACACAGCTATCTGATCATTTAACTGAGACAGACAAACGTTTTTTACTACATCAGTGACACATGTTTACGCAATTATACAGTTGGATAACTTCACACTTATGAAACTGTATTTTGTCTGTACTTTGTAAATTGTTCATATTTTTCGGAACCATTGTGATACTATGAGAGTTTTGAATGATATATTTGGTAAGGGAGCATGATTTTAAAGTACGTTTGAGGTAGATGACACTTTTGACATGAGCAGAGAATTTTTTTAGGTTTTGAAATTATTGGAGGAAGCTACGACGATTTTGAGATTTGACTGAGGTGTTATGATGTTATTTTTACAACGACGATGTGTATTATGCTGCTGAGGTATGTTTACGATTAATAGGCTGAGGCTATATGAGTTATTCGATTATGCTTCATATTTATAATGACGAAATATTGACGAGTGTCGATGGATACGTATATGTGTAATAAGGTAAGGAGTAATGAATAGTGGGTAGGGACTCTTGACTTGTGAAAAAGGATGTTGGAAACCAAGAATCGTACTTTAAGAGTTATGACATGTGTGAATCATGTGTGAATGTATCACAATGCCACTGAACATTTTTTGGACACTGTTATATTCATAGGATTTTGTTTCTACAGATTTGCAACGCTAATTCTTGACCTGTGAAATATTTTTATGTGAGACTGTCACTGTAGCGGAAACTGCTGTCGTAAACATTTCCGTAAGAAAGTTAAGTGACCACCTGCACGTAATGCGTCGTGGGCACCCACCTGGGCGACAGCCGCCCGAAAAAAAGCCATTAGCCTTACAGCGGCACAGGTAAAAAAAAAAAAAAAAAAGGGGGGGGCCATTATACTCGCTATTGACATTTCCTTGTCGAAAGCATACTGTGGAGCTCGTAATTTATGATATTTACTGAAATGCTTATAAACTGATGGGAAATATTCTTACATCTGCAAACCTGATTATGACAAGTGTCTTTCTACGAGAGTTGAGAGCTACTGACTTACGAAATGCCACATGACTATTGAATGATATTTTTATGCTTTGGTTTGCGTAATTGCTTATTTCATTTGATATCTGGTTTCCAGCTGTATTGCAGCATTGCTTTTATAAAATAAAATGCATTTGCTAATGTGAACACTTTCTGTCAACAGATCTATTAAATAATTATTTTATGATCCACATTCTTTAAAAAAGGAGCACTTGGAAAGGAAAGAACAATAAGAAGGAACTAGTAACTGCATTCATAATTTTCTTTTCAAGTAATTGGTAACTTTTTGGTAGAATAACTTCTTGTGGTGCACCACTTTAATTACATAGACATTAAGATGTGAATATACATTTCCCTTATCTGCATTGTTATCTTTACTGTAATATTTTTTCTGCTTGAGCTATGTCATGTTTTGATATAAGTTATTACATTTGATGCTGCTAGCTTTGCCAATTTGCATTTTTTTGCATTGCTGTTTGTGTTGATTTGTTATGTGATGCTGCATTGCCTCGTTCCTTAGTTTAGCATCTGAGCTCAGTAGATTTAAGTTAGCTTAAGAGGGGGTAGCCTCTAAGAGAATGAGTTGCGATGAATTGGAAGAAATGCATTGAGAAAACAGGTTTAGGTAGGATTTTCTTGGAAATAAATGATGAGGTAAGATAATGGAAAATAAAAATGAGGTAAGAAATGTGTGAACATATAAATACAGAAAGCATGCTTAGATAGAATTTTTTTGGTGGAAACAAAGGATGAAATAAGAGGAAAGATATATGAAGTTTTGGGTTGGACTGCAGTACCGAATGTTACACTGAAAACGAACCCTGTCCTTTCCTATTGGTGTTATCCCACTATGTGTTTGTGTACCCTTGAGTATTTGTTTTCTTCCTGTCTCTGTGTACTGTTTTATAGAATTTTTTTCTCTTCTAATACTAAGCTATATTCACTATGAGGAGGAATACTGTTATCCTCAAATATAAGTTGCATTAATAATATGTTATTTTCTTTGTAAAGTTGTTTACAATTCTGTTCTGTTTCAATGTTCATGTGTGAAATTAATGTTTCGAAAACTATTCTCATTATTTTATGTATGTACTTATGTCACTATTTTTGTAACACTGATGTATATGTTTATTTCTGTTCTTTTGTAAAGCCTGTACTACAAATGTTATCTGTATTATTATGTTTTTAATGATGTATTTTGTACCTTTGTAATTGTATTCTTATGTTATAAAATTGTAATTGTCACCAGTTCATGACATTATTAACTTGTTAGTTACATTTCACTGCACACGTTTCTGTTGGTCATAGTATGTGGACAATATGTGAGAAGTAGGGACTGTTAGTGTTTGCACGTGTGTTAATGATTCAGCAAGGGACTGGATAACAGCATTGCTGGTTCTAAGGACAATTCCAAAAACGTTGTGAGTGCACAAGTGGTGGTTTATGGACTTGCTATATTCTCTGCAAGACTCTTTGATGGTGAATGTGCACCTGCACAATCGCAACAGATGGCTGCTGGCCATCTCTACAAGGACTACAGTGGGTCTGCATCTCTGGTGGCCCACCAATACCATTACCTCTACAAGGACTACAGTGGGTCTGCACCTCTGGTGGCCAACCAATACCATTATCTCTGCAAGGACTACAGTGGGTCTGCATCTATGATGACCCATCAATACCATTATCTCTACAAGGACTACAGTGGGTCTGCACCTCTGGTGGCCCACCAATACCGTAATCTCTACCAGGACTGCAGTGGGTCTGCTCTGTGATGACCTACCTACCAATATTCTTCCAAACTTCGAATGACTCTGCTGTGGGTTTGCTCTGTTGTGGCCCATTACCTGTCTGCATGTCGAGAGTCAGCACTGTCTTTCCGTTGGAAGGTCAACACTACTTCTTCAAGACTGCATGGAAATCCACTACTTCTATGTGCATTTTCTTTTACTGCTTGGACTTTGAGAAAAGCTCTGCATTTTTGCTGTGATGAACAATGTGGACTGTCTTTATGGACTGTGAGAAATTTTGATCTTTTGACCAACATAATATTAATAAGTGTGTGCATTTTATATCTTTGTTACTGTAATTGTGAAAAATTTTTGTCAAATCTGTATTGGCCAGTGCCCAACACCATTTGTCAAAATTTTTGTGGGGAGCATGGGGGCTATGTAAGTAGGCTGTTTATGTTTTCTCTATGTAAGTAGGCTGTTTATGTTTTCTCTATGTAAGTAGGCTGTTTAGGTTTTTTATTGGTAACGCCACCTCTGTATGACAATCACTGGCTGTGCTGTGTGCAGTCTGTGGCTGCTTTGCATTGTTGTAATACTCGCCATTGTAGTGTTGGGCAGAGGCAGCTGGCTGTGAACAGCGCGTAGCGTTGCGCAGTTGGAGGTGAGCCGCCAGCAGTGGTGGATGTGGGGAGAGAGATGGCGGATATTTATAATTTGTCATGAACTGATATATATATTATGACATGTGATGATATTAAGGTAAATACATTGTTTGTTCTCTATTAATATCTTTCATTTGCTAACTATCCCTATCAGTAGTTAGTGCCTTTAGTAGTTTGAATCTTTTATTTAGCTGGCAGTAGTGGCGCTTGCTGTATTGCAGTAGTGGGAGAAACGAAGATTATTGTGAGGTAAGTGATTTAGTGATTTGTGAAAGGTATAGTTTAATGTTAGTCAGGGCCATTATTTTGTAGGGAATTTTGAAAGTCAGATTGCGTTGCGCTAACAAAATATTGTGTGTCAGTTTAAGCACAGTCATGTATAATTGTTCAAAGGGGACGTTTCAACATCACCAAAACCATTTCGCCTATCTCTTGATCGTAGGTCGCCACGATCTGAAGTAACATGCTCAGGAACCTGTTGTAACATTTGCTTTGGGAATTGTGTACCGAATATAGTCATGCATGATAAAGAGTAGACGAGTCTCTTAGACCAAACAACCATTACCGCAGGGGACCTCAAAGCCGGTTACAATTAATTAAAAGTTGGACTAGAACATTGGCCAAAGGCAGCGTAATGTGGCATGAGTTAATTTATGCACACATCGTAAACAGGGCTATATGCTGAACATTTATAACTTTATGTTTTTCCCTAAAATATAAATATGTGAGTTAGTAATGCCTACCCATCATCTTTTACAAGTTGCAATAGAAATTTTCGTACAGAAAAGAAGCAAGTGCCAACAAGAAACTTTTACAGTTTGTTTTCGAATTTTATTTTACTTTCTGTCAGACATTTTGTATCTCTAGGCAAGTGATCAAAATCTTTTGTTGCAACATTCTGCACCACTTCTTGTGTTAACGGCGACATTAACACGTAATAATGAATATCATTCGTTCTCAAAGGTGGCCAATAAAACTGACCACCTCTGACAACTCCAAGTCCGACCATCAGCACAATCTGGCAACACTGTAAGATGTGGAAGTGTCAAGAGGAAGTGTTGTCTACTTCCGAGATGTTGTCGGAATGTGTGAGCACGTGGTCTAGTGGGAATCGTCGTGCATTCTAAACTAACGGTCGCCTGTTCGCGTCCAACTGAATTCTTTTTTTTTTTCCCCTTTTTTTTTTTTTTTACCAGATTTCGGCCCTCGTCTAAAGTTAAGAGTCTGACTGAACATCGAACATAATTCGCTTCACATTCTACCCACCAATAATAACAAGAACTTCCAGTAACAATTCCGCAGGACAGCTCATGGCTACGTCGCGATCAGAGCAGCTCACGCTCGAGCGTTTCCTCGCGCTGCAGCGGCTTCGGCCACCGGCCAGACGCCACCCACCGCCTGAAATCCGGCGCCGCTCAGGTGAACGAGGCGTGACGCTGTCAGTATATGCGTCAACTGTCTTTTTCGAATTTGAAGCTCTAGTTATCGTCTTACAGTTAAGCAATGGATTTTGCACACCTGAAAATCATGAGCTACAGTTAAGCATTGTGAAAATTAAGTCGCAAATGGAAAAAGGTGTAACATCTGCAACACACTATTTACTTTTGGTATAACAGAGGGGTGAATGCAGAGGAGGAAGCTATAAAGCACTGAACTGTGTGTGGAGCGAGTGCTTTTGGGGAAAATACGCCAGAAAAAGATATTCTTGTTTCAACAAAGATAATTCTGGCATGAATGATTTTCCACATTAAGCAAGTCTCGACTACATATATATGTGATGGATTACCACTTAACCATCATTCGACATTTGCATTCAACAGGGAAAGTTCAGAAGTCTGGTGTAGGACTACTGCTTGCTCTAATTCGAAACAGCAAAAATCAAGGGAGTCACTATTGTTGAACGTCATCAGTACGCTCATTGAGCATTCCTATGCAGTACTATTACTGGTGACGAGTTATGGTCGCTTTATCGTTAGCTTCCTAAGAAGAAATGAAAGGATGAGCCCCACCAAAAGACATAAGCTCGAGTAAAGGGTAGTGTGAACATAATTGTTTACATGTGATACCTGCAAAAATGTGTTTAGGGCTACGAATTCTGCCCCAAGGGGTGTGTGCATCACAGCAGGAATTTGTTGCCAACAACTGAGACAGCTTTCGGTCGCAGTGTAAGAAAATCGACCGACAAAACTACTTCACCTGTGCTACTTCATAATAACGCACTCTGTCGATTTGAGAAACAAAACCATCCAGGACATTGATCGGAAAGTCGTCTCTCAGGCACTTGTGTTGATAGAGAAGTCCTCTCTCAAGCAGTTGTCCCTCTCGTCATATACTCGTAGAATTTTACGTTTCCCGCTCTTGATCGATCAACCGTCAAGGCAATTCGTTTCTAGACGAAAATACTCTTCAAACTACACTCTACACTGATTTAATGACATCGTTAGAAGCAGTAGGTTTCCATGGAAGTGGGATTTTTAAACTACTTTAGCACTGTCAGATTGTTTTAGACATCTTGAAAGGACATTCTGTTGCAGATGAATTTCTCTTGGATGATTACTATTGCGTTCGGTAAACTAATGGAAAACGCAATTAAAGTATTCACTGTACTAACACAAATTAAATTCATCTTATTACAGAAACATCACGACGGCAGTCTATTTTAATTAAGTATTAAGTATCTGTAAGACGATTGAGCTTATTTTCACACTAATTAGTAGGATATTACCGACTTTTGACATCGAAAAGCTCAGTATTTACTTCATTTCCTGTACCATTCGCAAGTATTATGAAAATGTGGCACTTCAAAGATAAAATTATTTATTCACGACAAAAAATATGTCTGCTGAAAACAAAAGTGGCATTATGAATTTCGCACTAACGTAAGGTTTTCTCTCTGACACTAAGAGGTACTAGAAGTAGCAACACGAATTTTGCTGGAACGTTGTTTTACGATTACCTTATTGAATTTATATCTGCCTGCTTGTAGCTCTGCTACTACATAATGAAATATCTGGCTTTCAGCGAGTCTCGAAAGGTGACGAAAGCACCTTGCACCTGGTAGCGAAGCATGTTACCTGAGAACGGGTTTTCTCCTAAAGTGGGTAGACATCATTTTGAGGTTGAATTGTTGGCGAATGTCAGTCAGACGTGTGCCGTTGAGGTAAGAGTTTTGGTGTGTTGAATTTGTACCAAGGATTTTTCTATAGGCTTTTTCTGGCTCAAATAGAGAGTATTTTCACGTCATCTCGGTGAATTTTGCTCATAGTTTTTTCGAGTGTGTTACAGAGTATTCGACCTTTTCGGTGTTTCTCTTATTTTCGAATTTGGTGGGGGCATGTGCTTTGATGAGTGTATATTTTGAACTGGTCCTATGAATGAGCATAGTCATAAGTCGATTGTTGATGGGTGTGATTTCTTTGACTGAATTGATGGTAGGTCTGTGTTCGAGAAATGCCATGCCGATGATTGGTGCTCATACTGCTACCTTTTGTTGTGTTTTGCTCTTGAAGGTGCGATGGTTCCCGTATTGCTAGGTTTCATTGTCAGTTAGTCGTGATCCTTGAAGAGCAAGGATGAGAATTTTATGTCGGTCGATTGTTTATCTGAGATTATTTTCTTTTCGTGTTTGGATCAATGTATCTATGTTTAGTTTTCAATTGCATGTTTTCTGCCTGTAGGGAAATTTACCAGAGATCTCCGATATTCTCTGCCGTGCTAGCATGGACTCCCCAGAATCCTAAAATCCAGCTGCCGCCTTTCGACGGGCGGTTTGTGTACCACATGGGCTAAATGTGACTCTGCCTGCACAGTTCATGTTTGCTTGTGGTTCATTGGTTTGTCCTGGGTGATACCAATACCAAACAGGACCATAGGGTGCTGAAGCCTTTGGAAGAAAATATTTGCAGTCGAGCTGATTGAGCTAACAGACGGTGGCCAGAGTACAGGCGATTTTCACTCCCGACGTGTCTGGATTTTGTGTTCAACGGATTGAGTAGCCCTTCAGAATTGTGTTAGTATTTGGTTCACCCCAAGTATTTGATTTCGTCGCATCCCCTATCCGCCACACGGGATTATTAATATTATTATCATTATGTCTTCATCAAATCCGATATGGTGTATCTTCCCACCACTGAAGTATATGTGTATTGTTCGATTCAATACTTCCATCATACAAATGAGGGTTATAATTACGTTACATTGCTGCTAGTAGACATTTCTTTCTCTTTTTCTTAGACAGTAGCTAAATGTTACTCCATCAAAGGAATTATGTGCCCAGCATTGTTCCAATACAGACGTTCATGTCTTCAGGAAGTTCTCACCGAGCTGACAAGGCACGTTACTTCAAAGATGGACTGTTTTACTTGTTAAGGAAAAATCGAAGACAGTAATTACTTGGAGGTGTTTTAATTGCGTTTTAAATCGAAACGATCAGATACCTAATTTTAATTTCTCAAGTGAACTAAAACAACTAGTTACCATTTTAGAATTAAAGGATATATGGGAAATCAAATACCCATCCATTGTTGAGTTCACTTATGTCATGGCAACATTTCGTAGCAGGATTGATAGATTATATATTTCTAAAAATCTTGAAACATCCGTGACAAAAGCAGAAACCATTCCTTCAGACCATTCACGTGTCTTAGCTTGCATAAATATAACAACAGAGCCAGTTCGCCGATTCAAGACCAGTGTAATTTTCACATTTCCTTGTTAGTAAATCATGATTTAGAAGACCTGATTAAAGAAGCATGGGCAATGTGACTGCGTGCCCGTAGTAGATATGCCGCTGCTGTCGAATGGTGGGTTAAGATGGCGAAGCCAAAGTTGTGGAAGGTTCTTATTCAATACAGTGCCCAGAGCGCGAGAGAAATGAAATGCACTATAGAATATTACTATTCCATTATGAGAGATCTATATGATCAGGTCTCTGCAGGTTCCTCACTTCGCATAGCAGACTTCAAAAAAGTCAAAGCCAAGTTACTTAATATCAAGAGAAATCAAACGGAAGAGTTTGAAAATAAAATGGAAGGCAAATTCGGTGTCAGAAAACGAAACTACTTCGCTATACTATTTAGTGAAGCACACGAGAAACTGAAGAAGGACTTTTACTGATGAAATTCGAACAAAAAACGATACAATTCTCAGAACCTAGCAGGATATCATGGACGAAATTTATCGCTATTATTGCGAGCTATGTTCCGTAAATCAAAGTAGTGATGCATCCTAGTCCCATAGCTTACAGAAGATGACAACGATAATTCTCTCGAGGTAGACAGTGAAGAGAACGTGTATGAGACTCTGTGTGCATCCACCAATAAAATATCTAGGACAGGATGATCTTCCAGCAGAGATTTACATCCTTTATTGGCCAATAGTGGGTGCAAAAATTACTGCCATTGTAAACGGGGGTATTCAGGGAATAACGATTCTGGTTGAGTTTAAGGAGAGTAAAATCATTCTTGTGCCAAAAAATAATGGAAACAATGATTTAAATAATTTTCGTCCAATTTCACTGCTGAATTCTGATTATAAATTAATAGCTAGAATAGTAAACAAGAGAATGTCATGCCTTACAGATAAAATTATTAGTAAACGTCAGAACTGAGCGCAAGACAGAACCATTTTTCAAAATCTAGCAGAATACAGGGATATCATTGCAATAGCTACCTTAACAAATATAAAGTATGTTTGTCTATTTCATGTTTTTATAAAGCCTTGATGTAGTAAATCATGAATATCTCTTACAGACGTTGAAAAAAATAGGATTCAACGCTAGGGTCATACAGTTGATAAAGAACATAGCAACTGGAACAAATGTAAAAGTAGCTGTAAATTGCCAACAATCCAGACCGATAAAAATAAAACGAGGTGGTCTTCATGACAGTCCTCTGTCCACGTCGCTTTTCTCCATTTCACTGGAACGTTTCCTCCAACATGTCCATGCTAGATTAAAACGCTTACCTTTGTCAGGAAATAAAACAGCTATGAAATCCCATGCTGACCATGTAGGGGTCATTATAAGGGATAACGAAGAGGAAACGACGCTAGCAACAGTGACTGATACATACTGCAGAGTATCTGGAGCAAATGCAAACGAAAGAAAAAGTAAGAAGTTAAATCTCAGAGGTTTTGATAGTGTCAACGTGGAGTGGGCAAAATTAGTCCGACAACATAAAACACTTGGGATCACTCTGACAGCATGCCCCATGAAAATGACGGATTTAAATTGAAAAGTTGCTGCAGATAAAGTGCAAGGAGCCATTATAGAGAATTTAATTCCATGTATGATCCAAGTTCAAAGAACAATGCATATCAAGTCATGCATCCTTGATAAAGCTTATTATATTGCCCAGCTATTTCCAATACCGAGAGTGATAGCGAGGAGAATAATGTAAAAAATTACTAACTTTTTGTGGAAAGGTGAAGTGTTCAGAGTATCTGCTAAAGTAGCCACTTTAGAGCCTAAAAATGCTGGACTAGGATTAACTGATATAATGGATAAAACTTCCACACTTTTATGAAAAGGCAAGTTAATGTAATGAGAGATTCACGAGAAAGCATAACCAGCCAGGTTTTCGAGATCGTTAAACTTCGAAGCCTGCCTTCCCCGATTGACTCTGTGAAACAAATTTAGGTCAACAATTCCATCTAGTTGACACAATAATTCGTAGATATTTTGCGGTGAACACATAGTGCGTAGTGGGGCGATCACTCTGCTGTAAAAATAATTCAAAAGTCAAGATCGCTTAAATACTGTTTACTGGATAACCGGTTTGAACACACTGAAGGTGCCATCGTCGGATCTGTGAAGAAATAACTTGACAGGTTTGAGGGAGGACTTACATGAGTTACACTATATACATTACTATTAGTACACTACCACATACCTGAATGTAGCTTAACGTTTATAAACCATCTTGAGCAATGGCAGTATCCATATTAGCGCCTTACAGAAGTCCATATGGCGCGAATATGGATAATACCTTTGCTTCAGATGTTTTTCTCTGTAATTGACGTATTTTATAGTATGTGTAGTATATATAGTATGCATAGAATGTATAGTACATACTGTTAGTGTATGTGAAATTGTTCTTTGCATGGGTATTTGATTATCAGTAATAGTAAAGTTTTATTGTAGTAGTAATCAGTGGTTCTACCCTAGGAATGTGTGTGCATTGCTTGGACAGACCTATCTAGAGGCCGGTTGTGAATTACTAGAATCGCAGCAGGTAAACCGGCGCGGAAAAAGGTATTGTGAAGCCGAACGTTGTTATTCGAGCAGCGGTCATGTACCAAATTGTTTTAACTTGTGACTTCGGTTCTACATAACCGATCGAAAAGAATGACAATGAGAGCAGTTTTTTATTTTGTTGTGACAATGATTTTACATCAGCTGGTCTCCCTCAGGTATCGTTATAACCAAATGGTTTATAAACGTAATGCTACATTCAGGTGTGTGGTACTGTACTAATACTAATGTATATAGTGTAACTGATGTAAGCCATCCCTCAAACCTATCATGTTATATCTTCACAGATCCGGTGATGGCACCTCCAGTGTATTGAAACCGGTTATCCACTAAGCAGTATTTAAGCGATCTTGGCTTTTGAATTATTTATTAATTCGTAGATACACTTATAGCCGTTACATGAGTAGTTGGAAGTGGATCCAAGAGCAAATAGCTCTGATTACAAGGACATCCCCTGAGAATATATCGCTCCCATTGATACACAGGCCTGAAGCACGCTTTTTCCCAAAGGCAAAAAATAACACTGTGTACTGGTTGCTGGGAAATTTTGTTAATTACGTCATTAAAAAACTAACATCTGACAGAATCATAAAATTCAAGGTACACATGCTGCGTGAATACCACAAAATTAGAAGGTATTCGAATCACAAGAAAAAGTTCGGTAATATGTTAAATATCGTATTTGATAGAATGGGCATTGGTTAATATAAAAAATAAGACTGTGTTGACAGTGGTGTAAAGTAGTTACCTTAAGGATATTGTTTAAAATTTTACTGTAAACTTTTAGTTGGTATTTTTTCTACTTCAGATAGTAATTTTTGAAATTTTATAAGATAATGTACATAACTTATGTGACAGTTAGATTGTGTGTCTAATAGTGTCAAAACACAGAACAATAAAGCTGCATTAACGGTTTGTACTATTAATGTGAAAATTGACAGTTTTTATGGAAATGTCTTTATCGATTGGTTAAAACTGTAATATTGTATCTAATTTAATGCAATATTCAATGGCTGGGAAATTGCCCTGTTCATTTTTATACTGTGATGTGTAATTCAGTTTTCCAGTGAAAAACCTATTATATATGGGTCATTCCATGCCAAGTGGTCTAAACCTTCCCACCATCATGTCTCCAATTTTCTTCAAATTTTATCTGTAGCACTAGTCAAGTGCTAAATTAAGTTTCTCAAGATTTCAAGCCTCTAGCTGCAATACTTGCTGATCTACACCCCCTTGTCTGAAGGGTAGTAAGTTCGCATGCGCGCGACATCAGACAAAATGCCATTTTTGGGGTCTCATAAAATTGAAACCAATTCATAAGAATGGTTAGTAAGATGAGACACTGTACAGTTTTTTGTGCTGATTCAAACGAAATTAATTATAAGATTACTGATGCAAAATCCGGTCAAACAAGTCGACTCAAAGTGTACCCCTAATTCTGTCGTGACTTAATGCGACAAATTTTGACCAATATTCAGACTGCAATAATTTCCTTGCAGATAAAGATATGGACTTGAACTTTTTACCAAGTCTTATCTTTGTGCTGGACATAATACAGCTGGATTTCCAACTACCCAGGCTTTATAGTCGCCTTGCAAAATCTCTTCAAATTTGGCAGTGTCAGCGCAAATGGCTTTATTTACCAAAGTTCAAAGCCCATTACTACAAAATAGTCAGCCTGGATTTAATTGTGAATAGTATCATCTGAAAGAGAAACTCTTGCTCTACGAGATGGATATATTTTTCTTTTGCAACGCTTCCATTAAGTGCTTATTTACTCAGGTCAAAGTATCTTATATTTTGTGTGCGCAGTGCCCTGCGTTGGTCCATGATGGCTGAGCCATTACTGGTTATCACAATAAAACCAGCATCCCCATCGCCATAGGGGCCACGCCCGATAGCCATGCAGTAACAGCCACGGGTGGGTATCTTTACTGCAGGTTCCCAAGCCTGATTACAGGGTGTCTTTACCACAGGATCCCAAGCCTGATTGTGGGTTTCTTTATGCAGGTTCCCAAGCCTGTCTTCCTCAGTTACTTCATCATTCTGGAAGCATCGTTGATTTGCAAGAGAATGCTTTCAGGAAAACTGTATTGCCGACCAGATGATGTCACTGATGGAGCTGGAATAACACCAATGATAAGTTGTTCTGGAATCCAGCAAGTATCACGTCTTAAGGGCCAATAAAATGAACTTGCAGGACCATGAGGATGCATAAAGCTTATGAAAGCATCTTTCTGTTCGACTGAGATTTCAACGATGTTTCCAATCCACCATTTCTTTTCATAAATGCAAGCAACATACTGCCCAGGCTGAAGATCCATGACTTGAACTACTACTTCAGCAGCACTAATTTTGGCCAAAAAAGATGTCGCATCATTAGAAACTCTACTGACCTTAATTGTCGTCATATCAATGGGCAAAAAATGGTGATTTTCTCTTGTGCCAGCTAGAGTGTGCCCTTGCAGGAATCTTTCTTCTTGAGAAGCTTTTTCTTCTTCAACTTCCTCTTTGCTGATGAAAAAGAATTTGATTCCATTGATATTATCATTGCAGAAGTTGAAAAGATCTTTGGGTGTTAGAATCTGGTTTTCATATGGACGTTGCAAACTTGCTCTTGCTGCCAACCGTTTTGTTGTGCCTCCAATGCCATCACAAGGCGACTTTCCATGGCTTGTTCCAAAGAAATTCCATTCTGCTGTTATTTCAAAATCTTCTTTGTGATAGCATAAGTTGAGAAAATTCTTGAAATTCTTATATTGTGCAGCTGAACCATCACTGAAGTAGTGGATGTGGCTTATTTTGGAAAATTGCATCTTCAGGTAATTGATTACTTTTCCAATGTAAACATGGACAGTAATCGTATCGTGTCGAAGGCAGTCACTAATAACACAAAGATTCACACATTGCACCTCTTCGTTTTCACAGTAGTAGACTACAAATGGATGAACTGTTGCTTGACTGTTTTCCCAGTGAAAGCCTTGCACTGCATCTTGAACAATAAATGAATAGTTTTCAGCAAAATCCATTAGTATTATGAATTCGCCTTCTTTCAAATCAGTTTTGAGAGCTTTCAGGTGCTGGCTTTGATGCTTGGCAATGTAGTGATGACAAGACAGGTTCCAAATTTTTGCTGCAATATCTTCAACATACTCTTCTGTTGAAAGCTGCTTTGTTTCTAAAGTATCCCTGTCGGTATGAATCCATTGTTTGTACTCAATCAGTTCTTCAGGGTCATTATCTTCAAAATATGTTGCAATAACTGCTTCTACACCTTCTGGACCAGGGCAGTTTTCACAACGATGAAGCATACAATCCTTGTTTTCCAAGCTGCAAACAGCTTTGCTAAGAATTTCCTTGTAGTCTTCATTGATTGATGCACCAGTGAGCATAAGCTTGACATTTTGGTGTATTGTACAGACACAAACTGAGTGCATTCCAGCAGAGCCAACTGTAACACACCATTTTGGTCTAAGCTCGCAAAACTTTGAGAAGCCAATTTCTGGTCCATTTTGCTTCTGATAAGACACGTACATTTCCTTCAAATTGCAAAGCAACAACCGCTTTTGCTTGTACACCTTTGTTCCTGAAATTCTCACAGGCACACAGTCTTTCTTCCCTGGACAAAGTCTGCTGAATTCGTCATCTTGAAAAAAGTCATGTACTTTCTGAACAACTTCATCTGAAAGCTTCCTTCCTTGCCGATTTGCTGGAAAAGCTAGAACACCTTGCTCATTCTTCAGTTTTCTCGCTTGCTTTACCATTCTTTCTGATACATTAAATGCTGTTGTCGTATCTTTAATTGTCCAGCTTCTTGGAACCAAGGTCAATATTTGAACTTTTGTCCTACGATTTGACACTTTACATTTTTCTTTCAACTCTTCTATAAGATTATCAAGATCTGCACAATTATTGCATGGGCGACTTTTACTTGAACTTGGCTGTTCATCGTAATTGATTCCTACAGCAGCAGCAATTTGATTCCCAATTAAACTTTGTGCATCCAAGATCTTTCTTTTTGCATAGCTTTGCTTATCTCTTTTACTTAGTTGTCTTCTTTTCAATGGTGAAGCACCAATAAATGATAAACTTTTGTTGATGGCTGGTTCAGTTTCATCCGTTGTGAAATCTTGTTCAGATTGGGTTGATAGTGATGATGAATCTTCTAGCTTTTGGTTCAGTGCCGACATGCAGCGAGGGCAAAGCTTCTGACCAGGTTTTATATCAATCACTTCTTTTTTCTTTAACAGGCAAAGTTTGGCAGCTGTTTCATTATCAAGCAGTCTAAGTCCAGCTTTTACATTGTGATTCCTCTTCTTGAATGGATTGCAACATTTCTTTTGCATCGCTTGATATTCATGTAGGAAGAGGGCTTCATGGTGGAAGCAAATGATGGAATTTTCGTCAAGTTTGGCTTCTGAACGCGAAACAAGCAATTTCTGGTCACATTCTGTGAAATCACTAAACGCTTTGAATCCAGTCTTCTTAGCATAGAAGATAACATGGCACTTCGATGCAGCAGCATCTTTTCCAATTGAACAGGGGGCCAACGATTCTTCTTCTTCATTAACTTCTGACATCTCTCACTGGCCAATCACTGAATAAAACACGAATGAAATATCCAATTATATCAGTAATTCTAAGCGACTATTAAGATTCAAATTCCTAGAAATGAAGAAAAATTAGTGCATCGCGCATACAAAATATAACAACTTTGATGTGAGTTAATGAGTACTTAATGGTCGCGTTGCAAAAAAAACAAATGTCAGTCTTGTAGAGCAAGAGTTTCTCTTTTAGGTGATACTATTCACAAGCAGATTCAGGCCAACTATTTTTTAGTAATTGGCTTGAAACTTTGGTAAATTTTACCGTTTGTGCTGACACTGCCTAATTTGAAGAGATACTGCAGGGCGACCATATGGCCTGGATCATTGCAAATCCGGCTGCATTATGTCTAGCACAAGCATGAAGCTTGGCCAAAAGTTCAAGTCCATATCTTCAACTGCAAGGAAATCATTGCAGTCTTAATATTGGTCAAAATTTGTCGCGTTGTGTCACGACAAATTTTGAAGTATACTTTGAGTCGAGTTATTTGACCGGGGTTTGCATGAGTAATGTTATACATAATTTCGTTCGAATCAGCAAAAAAAACTGTACAGGGTCGCATCTTACTAACCATTCTTATGAATTAGTTTCGATTTTATTAGACTCCAAATATGACATTTTTTTTATGTTGCATGCACACGGACTAAGTACACTTCAGACAAGGGGGTCTAGATCAGCAGCTATTGCAGCTAGAGGCCTGAAATCTTGGGAAACTTACTTCAACACTTGACTAAAGCTACAGTTAAAATTTGACGAAAATTGGAGACCATGATGGTGGGAACTTTTTTCAGTCTTAGACCACTTGGTGTGGAATGACCCATATGTCTGATCACTTCAGATAATTACCGTTCCATTCATGTCCAGAAAGTGTAGTTGGAGGGCTAGTCAATTTTATAACATCTCTTCTCCGCCATTGTCAGGTATTTAAGAGATTGTATAATACGATTATGAAATTGTTTTTATGTGTGACAAGCATATATGTTCCATATCCTGTGTAATTTTTAGTGATTTCCATATAATCGTGTAAAATGCTCATACCTAGTCTGACTGAGCTGAGAAGGTTAAAGATCAGTTTCTTCCCTTGACCTGTCTCTCACGGAGACGATTTCCTTTTGTACATTAATGTAATAAAATTATCCCAAGAACTTGCTGATATCCTTCATACAGTGCTATTGATGCTTCTGTAAAGATTGGAGTACATGTAATTCAAAGTGCAGTTTTTTTATTTATTCACGTTTGAAGGAGTCTGAATCTCTTTAAAAAACTTTTCTTGGTATTCAAATTAATTCATTCTGGTAATTTAGTCAGTAACACAAACTTCTGTTGTATTTCTTTAACATCAGCATAACTGCAATGATCAAACAGTTTTTGTTCAAATCATTTCCAACATAAATGTGTGCATGATTAGTGCATGTAATTAGAATGTATTTGGAATGTGTAACATTGTTCCTTAAATAAATGTTTGAAACAATATGTAGCTAGCGGTGCTGCCTCTGGATCACGGGGTCCTGGGTTCGATTCCTGGCCTGGTTGGGGATTTTCTCTTCCGGGGACTGGGTGTTTGTTTTGTCCCTATAATTTCATCATCGTTTTTGTACGTGTCTGAAATTGGACTGTATAAAGATTGGGACGCTGTACGGGCGCTGATGAGAGCGGAGTTGAGCGTCCAAAAACGCGAGACGGGCGCAACGACTAAATGTGACTGTGCCTATTCGCAGTTAACGCTTTATCTTATTTTTGTAGATTTCAGATCCAGTCAAAATTAATATCTTGCTTTCATCGTTCATTGCTCGTTGAGCGGTATATGGAATTTTTCTTGCTAATTTCGGAACATTATGAACAGTTCCACTTATCCACCCATGCAAGCTATTGTCCTGCTCCACCCTGTTCGAACACATGGCGTGTGATATATCTTCCCAGTTCAGTCTGATTTGGTAAGTTGTTGATCTCACAAGTAGAGCGTAATAGAACAGCTTTCTGAAACTTCTCTAATTTCGATTTCAGTTCATTATCTAGTTCTCACATGTCTTCGTTGTCTCAGCATGTGTTAAGTACGGATCTCAAAGCCTTACCTTCGCAGATCCTGTCTGACGGTAATATATCCTGTCCAATGTGTTTAGCTATTCTGAATTTTACCACTCATATCATGCAGGTTTGGGACGACCAAATGTTCGTGGATTGTGAGAAACGTTCCATGTCACAGTTACTAATTCTCGGGGTAAAAGTTCCAAATTAGTCTCGGAACTTCTTCTATGGTGCAGCTATTAACAGTTCATTCTTACTCATGAAATCTTGTTAACTTGCTTCGTGCACTCAAGCCAAGGGGACGACCGTTTGCCACACCCGTGCATACTGATGGAGTTTTTCTTAATTCTTATATTTGTCCCGAATCTCTATTGTATGTGTATATGACAGTGAATGTCGCCAATGAAAGGTTCCTCTGACCCTGACCTCATTAATAATTAATGACAAATCATGATAGGGTCTCCAAAATGCAGTTTTTATTTTGTAGCCCAGCCGAGAGCATATTAAAAAAAGTAGCCATCAGTCACTCATTAGCTGTTTAGTTTACTAGTTTGGTCAGTTGTGTCTTTAACAAAAATTATATTTTTACCAAAGCAAGTGCTTACATATTCTCTTGCAAACTTCCATTTTTATGTCCTACTGCTTTTCGTTGTGCAACAAATAAATATGGCGAAGTTATTTATTTAATATTTATCCAACTATCATAAATGTGCAGATCCAGCAACCCAGTTCCTTTAAATATGAAAGGTTTTTCTTTCCTGTACACTGAAGGGCCAAAGAAACTGGTACACATACTTAATATCCTGTAGGGCTCCCGTGAGCACGCAGAACTGCCGCAACATGACGTGACATGGAATCGACTAATGTCTGAAGTAGCGCTGGAGGAATCTGACACCATGAATCCTTCAAGACTTCCCATAAATCAATAACAGTAAGAGGGGATGGAGAGCTCTTCTGAACAGTACGTCGCAAGACATCCCATATATGCTCAAAAATGTTCTTGTCTGGGGTGTTTGGTGCCAGCGGAAGTGTTTAAACTCAGAAGAGTATTGCTGTAGCTACTCTTTAGCAAATCTGCACGTGTGGGGTGTCACATTGTCCTGCTGGAAGTTCCCAAGATTGTCAGGATTCACAATGGACATGTGGGGATGCAGTCGATCAGACAGGAAGCTTACGTACGTGTCATCTGTCAGACTTGTATCTAGACTTATCATACGCCCTACACCATTACAGAGCTTAGAGCTATTATGTTTTTATAGAAATTCTCTGTCATCATCGTACAGTTTCTAAATCATTATTCACATTGCACCATGAGATACGCAACAGTTTGAATACTCTTTGGAAATTTCATTTTGACAGAAATCTAGATTAGCTGCTGCCTGCTTGCCGTTTGCTGTTGTGCTTTCGAGAAATCTGCAGCAGTGTTGTCACAAGACGCGAGGTAACTGGAAATTTTGATTAGGACCGTGTTCTTTTACTACAGTTGCACATTCAGTGTAAAGAGAGGTTGTATTTAAACCAATTATGGTTCAGTTCAAATTAAGTTATGTTTTGTGATAGGTTATCAAGTGAGTTTAAGATGGTTAACAGATTGTAAGGACATTGTTTTAGTAATACGTACATTATTTTTTATAGAGTGGGAGGCAAAGTAAGGCTAACTTTCATACAGAAACAAAAATATAGGGGGAATGTTACTCATTTATTCAAATTGCTAAGCAGCTGTGAAATACCTATCAGCCCCTGTAGAACAAAGGTCATTACAGGATGCAATGAAGACCTTCGTGGTCTAGGGGAAAGCAATAGGGTAAACCTGCTGTGGGTCCTCAATCATTCAGGAATTACTGGCAATGAACAAGCTAACAGAATGGCCAGGACAGGGGTGGTGAATCGATTTATTGGACCGGTACTTGCATAACCGAAGATGGTTCAAATGGCTCTGAGCACTATGGGACTTAACTTCTGAGGTCATCAGTTCCCTTGGAACTCAGAACTATTTAAACCTAACTAACCTAAGGAGAGCACACATCCATGCCCGAGGCAAGATTCGAACGTGCGACCGTAGCAGTCGTGCGGTTCCAGACTGTAACGCCTAGAACCGCTGGGCGACTCTGGCCGGAAACCGAAGATGATGATACAATCAACACTATGTAGCTGAATCAGGAGGCAGTGCGTAGAATATTTGACTACTATCCAAAATCAGAAACTGGCAAGCGAATGTTGGCAGATCCATATTTCAAAAGAAGTTCTATATTAATGATCTTGAACAGGAAACGAATCAGACTCGTAGTAGAACTCGTGACTGGCCATAGAACTTCGTAAAACATGGTCACGTGATGACACAGAGGAGGAAGCCGCTAAATGTGGACTACGTGGTGAGGAAGACGAAACTGCACCACATCTAACCTTCCAATACGAAGCTTTGGCGGCCGAAAGACTCAGAATCTCCGAATCGGTAGAGTCTACGGAAATCGTGTTTAATAACGACCCAGCAAACAGCCTTCTACCACTTCTTAATGGTATCGGTTGCCATTACTATAATCACAGGGACCGAAACAGCACAATGAATTCAATTTCCGTGGAGGCAACAGGGGTCTAGTACCATTGTTGTTTTTATCTCCCTGCATTAAACATATCAAATTGAAGGGTGTGGGAGTAAATTAGTCGGCTACAGTGGCAGAATAGCCAACCCTATAAGTACGGACCAGGTAGAAAACAGGCTTGTCTTCGCCTTGGACGAAGCTCTTGTGCAGTCTGTCACCACAAAGCAGGGAGATCTCTGGGCACTTCTGGGGGGAACGGGACGCGTGGCTTCCAAAAGAGTTCACTCAGCAGTGTTCCAGCAGACGCGACATGGACGAATAGGTGTGAGTCAGCGTATTCATAGTTCATTCTTATCTTATTTTTCTTGATTTCAGCTCCAGTCAAAATTAACGTCTTGCTCTCAACACTCATTGCTCTTTGAGTGTATACGGAAAGTTTAATTTTAATTTTGGAGCGTTATGAACAAGTGAACTTAGCCACGCATGCGAGCTGTTGTTCTGCTGGCCGGCCTTGTTCAAACATGTGGACTTGTAATATATCTTCTCAGTTCAGTTTGATATTACTTCGTTGTTTGGTCTCTCGATTACATCATAACTGAACAAATTTCTCAAACTTCACTAATTTCGATTTCAGTTTCGAATCTAGTTCCCACGTATCTTTGTAGTCTCAGCACGTGTTAAGTACGGATCTGAGTACATGAAGTTGGCAGATCGCCTCTCACAGTAATGTATCCAGTCCAATTTGCTTAGCTATTCTGAATTTTACCACTCCTTTTAGGCAGAATTTTTGTTACTGACGACCGCGACTTCACACGTTGTGAGATACGTTATACGTCACAGTTACTGATTCTCGGGGTAAAAGTTTCAAATCTCTTTCAGAACTTCTTCTGTGGTGCAACTATTAACAGTTTATTCTTATCGATGGATTCTACTTCACATGCTTCGTGCACTCAAGCAAGTGGAAGACCGTTTGCAAACCACGTGCATACAGGTGAAGTTTTTCTTTATTCTTATAATTCTGCCGAATCTCTATTATATGCGCGTATGGGCCTGAATGTCGTCATTTAAAGATTCCTCTGACCTTTCCATAAGTAATAATTAACGATAATTTGTATTGGGGGCTGCAAAACGAAGTTGTAAATGTAATTATCTAACTCATCCGAGAGCGTTATGAACAACGGCAGCAATCACCCATTTGTTAATCGTTTAGTCTATTAGTTTGTTCCGGTGTGTTTTCAATAAGTGTGACACTTTTACCAGAGCTTGTGCTTACGTATTCTCTTGCAAAACTTCCATTTTTACATCCTACTGCTATCCGTTGTGCAACAGATAAATATGGCCAAGTTATTTATTTTATATTTATTCAACTATCATAAATGTACAATTCCAGCAACCATTTTATTTAAACATTAAAGGCTTTTCTTTCATGTATATACAGATACCGACTCCCCACCCTCCATGTTAACAGATACCTCATTTTAATGGACACCTAGAACAGGAACACCGATCCCCAGATCCAACACGTACAGATACTCTTCAAAATCAAGTCTGAGCTACGCAGGCTCGGATCAATCTCTCGATGGCGATAGCCATGCGGAATCTTCGACCGTTTTCCGTGCCAGGCGTTTTGACAAGCGCGTGGTGAGGGAGTTGCAGATTGATAGGGAAAGCGGAAACAGCAGCTGAGGGCGCGCGCGGCCTACCGCCTTTCAGTCCTGATATATTGAACTTTATCATTCCGACAGTGGTATTTTGGTAAAAACAACGTTCTTGTACAGATCAGGTCCACATTCGCCGAGATAGAGTTTAATATGTTTTAAATGAAAACCCTCACTTTTCTTTTTAATTTGAGAAACTTGCAGCTTGGTATATTTGCCCGAGACGATATTGTGTACCAAGGGGCTGAGAGGCTTGGGCATCTGGGTGTTCTAGCATGGACCCACAAAGTGAGAGACCAACTTAGAAAATATGGCTACGTCACCCTAACCATGGGTGCAAAAATTGGAAATAAAAACATGAACAACAACCCTCACCCTGCATGCATGGAGACACTTATTATAGCGCTGTGCCTACCTCCAGCGTGCGACCCCATATTCTTACTGGCTGTCTTCCATTGCAGCTGTATGACCTCAGGTGTGACTTTGTCCGGCGAAAGATCGGACAGTGGAGAATTCAGAGGGAGGTGGGTGTTGCCTTAAGAATCTCGTGAAGACCCAAACTAAAGGCTGAGTTGAACCTCGGAATAGAAAAATTCCACTAGTGCTGAGATTCTGCTTCAAACATGATCAGTGCAGATTTCAAATTACTGTTTACTGTTTCGGCAATCAAACGCCGAGGGCAGTATGGTAGCGTGGTGAGCAGAAACACTTAAATTAATTGGACAAAAAGGCTCAGTACTGTCACCAACCACTGTCTGAAGGAGCGCCAAAAGTGGAGAATAGTCTAGACAACTGGTGAATGGTGAAGGCCGTTGTCATTCGACTGCACGGAACCAACTTTATACACCAGGTAATGGCGTCCCCGTAGTCTAGGAGTAGCGCCCTTGTGTAGTAATCAATACGTCCTCGGTCCCGGGTGGGACACCCGCAATGGCTCAAGTTCTGGTCAATAATAAACATTAGCGGCCGAAGACTTCCGGCATAAGAAGTCCCCAGCGTTCTGCCAACGGCCTTGTTAAAGAGGATGGAAGAGCGGACAGAGGTTCAGGCCCTCATTTATCATTAAGGAGGGAAATTGCCCCTAAAGGCGGAAGAATCAGCTGTGGTCAATGGCATGAGGGTGTGAAAGGCAATGGAAACCATTGCATCAAATCACTTAACGCTTATCCAGAGGACATGTGGCCTGTAACTGAAAAAATGTCATGATGATCTCTTCATTGGCTAAAGATTCCTGAATAGTCCCCCCTCACGGATCTCCAGGATGGGGCTGCCAGCGCTAGGTGACCATGAGAAAAAGATTGAATACTCAGATAATGGTTAAAGTTATACGAGTCGCGGCATGGAATGTGAGAAGCATGTTTGTAGTAGGGATGGTAGAAAGTTTAAAAAGAGAAATGCAACAGCTTAATCTACACACAGTATCGGTGTTCTGGAAAGAAGACATGCATTTGTGGTCAGACGGCTATAGGTTAATGTCAACAACAGCAGAAAAAGATATAAAGGGAGTAGCATTCGTTATAAAAAGGAAGGTAGGGCAGAGAGGCTGTTACTGTGATTGGGCAGCTCTTATAAGAATCGACAGCAAACCAACACCGACAACGATATTTCGGATATACATTCCAACGTCGCATACTGAAGATGAAGAAATAGAGAAAGTTTATGGTGATATTCAAAGGATAATACAGTACGTAAATGAAGATGAAAGTCTAATAGTCATGCGGGACTGTAATGCAGTTGTAGGGGAAGGAGTAGAAGAAAAGGCTACAGGAGAATATGAGCTTCGGACAAGAATGAGAAAGGAGAAAGGGTAATTGAGTTCTATAACAAATTTCAGCTAGTAATAGCGAATACTCGGTTCAAGAATCACAAGAGAAAGAGGTATACTTGGAAAAGGGCGGGTGGTACGGGCAGATTTAACTTAGATTACATCATGGTTTGACAGATATTCAGAAATCAGATACTGGATTGTAAGGCGTACCCAGCAGTAGATATGGACTCTGAACACAATGTAGCAGAGATGAAGAGTAGGCTGAAGTTCATGAGATTAGCCACAAAGACAGAACACGCAAAGAAGTGGGATACGTAAGTACTAAGAAATGACGAGATACACTTGAAGTTCTCTAAGGCTATAGATTCAGCAATAAATAATTGCTCAGTAGGCAGTACACTTGAAGAGGAATGGACATCTCTAAAAGGGCAATCACAGGAACAGAAAAAAAACATAAGTACAAACACGGTAACTGAGAACAAATGATGGATAGGAAAGGAATACTTCAGCTGATCGATGAAAGAAGAAACTGTAAAAGTGTTCAGGGAAACGCAGGTACACAAAGATACAAATGGCTGAGGAATGAAATAAATAGGAAGTGCAGAGAACTTAAGACAAAACTGCTGCACAAAAAACGTGAAAAAATCGGAAAAGAAATGATTGTCAGAAGGACTGACCCAGCATAAGGGTCAGTCAAAACAACCTTCGCTGACATTAGAAGCAATGGTGGTAACGTTAAGAGTGCAACGGTAATTCCGCTATTTAATGAAGAGGAGAGAGCAGTTAGGTGGTAAGAGTACACTGAAGGCCTTCAACGAGGCGGAAGTTTTGTCTGATGTGATAGAAGACGACACAGGAGTCGATTTAGAAGAGATAGGGGATCCAGTACTAGAATCAGAATTATAAGAGATTGGGAAAACTTAAGGTCAAATAAGGCAGAAGGTGTAGATAACATTCCGTTAGAACGTCTAAGATCATTGGGGGAAGTGGGAACAACAAATTCTATTCACGTTGTGTGTAGTAGAGTCTGGCGACATACCACCTGACTTTCGGAAAAACATGATCCACGCAACTCCGAAGACTGCAAGAGCAGAGAGGTGCCGGAATTATCGCACAGTCAGCTTAACAGCTCACGCATCCAAGTTGGTGACAAGAATAATATACAGAAGAAAAGAAATGAAAATTGGGGGATTTATTAGATGGCGATCAGTTTAGCTTTAGAAAAGGTAAAAGCACCAGAGAGGCAATTCTGAGACTACAGATGGTAATGGAAGCAAGACTAAGCCAAAACCAAGATATGTTCATAGGATTTGTTGAGTTGGAGAAAGCCTTCGACAATGTAATATGGTGCAGGTTGTTCGAGATTGTGAGAACAATAGAGGTAAGCTATAGAGAGGTACGGGTAATATTTTATATGTACAAAAGCCAAAAGGGAATAATAAGAGTGGGTGACTAAGAACGAAGCAGTCAGAATAAAAAAGGGTGTAAGGCAGGGATGTAGACGTTCCGCCCTACTGTTTAATCTGTACATTGAAGAAGTAATGATGGAAATAAAGGAAAGCTTCAGAAGTGGGGTTAAAATCTGTGATACGATTCGTTGACGGCATTGCTATCGTGATTGAAAGTGAAGATAAATTACATTATATGCTAAACGGTACGACCTATCTAATGAGTACAGGGTATATATTGAGAGTAAATCCAAGAAAGACGAAAGTGATGAGAGGTAGCAGAAATGAGAACAGCGAGAAACATAAAATCAGGGTTTATGCTCACGAAGTAGATGAAGCTAAGGATTTCTGCTATCTAGGCAGAAAAACAACCACTGACGAACGGAGCAAGGACCTCAAAAGGAGACTAGCACTGGCTAAAATGGCATTCCTGGACATCAGAAGTTTACTAGTATCAAATATAGGCCTTAATCTGAGGAAGAAATTTCTGAGAATGTACGTATGGAGCACAGCATTGTATGGTAGGGAAACATGGACTACGGAAAATCGGAGCAGAAGAGAATCGAAGCATTTGAGATGTGGTGCCACAGACGAATGTTGAAAATTATATGAATTGATGAAGTAAGGAATGAGGAGATTCTGTGCAGAACTGGAGATGCATGAAATATGTGGAAAACCTTGACCAGGGGAATGGGCGGTATGATAGGGCATCTGTTAAGATATCAAGGAATTGCTTTCATAGTACTAGAGGGAGCTGTAGGGGAAGACAGAGATTCGAATACATCCAGCAAATAACTGAAGACTTAGGCTGGATATGCTACTCTGAGATGAACAAGTTAGCACAGGAGTGACATTCGCTGTGGGCCACATCAAACCTGTCAAAAACCTGAAGACCCAAAAAAAAGAAATGGAGTCCACCATCACAAAACCATAACGGTTCCCTTCCCTTTGCCGTGGTACTGGTCCGACATAATAAATCTTTTGTCCATGGGGTCGCTTTCTCGAGTGGACTGAAGTAAGCCTTCTGTAAATCTGTTTTCGGCCTTGATGCATTTGCAATCTTCACACTTGCCCACTAATTTAAACACATCTTTACGCATTGTGTGCCAGACAGATACTGTTTCACATTCGTAATGGTTTTACTCACTTCCAAATTCCCAACAGTAAGAGGGTTGTCAAAATACTTAAAAATCTCCAACACTAGTTACTCTGGTAAACAGATCTTAGAGGATCTGTCACTCTGAGCCGTGGTAAAAATTGCTGTTTTGAAGAGCGCGCCGCATCACGTAGTGTGATGCAGTCGCCCTCCATTTCTGGTGGTGGTGGCGCCACTGTGGCAATCGCAGCTTTGGTGTCTCCCTCTAGTGGGAAAGGGGAAAGGTCACCAGTCGTTTTGCTTTGGGGTCGTCCCACCATTCTTCTCCGTTTGCCCACCCGCGGGAAGGTGGTTGTTTATAAATTGTGTGGTCCGTTTTTCCCTTGTGAGGTAGGGGCAGGTTAGCACAACCTGCGGTTCGGGTTGTTCGGTAATCTCCCTATCAATCTACCGTACGTTAGTAACTACCTCTGTCATGTTTGTCGGATTTGGTGTGTTAACGAATTTATTGCTTGGGGTGTAACGGCCTAGTACCTGAAATATGTTTCGATCTTTGGAAACTTTGATATTATTGCCTATGATCTCGATAGGCGGTATCTATGTACTGTAGAGCATCTTAACCATGGTTTGGCCAACCTTGTAGAATTTTATATAAGATTGCATATCATGGGCTCTTATTTAAATGATCATTTTAGTATATAAACTAGCAACCTCACATTAATAATGCCTTAGAAAGATATCAAGGCTATCCTACCTCGTATGGAAATTATCTGATCCAGTTAGAAATAAATATCTTGGCACAGCTTAATTTGGCCTTTTCAGCTTCACACACATACGGGCAATTGTTATGTGGTCACTCATGTCATGTCAGTGACGTAGTACTGATTCAGAAATAGGTGCTACAAATAATTATAAGGTTACTCCAAGGGAACAATGCAGTCCTTTGTTCACTAAGACAAAAATAATGACAATGATGAAACTTTATCTCTTCTCGTCATTGATATTCGCTGAAAACAACATAGCGGAGTTTGACACCGGAGAGAACATACTCTATCATGATACCAGAAACAAAAAGGGTATTGACATTCCTAGATTAGACTCACAACAATAGGTAACTTTCGGATAGTAAACTGTTTGAACATTTTGAATAAGCTGTCATACTCTCCAATCAATACATGTTTCAACAATTTTAGAAGTAAGTTGTATAACTGGTTAATAAACAATCCATTCTACAGTTCAAGGGAGTTCTTTGAGAGTAGTAGTGTAGAAATTGGGTTTTAGGATTGTGAGTACAGTTCTGTAGAACTGGTTAATGTAGGATAAATCATTTGTATGTTCAAAGTGAACAATAATTTTGTAGTGATTACTACTGGATCATGCCATGAATACAAAATACATTCCACTAAATGTTGTATGGCTAATAAACACTCTGAATGCGAATAAAGTCCCTACTTTTTCAGAATCATTTACACAAGAAGATACAGTACCACTTGAACTCTGATCAGCATTAAGAGCTGATTGTGCAACAACAATAGTGTAAGGAGCCATCTTTTTATTTGTCTTATGTAACCTCCTTCTAATGCTTGCACATTGATTCTGCAATAATATTTCGTACTTTAAACTTTGTTTTTAAACCTTATAATAATGTAGCATGAGGGAAAATAAATTTTTAATCTAATTACTTCTTAACTGGGTAGAGCAATGAAACATTCTGTCAATCCAGTCTTTCTTTCATGCCGATTCTTTAAAAAGTGTAAATTTTCCTGTAACAACTTCTTCTGCTCACTTACAGATCACTGCAGGATTACTAGACTCTCTTCTACAGAAACAACTCAGTTATTTTTTTCACAGCAGAGAGCCTCTCTGCAGCTCTTACCTTAACTGAGTGCACTAAATCTCCTCGAAATGTCTTCCACAGTGAATTCAAACTTCTGCACTAAATTGCAGAATAGCACTACCTTGTTGTTGACTGGGAACAGCCAGCAAGTTATCACTAAACCAGTTGGTACTAGTCTGTAATTTCACTCTAAGTTCCTTTCCACTAGTTCTGTTGCTAACATTTAATTAAGCCCCTTAACATTAGACTCCAAATTGTCCCATAATTCTTGGAACATTAGCATATTATTAATTTTATAATTGTGTTTTGAAACGGAATTACTTCTCTATTGCTCATTTACAGAATAGCACAACTAGTACTAGATTCAGAAATTGTATCAAACTAAAGAGGTCAGTGTAAACATTAAATCTCTGTTGGAATGATGTACTAAAAGTTACATTATCGCTCCACAAACATGAATTATTCATTGGAAAACCTTCGTTGATGATCACAGAAGCACAAGCAGCCCTAGCTGACAGCCTCTGTGCACAGTCCACCTCATGTCCACTCCAGACATATAACTTTTTAAAGTCCAGATACATACTAATAGTAATTAAACTTACAAATTAAATAGAACGTGTTCTATATCCCATTATAACTGACATGCTCTAACAATACAAAAACAACTCAAGACTCAAACGTCTTCACAACCTCACCCTGTTCAAACACAGGTGAGTGTAGAGGTGATAGTTTGAAGGAAACTTTAATTTCCAAACACTAATTTATTAAGCAAACTAATGTTACTTTTCCCACTATAATGAAATCATTTGCTCTAGAATACCATACATACTCCAGATAACACTCCCTCTAATTGCATAAGAACTAGTGGCTCCTACGAAGATGGTTCTAATCAATAAGCAAAAACATCGTGAAACGTAAATGCCAAACAATTTTGTACAAGAATTAACAATAAAAATTGTTACCTCACAAGAATAAAGACCTCAAAAACTAAAAACATTGTCCTGTATGCTGCAATATACGTCAAAAATGTAAAAGAACAATGTCCTCCTCACCACAACAAATTCAACGAAAACTATGGCCTCTGTACTGTAATGACCCGGCCTATTCCGCGTCGCTATGTATCAGGATGGGTGAGAGAAATGATTAGGGAGTGGGCAGATTCACACCCGAACTTGCAGTGAAACAGTCATACCACAGACGGAGGTCTGTTGAAGCAGTTTTACACAGCACTCCGTTTAGCCTCAGGGCCGCAATTTGTGCTTGAAAAATGGTTCAAATGGCTCTGATCACTATGAGGCTTAACATCTGTGGTCATCAGTCCCCTAGAACGTAGAACTATTTAAACGTAACTAACCTAAGGACAAACACACACACCCATGCCCGAGGGAGGACTCGAACCTCCGCTGGGACCAGCCGCACAGCCCACGACTGCAGCGCCTGAGACCGCTCGGCTAATACCGCCTGGCTGGTGGTCAAAGACGTTTAGGTTTCTAGGAGGCCGCGAGTGCGCATCTCTCGCAGCCAGACTTTAGACATCTTCCATTCCATAGACCGAAGTAGCTCAGGGAGTGGAGACTGACTGGGCCCAAGCTCCTCACATCATCGAAACTTCCCGGAAATCCCACAGCCATCACGCCACAGACATGGTGTTCCTCGTGCCAGGCTGCCAGCAGATTTCCATCACCTAGGGTGGGTCGTGGTTTCTCTGAAACACAAAAGGCCATCATTCTCTCCAGTTTAATAAGCAGACAGAATGGAGGCATTACTTCATGCTTTGAACTGCTGCACTCAGTTACTTAATCCCATACAACTACGCGTTCAACATAGTCCTATTACAGGAAGACGAGTATGTTTGGTTCATATTACTTGGCTTTCAGCTTTTCCTAGCTCGCTGTGCCCCGACCACGGGTTCCTACAACCAGTTAAATTTGCAGCGCGTGAGTCTCTCGGTAGTGGGCAAGTGTCTCTTATAAAACATCACCTCACTCTTGGTCACACTGTGATGTGGCATTAAGGTACTACGTGGCACGCCGGTCCCTAGAGTAGCAACCCTTTCTGGCCGAAATGTTTTGTCGTAATGTCAAAAGTACAGTCTAACGGCGGCTTACTCCATTAGCGCTTCTGACACGCTTGCCTCTACTGCCTAGCCGCGTGTGGGAATAACAGGTTTAAGACATTTGCAACTCGCGCTCCCAACTTTTTCGGGCTGCAACACACATCCCCTCTTTCGAGAGATTCGTCGCGAATCTTCCAGGGCCGAACCTTCCAGTCCTGAGGTGTCCCAGATGGGTCCTTCCTTATCCACTTCCAGCATGAGCTTACTCTCAAAGTGCGTTCTCCAGGACCTTACTACAAGACAATCCTGAATGTAATGTTTATACTGCCTTATACAAAGCTCCTACTTCCATTAAACCTTCCCACGGCCCTTGCCGGCTAAACAGTCGTCCTGCAACGGGTGTCTCGACTGATCTGTAGGCTGTGCACTTCTGCGATTATTGCATGAATAAAATATGCTAATACTTAGTA